>NW_027555625.1:392107355-392594855 GCF_003287225.1 Phascolarctos cinereus | reverse complement strand
TTTCTCCGTCAATCAGACGAGCTAATGTATGGTAAAGTAGTTTGAAAACAGTAAAGAGCTATATAAATGTAAGGTAACTATAATATTCTTTGTCACTCATCAACTTGATCAACAGCTTTAGTCTCCTGGAATGTCAGGGTATCCCCTCCTCAACTTCTTTCTACTACAGGGAGAAGAGATTGGAAAGGTTGTTTGTTTTGTTTTTAATGCATAATAGTGCTGCTTTGGGTCTTCACTTCACCAGAGGTCTATCTGTTCCATACTTGGGACCACATAAATATATGTGAGACCCTATTGTCATTTGCAAATAATTCTGTTTTCTTCTGCTTTATCCACATAGGCAAAGCAAAATGGAGAACTTAATATCTATCTAAGCGAACTAATTAGGATATTTTTGGCTCACCCCCTCTCTCCTTTTCTATAATAGCACATTTGTGGATTTTGCAGGGGAGGTTGGAATTATTTAATTTTTTTTTACTCCTCAGCATTGCGTAGGCATTTTTGATGTGGCTTTTTCAAAACAACTTCCCTCTGAGATATCATTTCATTGGAAGCTGAATGGCAAGACGAACATTTTGATTCAGTCAGATGACTTTGGGCCTTTATTCTATCTCATTGTAGCAGTAAAGTTTCATTACTGTCATCACCGTATGTGACTTATTTCCACTGCTATTTGAATCATCCCTTAAATACCTTAAAATTGCCTCTGTAGTAAATTCCCAAAGTAGCATATGCAAATCAGAAAAGCCCCCAACCTTCCACCCTTTTCTATTTCTAAATAATAATTTTGAATTTGTTAAATAAATTTAGGAACTTCATACCTTTTCTTCTGTGTAGTAAACTTCAGCCTAATACCATCAGTAGAGTTGAGATCTTATTTTGTTCGTTAGTTTGTTTGTTTGTTTTTTGGTGGGGGCAGTGTCAAGATAAATGCAAAATATTTTTATTTAGGGGGAGAGAGACAGATGCAGAAAGACACATCATTCTTCTGAGTCAGTTAGGTTTTGGTAATAAAGAGTAATTCCCATCATTTTAGCTTGGATAAGAAAGGCCTCTAGATAAGAATTCTTGAGATTTCTGACTTTTCTCCATTTATATTTATATATATTTAAAAAATGCAAATATTCTGGCCCTGAAAGTCAAACTCTGACCTCTTTGATGTTGCCTTTTAGGAAGTTAAGTAATAAACCACAGTTTTTTTTAAAGATGACTTTTTTTTATAAGTCTTGCTCTATAATGAAAAGACTAAAAGCATAAATAAAAGCCACTGAAATATATATGTGTGTGTGTGTGTGTGTGTGTGTGTGTGTATATGTATATAGAGGGTTAAAGGTATTTAGTAAAGTCCTTAGGATGTTTTATCCTTTCTATTCCCTAGTTTGTTTGTTTGTTTCTTCTCCTTCTTCTTCTTCTCCTTCTTCTTCTTCTTCTCCTTCTTCTCCTTCTTCTTCTCCTTCTTCTTCTTCTTCTTCTTCTTCTTCTTCTTCTTCTTCTCTTCTTCTCCTTCTTCTTCTCCTTCTTCTTCTCCTTCTTCTCCTTCTTCTTCGAAGCTCTGGCACACAGAACACTTCTTCAAAGGGTTTTGTTTAGCAAATAGTTGATTGCCTTATGCTGTAGAAGAAGTTGCTTTAGAAATATGCCAATACATGTGAATGAAGGGATAGCAAACATAGACTAAGGAAATATTTTCACAATTATTATGCTATTCAATTAATAGTCCATAAATATTTATTAAGTATCTACTATACACAAGTTACCAGGTGCTGGAGATAAAATGTAGTTCTTGCCCTCAGTGGATTTAAATAATATTGCTGAGTTAACACTTTTATGATTGTCAGAAATTCTTGTTCCACTCCTCACTAAAAAAAGTAAAAATATATTTCTTATTTGTCTTGTAACTGTATTTTTTTGGAAAACATTTTGTGGAAGAATGTAATTTATTTTGCATTAGATTGAAATTTTACATAGTTAATAAAACTCTTGAATTCTTAGAATCAAATTCCTCATTTGTGTATGGGAAGAGTAATTGATTTCTAACAGTAATTGATAGTCTACATATAAAAAATGTAGTAGACACCTATTTGTTATCTATCATTTTCTATTGAAAGAAACTACCAATACAGTTAAAATTCCCTTATAGCAAGTTTGACTTGACAATTTTAATATTTTTGCTTCTTATTAAATTACACAAAAATCAGGACATTAAAATAGTAGTTTATAATGAACCTTAAAATGACTTGGTTAACAGCAAACCCTTTGAAAACTGGTATCCAGATTAATATGACACAAGATCTATATTGAACATCATCCATCTGTGAAGTTTTTCATTCAACAAACATCTGAATACATGCTATATGCAAGGAATTGATTTAGGTAATGGGGGAAATGCAAAGATCTATAAGATCCCTCAAAAATCTTACAACATATTATGATTTTTCTTTGGTTAATAAATGTCCTTCAGAATTATGGAATGCCAAAGGGTCATTACTATCAACATGAATTATGATTGTATTGTAGATAAACAAAAGTGCTGGTAAAGAGGAATTCCAAATGATTGAATGCTGGATATAACATTATCTTGTAGCATTGTCTATAAGCTAAGTAGGAGATTGGGAGGGAAGATCATGATCTAATGAACCATTACATGAGTATTTATATATATATTTATTTAAAATTTAAAATAAATATATTTCATTTTTACATCTCCTTCACTTTAAAATATCTCCCTCCATTTCTCCTACCTACAGAACCATCCCTTCTAACAAAGAATCAAAAGGAGAGAAAAAAAAAGCAGTATTGAAAAACTAACCAACTCATTGAATCTGACAGTATATGCGGTGTTCCACACTCACTGAACAAATCCCCTCAACACCTCTTCAGAGAAAGTATGCACTTTCTCATCTCTTCTATAGGGCCAACCTTGATCATTAGAGCTACACAGCATTTAGAGTTTTGTTGTTTTTCTTTCCTTTTAAAATTTTGTAGTCATTATGAATATTGTTTTCTGGGTCTACTTAAATTTGCATCAGTTCATAAAAATATTCCTGTATTCTTAAAATTTATTTTTTACCCTTGGGATTCAGTAATGTTCCATTACATTCATGTACATAATGTGTTTCACTTTTCTGCAATAAATGAACTTCTATTTTACTGGTTTCTTGCTACTACAAAAATTGTTGTTGTAAATATTTTGATGTATAGGGTCTTTGTATCTTTGATCTCTTGGTATATATGTCCAGCAAGGAGATGAGTTAAAATGAGTGGACATTTTAGTCATTAACTTAGCATGATTCCAAATTGCTTTCTAGAACAGTTGGCCCAATTCACAACTCTTACCAACAGTGCCTGTCTTTCCACAGCCCCTCTAATGTGGACTATTCCCTTCTTGTCATCATTGCCACTTTGCTGTATGAAATGAAACTTTAGAATTTCCACAAGTATTTATTGTGTCCATTTCCTCATAGGAAACTATAATAAAGGGAGTGAGCCCACAATTACATAGTATTTTACAGCTTTGTTCCCAACAGCTTGTGAGTGAAGTAGTACAAGTTATGTTATTCCCATTTTATGCATATTAGAAAATTGCAGCTCAGACAAGCAAAGTTAACTTGCCTGATAACACGTGGCTAGTAAGTGACAAGCCAGGACTCCATTTCGGGTCTTCTGACCTCTCAGGGAAATTCCTGAAATATGGCGCCATTTTAACTTTACAGTTTTATTAGTAACATGGTTAGCTTTGGAAGATCTTTTAATGTGTTCTGGTTTTTTCCTTTGTCATAGTTAATTCCAGGTAGTGCTTATTTTTAAACTTTCTTTGAGATGTTTAAGTAGAAGTTTCAATGCAAAAACAAAAATTGTAATGACTCTATTAGTAAGCTAGATGAAATGCTGAGAAATTGGAAACAAGTTGGGCTCCACAGCATGGGTCCTCTTACTGTGTGATTGTGTTTGTACTGAATGACCCAACTCCTGGGGAAGTTGAATTCCAAAATGGAGTCTCTCCAATCTGACTACTCTTTTCAGGTGGGATCCAGCCAAGATAATCTATCTATAGCATCTTAGACTTTAATTTTTCCAAATAAATTGGTTTTTCATGTGTATTTACAACTTTTTAAAAAAGTAAGATTGTGATGCTATTGTAAGATATCCTTTTTGTGGTGACCCAAAAATGGGTGATTATTTTAGGCTCTAAGTAGTCTTGTTGCTGAGGGATGAAAGAAAACAACAATAATTCTCTCTGGGAAAATAGTGATATGATTCAGCTAGGGAAAATTCAATCAAGACTGTCCCTAGCCCTGCCTAGCCTGTTAGGGAGGAAATGAACTGCTTTTGCTTCCCATGATCAAAATGAAAGAATTCCACATGAAAATGAGGTGGAAGTAGTTTGGGCTTATGATTGTTGCCAAAGGATCCCACTGTGCATGTATTAGTTCCTAGGCAGAAGATGTTGAAAGAAAATCATTTTGCCAGTGTGTGGTGGAGGAAGACTGGGCATTGTGAGACCTGAACTGTAGTGCCAGCACTAACACGAGCTGCATCCTCATCTGCCATTTCTATGTCACCTCTTGGAGTCTCAGTTTCCTCATCTGCACCATGAGGACACTGGAGTAGATGAGCTCTAGTTCTCTTCTAAGATTTTCTGATATTTATAACCTAGACTTTTCTACTACAGGTTTCTCTTAGTCTAGGAGGAGAGGTGGGAAAGGGCCAAACTTCTAAATGTGCAGGAGAAGATTCAGGTATGGGAATCTTTTAATTCAGACAAGCTTGTCTCTTATTATTGGGCAGTGAGAATACAGTTTCAGCACATGGGAAGAAGTTCTCTTCCAATTATATAGCAGTTTTGTGGTGACTGAATGCTATAATGGGAATGCTTTGCAGCCAGAGAGGCCTCATTCATAAATTCTACTGTTCCACTCTCTAATTTTTCTCTTTTAGATAGATCAGAATTCTGTGGTTCTCTCAGCCACAATCCTACAAGGAAAAATGAGTAGTTAAATGGTACGACAATTCTTGAAGTCTTTAAATTACATAGACCATCTCAGTGTCATTTTAAAAGTGACACTCAACATAGTTGTAGAGAAATAAATTGATCTTTACTGATTTTTTTTTTACCAGTAAAGGTAAAGGTTTCATTATTTATTTATTTATTTATTTAATTTATTATTCTTTAAAAAATGTTTTATTGACACATTTTTTTAAATATTACTCGCACTTCCCAACATCTCCTCCCTGCATAGAACTTTCTCTTGTAAGAAAGAAGTAGGGTTAAGCAAAATTAACTGATAAACATGACATATCTGACAACACACACACATCTTATTTCATGCCTATTGTTCCAGGAAGAGAGAGGGATGTTTTCACCATTAATCTCGAGGAGTTAGGATTGGTCATTACACCGACCCAAGTTCTGACTTCTTTTAATGTTGTTTTCTTGTACATTATTATTGTCATTGCATATATTTTCTCTTGATTTGTTATAGTTTGTTTTGTATTAATTCAAACCATTTTTCCTAAGTTTTTCTGAATTCCCTGTATTTGTGATTTCATCTGACACAATTGTATTCCATTCTATGCAATTACCACATTTTGCTTAGTCATTCCCCTAGAGATATCTTTTATTAAAAAGAGGAGGCAGTGCAGTAGAAGGAAAGAAGGATTTTGAGTTAGAAAACCTGGTATGAGATGCTGGCTCTGCTAATTCCTGTATTGGACAAGTCACTTAATATTTTTGTGTCTCACTTTCCTCAAATGCAAAATGAGAGAGTTGGTCTCTATATCTATGATCCTGTGAGTATGGGGCGAAGTGGAAGGTGAGCTTGAAAGTTTTAGTTTATGGACATCCCCTGAAATGGAAGGCATTTTCTATTTGGTAAAATGCCATTATTGTTTATTGCGTATAGCTGCATGCACATTCTGTGTGTCTATCTATCCGAAAATAACTGCATATATGCATCTTTGCTCTCACATGTGCATATATGAGCTGACTACCTAATACAGGTTTGTATATTCTTATTGTCTCTTTCTGAGACTTGCATTATTCCTTGAGTCTCTCTTTGGTAATAACTGTAACAAAGTAAGAAAATCAAATAAAACATAGCTTGAAGGAAATACATAGGACTACACAGAGCTCCCATGTGATTCAGACTTTTCCTTAAAAAAAAATTAGAGGTGTAGCCTCTAGTAGCTAGCATGTCATTTCCTGTAGAGGTCATTGGCTTAACTTGGGCCTTGGGAAAAGACTATTCCTCTGAATATCGGTATACGATGTGTTTCTATATGCATTCAGACAGTGTGGAACATTAAACAATTAACATTTATTTTCCAGCTACAAGATTCTGGCCTTGTTTTTGCCACACTTGTAGAAATGATAGCAATTAGTTTTAAGTTAAATACTTCAGTGATATTTCCAGCAACTTAAGGTCTCAAGAGATTGTCCCCATCTCTACTGCAGTGATGATGATGACAATGCCTGGAGTGGGTAGATCTTACAGTCTACTGTAACATCCAACACTGTGTTGTTATATAGTTATATAGTTTCAGAGTTCCCTGGGCTGACTGTTCGCTTGAAAATATGTAGAACAGAATCTGATTTCAAACAGCTACAATAAACCCTGTTTATTGGTGTCTCTTGTCTCTGGCATAGCTACCTATCTAAAGCATAAATTCACATGTATAGAGAGGTCTCTTCTTCCCTGCCTAAGTATATGTCAGCCCCATCGGCATCAATGAAAGCTGTGTGCCTACCAAGGGGAGAATAGATTCATATGCTGTGAAAAGGTATGGAATTCTGATTTATAGTCTGTGTTGCCTTTAATGGATAAACCTTCGACGACCACATAGCTAAAAACTGTAAGGTGTTAAAATAAAACATTTTACGGTGCAATGTATTGCCTACTTGTTAGTTAAAAGCACTAGCAGGGAGCACGTTTTAGCTAAATTTGGCTGTATTAAAAATGTATGTACAGTAGCCTGGTTTCTTTTCCCCCTTCTCACTCTCCTTATTTCTCCTAGGATGGTTTTCCTGTTTTTAAGAACTCACTGCTGAGTGACCCCCAGGGCTCCAAGGGTGGACACTCTGTGTGGCCTGAGACAAAGCTAAGATGAAAGATTAAAGTGATTCTGAAAGATTTCCAGATAGGCCACTCACTGCCAGCCTGACTTCAGAAAAACTAGTTTCTAGGGTCCCCTGTAATCTGGATCACAGCCATTTTTTGTGGCCGCCTCTGTGGATGTAAAGCAGATAGTGCTTTCAAACCCTTCATGCCAGGACTCAAAGCCTCTGCAGAATCGTTTATTAAATATTTAAGCTTTTCCTCTTTCTGCCTCTAAGTCCGCTGCAGAGAAAGAGAACAGAATTTTCTAAGCTCAGTGCAGCACTGCTGTGATGCCTCCTAGCACCTCAGTCTGGGAGGGAGTCAGGAATCAGCTTTGTTTATCCCATGCGTCATATTGCAGAAGCCCCTCAACCATCTCTGACAGCTTGAGTTGGTTACAAATAAAAAATGATCAGGAAAATACCTGGATCACCTGTCTTTTTTTTTTTGGAATGTCTTTCATTGAGTTAGCCTTTAAAGAAATCCATATTGTTGCTTACAGAATGAGTATTGTAATGTCCCAGCTAAAAGCAAACAGATAGAAAACTTAGAATCATCAAAAGGAAGACTATTGTATGTGGTTACTGACACGCATGTATATATATATATATGTGTACTTATTTCACTTTGCTATTTTACCCTTTAAGGGATACAGGAAATATTTAAAATGTGAAGCATATATTCCTGGAGCCTATGGACTGCATTATTGAAAATCTTTCATTGTACCCATTCAGCACTCCGTTCCTTAAATGTTGAACATTTCTCTGAAGACCATGAATTGAATCCAAAGGGACATGATAGGCTCACGGGGACAAGGTGGGATAGGGAGGGCAGAGAGCATAATGGTATAAATTGATACGAAGTTCATTGTAAAACCACTTTTAATATTCAAGTATTTTTCACCCTAAAATGAAGAAACTCAAATAAGAAAGGTATTTGATAGGTAAGTTTCTTTAGCAACCAGCTCTCCTGTTTTTTTTTAACCTTGAACAGCACTAAAATAAAGTATAATGTAATATTAAAATAAATACACCTAGAAACTGTGAAAATCCTACTTCACAGCATTTGTAGGGAAATGTAATGCATGCAAAACTATACAGTAGTTTATACAGTAGTTTTATTTTAACTAGTACAATATAACAACCTGACATACTGTGAAAAATAAATAACTTTTTGAAAATGCGTTTTCCAAGTATGAAAGTAATATTGAAAAATGACTGAGGTAATCACTTTTGTATAGATTCTGAAAGTGGAAGATAGGGAAGGAATAATTTATGGCTTAATGCATGGAGTTATACAAAGGTATAAAATACTTTTTTTCATGGCATTCTTAAGAATATGATGTGCCATTTTGCAAAAAGACACATGGGATATGGATGGAATGAGTGTGTGAGTGGTTTGGGTATTGGCTGTGTTGTGGGTGCTATTGTTGATTTTGTTTTGTTTTGAGGCTAGCAAAAGAGGCTTTCTCAATCTCTAAGGAAAGAAATGTCTTTTGGCCATTTCCTTCCAACTTTCTGAAGTAGATCTACATCCCATCACTGGGTTACATATTTAGATAATGAAGCTGCTAAGTACTTAGAATAATGGAATCACAATATTAGAGCTGGAAGGGGCCTTAGAGATCTATCTCAATGTACTTCTTAATTTTGCAGACTAGGAAACTGAGATGGTCAAGGACACATTGGGGAAATGTCTTGATCCAGCATTCAAACACTGCCAGCCCTAGAACTGGGTAGTGGATAGAGGAGAAGATCTTAGCGCAGAAAGAGTTCTTAAGGAACATCTAGTATTACCCCTTCATATTACAGATGAGGAAACTGAGGCCCAGAACAGCAAAGTGATTTAAAATTGCACAGCTACTCAGCGGCAGAGCAGAGACCAAGTCTCCTGACTCCCCATTTAATACTTTTCTCATTACACCGCATTGCGTCCTTTAAGAAGATGGGTGATACTGTATTCAACTCATTGGCTAATGCTCTCACTGGAAGCACTGAGGGAAGCTTTATCCTTTCAAGATGCTTGAAGATCATGGAGAGTCATTTTAGGTGCTTACCTTTGAGTGGGAACACTGCAAAGAGTGCTATGCTAATAACTCTTGGATAACGAGGAATAGCAGATGCTTAGAATTTGAACACCTTGTTTCAATCCATTGTGCCTTGATTTCACTTTTTGGTAAAATAGGGATATTGTTGCTTGGTCCATATAATGAGAAAAATGCCTAAAGGGGAAAGTTAGTTTAATTGACTTTGAAAGCATATGAATGGTGTGTTCCACAAATGCCAAATCGACAAGGTAGGGGCAGATCCTTTCTCCTACGTTAATTTACAAAAGCTTCTTGATTTCTTTTTACATCAGGTGTATGTGTCTCAAAGGGAGAAAGATGAGTCCACTTTGCCATCAGAAATACCAAACCCAAACTAAAATGTGGTAAGAAGCCAGAATTACAGAGCCCTCAGGGTAGCAGCGCACAACATCCGCAGGAAGGAGGGATGAGGGTGTGGTTAAGGCAAAGCAAGAGAAATTCAAATCTCCCCACACACTATTCCTTAAGTACTATGGAAAGTCCTTCTGGAATGGTCCTGGAAGCCAGAATTTCCTGAAGTGCTGGCACAAGACCATAAGCCTAGTCCAGTGCTTTGGCAAAAGCAGCTTTTGCAACCTAAGCTGGGCATCCTTGGTTAGCTATCCTCAGAGGAACTCAGGTGGGATATGATAGAGATGGGGAGAAGGTATAGTATGCTGATTGTCACTGCTGAGGGGGCCTGGAGGAACTAGAGATCTGCTTTCATTCCCATCAAAGGCAGCACGGTTTGGCAGACAGGGCCAGCCCTCAGGTAAAATTATATGGAGCAAGTTTTTCTTTGCAAGCCCCTACTTCACTCTTTTTTGCCCTTTGATTTATATTTCACCATCCCTATTCTCCTTCTATGCCCATCCTGATTCTCTTCCAAAGACCAAAACATCAACACATTCTCCTCTTCCCCTCCCTTCTTTCTGGACAAGAAGAAAATAGATCTAAGTGTGAACTAGGTTAATGTGTTATCTTACCAGGAGAGTTTCCTTTTGAAAGACAAATTTCAGGAGAGGAGCCCAAAGAGATGAATCTCTGATGGTGGAATTTCAGGCACTTCAGAACCTCCAGATATTGACATCAGAGCTCATCTAATCCATAGACACTTCAGCTTCAAATTTGACAATTTAGGCTAAGTACTGGGAATTCAAATGCAAGTAATAACAATGCAGATGCAGCTCAATCAATAGATCAATAAACATTTATTAAGCACCTACTAGGTGCCAGGCACTGTGCTAAGCCCTGGTGATACAAAAAGAGGCAAAGGAAGTCCCTACCCTCATGGAGCTTTACAATTTAATTGAGCAGACAACATGTAAACAAATATACACAAAGCAAGCTGTCCATACGATAAATAGGAAATAATTAAGAGTGGAAAGACCCTGGGATTAAGAGGTTTTGGGAGAGGCTTCCTGTAGAAGATAGGATTTTATTTGGGACTTAAAGAAAGCCAGGGAGGTCAGTAGTGGGAACGAAAGAGAGAGAGCATTCTAGGCATGGGGGACAGCCAGAAAAATGCTCAGAGCCGAGAGATTGAGTGTCTTGTCTTGTTCAGGAAGAGTCTGGAGACCAGCATCAGTGGATCAAAGAGTACATGATGAGAAGTGAGCTCTAAGAAGACTGGAAAGGTAGGAGGGGGCTAGCTTATGAAGGTTACAGAGAGAGCATTTTGTATTTGATCATTGAGGCCATAGGGAGCCACTGGAGTTTATTGAGTAGGAGTGTGCCATGATTGCACCTGCGCTTCAGGAAAATCACTTGAGTGGCTCTGACTGGAGGATGGATTTGATGCTCCTTGGTTTTAGTGAGTTATGGTGGTTGGCTGAAAAACGTGTCACCCTGTGGTTAACCTGATAATGAGCCTCTTGGAACTTCACTGTAATGTTTCTCAGATGACAGACATACATTCCATCACTGGATTTGTACTTTGAGTCTTTCCAGCTTGGCAGGATCTGCCAGAGCTTACTCTCCCCTGAAATAGCCTTTGAGATCCCACTGTCACCTCTGTGTCATGAAACTTTCATGGGAGATCATATTACACATAGTAGGAAATAGCTTTCATTTGTGAGTCAGGAAGACCTGGGTTCAAATCTTGCTTTTGATGCTGACTGGCGGTGTGACTCTGGATGAGCCATGTAACATCTCTGAGCTTCAGTTTTCTTATCTGTAAAATGGGGATAATAATAACTAGTATTTACCTCACAGGGCTATTGTGAGACTCAAAAGAAGTAGTAAATGTAAAGTAGTTTACAAACTTTAAAGAACTATAAGATATCAGTTGTTATTAATACTAATGCTTTACAACTGCAAAGTCCTTTTGCATCCATTTTCTCATTTGATCTTCATGATGTTTTACAGATAAGGAAACTGAGGCTTATGGATGAAGTGACTTGCTCAGTGTCACATGGCTAGTGATAGAGCTCAGACTTACTTTGAGATGTCTAGTATCTTTGAGACTTATGTGCTTCCTCCATGTGACTGTATTGAATGAGAGAATAAATGAATGAAACATTTATTAAACACCTAATATGTGCAGTCTCAAAGAGCTCTCATTCTAAGAGAGGAGCAACACATGTGGAGGGTAAAGTGAGATAGAAAAGCGCCCTGGTCCTTACAGTGCGGCAGCAAAGCAAATGTTAACGCTTCTACTTTCATGTCATTTTCACTGATAAAATCACATCATTTTCTGATGCTTAATGATCTGACGATGTCAAGGGCTTTGCAGGCAAGAACTTTCTTTCCCGGGTCTTCAGTGGTTGTGGCTACAGCACCTGCAGCAGCAGTGTCCAGGCTGCATCTCCACAGGGTTTGCTTCCCAGGCGGATGTCGAGCATCCAGGGCTGGAAGCCTGCTATTGTCAAAGCTCTTGAGCTCAGCGTCCTGGGATGTCCTCCTTTAGAGTCTGAGAGACAATGGGGGTCAAGGTGGGGGTGCTGGCTTGCCTTACTTGGCCCAAGCTACGTCCTCTCTCTCCCTTAGGTACCTTGCTGCTACAGGCTGGAGGACTGCCTTGCCTGCCATGTGGGTAGCTGTTGGTTGACGGTTGGTGAGGATGGCTGGCCCCTTCTCCAGAGGAGCCAGTTTCCTGGAAGATGGCTGTGAGGGCTGGGCTGAAAGTATCTATACGCCCCTGATCAGGAATTTCAGAATCGTGGGAAATGAGCCAGTTACTACTTATATGACCTTGTATGAGTCACTTCCCTGTTTTAGGCCTCAGTTTTCTAATCTGGAATATGAGTTTTGGACTAAATGATCTCAAAGGTAACCTTACCAATTTTTAATCCAATGATACCATGAGTGGCAGGAAAAACTGATCAAATGTTATAAAGAAACAGATATTTTTTGATATAATAAGGAAAGTTGGGACTGAAAGGGGGAGGGAATGAACCTGTGATTTCACTGATACAGGGAACTTCTAGATGAGGAAGTTCTATCTACCAATGACAGCTAGGTGGCTAAGTGGATATAATGCTTGGCTTGGAACCAGGAAGATCTGAGTTCAAATCCAGTCTCAGCTGTGTGACCTTAGGCGAGTCACTCAACATCTGTTTGCCACTGGAGAAAGAAATGACCAACTACTCTAGTATCTTTGACAAGAAAACCCTAGGTACAGAGGTCCATGGGGTCACAAAGAATCAGTCATGACTGAAATGACTGAATAATAAATAATCTAGCAACGAAGGTAGATCTTTTCTGCCACTTAGTATGCGTCAGAGTCAACACTTGAATCTAAGCCTTCCTGGTTCTGAGCGTGGCTCTGTCTATCCAGGGGTAGGGAACCTTCAGCCTTGAGGCCACATGTTGCCCTCTAGGTCCTCAAGTGTGGCCCTTTGACAGAATCTCAACTTCCCAGAACTTGTTTGGATTTAGGTAAAAGGCCACACTTGAGGACCTAGAAGGCTACCTGTGGCTTCCAGGCCGCTGATTCCCTACCCTTGTTACCATGCTGCCTTTTCAACTGTACATAAAGATTGAAAACCCCAGAAATTCTTAAAAAAACACACACACATTCACGCTTTCCTTCCAAGTCTCTTGTTTCCATTCCTTTGCATTAGTACTAAATTCCAACAATGAACCAAACAGAAAAACAAACTGACACGGAAATACATATAATTTAATAGAAGAAACAGAGCACACCTATGTCTTCTTATTCATTTCACGGGGGAAGATGTCATTAATCGCTATGATCTGCCTTAAACATGTGAGCCAGAGAGATCTTTGAGCTCAATTTTCTTGAATCATCTTTTTTTTTTTTTACTTTGAAAAGCTGTGATATGAGTGCTGGTCTGAGTGGAAGAGGTAGGCAGGAGTCACAAGGAGCGAGGGCTATGTGCTTATGTCCTCATGTTTGTTACCTGGGGCTTCATATCCAGCTCCTGGATGGACTGGAAATCCAATATTGAGGCCAGAAGTAATAGGAAACTCAGGACAAAGAACTCTGCCAGTCAGGGGGAGGGGCTTGCTTAGCAAGGCCAATGGAGAGGGATGACAATGAAGTAGCTTGTAGCTTTCCTTCTAATATGTGTAAACGCTGGTACAGGCAAGATGGAGTTAATTCAATAAAATAAATATAAAATACTCTCTTTGCTGTCAGACGGAGCTGGAAGCAGGTCAGAGGTCATGGAGCTGCTTCACTAGAGCACTAATCGATTTGCTGTCAAGGTGGCAGTGCTGGGGTTTCAAGGAAGAGAAGAATTGAGTGCCGCTCTGGCCCAATTTCCATAATTGCTCACTGCCTTAAGTCTACAACCTTTTATGAAACACAAAAAATATATCACTGAATTGTATTGATTAGCCATTGGGCTGAATAATTCACTTAGTATTTATTACCTGACCCTGAGAGGTTAAATAAATCCACTATCTAACTTGAGCTTGTGAGAAATATTACTTATTCATTGAAATGGGGACTGATTATTGTACCACAGCACTGTATCTTTGTTTCTTGATTTTGAAATCAAGGTTAACCCTTCCTGCTTTTTGATGGCAACAAGTTTAAAAACAATGAAATAGTGACTGCAACATTTTCCAAAATAAATTCTGTAAATTTACAATGTAATCATGACTGAGCTTCCTCCCCCACCCCTACCCTTACCCCTGCCATTGCCATTTTCAGAGAATCAGGCCAAATTTCAAAATGGCCCCAAACGAACTTTGTGGATGATGGTGAAATAGAGTCATAAACCAAGTTTTCTTAGCATATACCAAGTCTTGTAATAACAACATTATCCTTGGTGATTATATCCAAGTCCATTTTTATTACAATATTTTTGGAAGGCTTCTGAAAGCTCTAAATCATCCTATCATATCAAACACCCCATGGTAATTATGTTCCCAAAGAAAACAGAGGGAATAAGGGTGAGAGGGGGAAACAACCTTTAGATCTTAAGAAAAAAAAAAGACAAATCAGTCAACCATGGACAGCTCACTGTCATTCCAATGAAAATTATTTCATGTAACTTGAAATTGTTGTGGGATATAATCTGCAGGACATTTCATGAATTTGTAAACATTGGGGTGACCATTAATTATTTATTGGCCAGTGTCATTTGCGTATGGCTTTAAATGTGGCTGAACAATAAATCCCTTTTGCTGTGCCATATATCCCAGCCACAACAACATGACATCCAAATCTAATTACTTACCCATTTGCCGAGAGGTCTCATCATCAAGATGCAACCTTGCAGCTGCTTGTAGCATTCCTTCCAAAAATTATTTCCTAACTTTTGTGTAAATTCTTTCTTCAGTTTCCTGACTGCATCCTCCAGCATCTCAGAGCATTGTTTTTGAAGTTTAATGGAATTTGTTTTAGGTCAAGAAGAGGAAGCCATGTGAAGCTTTTTTTTTTTCCATGAAAGGGAGAGGAAAAAGCTTATGTGAGTTCACTGCTACCTTGTGTTTGTTGATCATTGAGTGTGTCTGTATCCAGGATCTAGCCTCACGGTTAGCAGTAGTAGAAACCTGTGTTCTGGGTGTTACAATCAGAAACTGCTTTTCCTGTGTTTCATAATGGGAGGAAAAGACTGTCAGAAAGCTGGGTACATATGTGCAAAGTTTCCTAAAGTGTGCTCAGGTGTGTCCAACTTCCCTTGTTACATATGGCTTCACTTATGGATTTAAGAGTCACTCTCAATTTTTGTGATTTATGAAAGATTGATTTGTCAGATTTGGACCTGAGAATGTTCATTCCTTGTATTGGTGCCAGTTCACACACGTATGTATAACGATGCATATTTGTGTGTAGAGGGAGGGAAAGTATTAAGTAAATAACAGTACTGTTTTTTTTTAAAGCCACATTAAAACGAATTCTCTTCTCTTTCACTTCCTTGTCTGTAAGGACTTTGTTAGATGGAAACACAGTTAACACAATGACTCGATCACTTCTTGGTAGCCGCTTGAGATAATTTGGTTGTAAGCATAGAAAGAAATGGATTCTCTGGATAGACTCATTTCAAAATCTAATTGTGCAAATAACATTTTTAAGAAATCCATTGTCATAATATAGTCCATAATAATTCCAAACAATATATTAGTAAGTAGCTTTAAAAGGGAATCATTAAGAGGGGAGTGAGGCAAAGCATCATGTTTATTTCCATAGGGATCTTCCTTAGTTGAACCTAGGCTTTACTGTAAGACAAAGGGCTAGGTGTTAGAGTAAATGGATAAAAAAAGACTACTGAAAATGTTCAGAACTTGTATCAATTTGTTTTAAGTTAGCCTTATGTTTTAGATCCAGCAAGATCAGAAGAGTGTATAAGTTGAGAAGCTGATCAAAGTTCATGGGGGGAAGTGATTTCAGTCTGAGCTGGACATAAATTGGCCAAATTCAATTGGGTAGAAGGTTATACCCTGCTTTTGCCTTCCCACCGCCAACGGGTTCAGCCAGTTGTCTCTAGGTAAGGCGCCATTCAGGAAGTCATAGATAATTGAGCATTAATGTTTAGTTATTTACAGGATGACTGTGATGGGTGGACTAGAGAAATTTACTTTTACTTCAGAGGACTTAAACAGGAGGTTTACTACAAATCCGTAATATTGAGTGGCCAGTTTGGGGCTGGTTTTAGCTGATCTGCCGAACTTCAACTGTAAACTGAAGTTTAGTTTTGGTGGAATATTTTTTTTTCCTGGAGTATCATAGAATTCATTTTTATTTAATACAATTTATTTTTGGAGGCAATCAAGGTTAAATGATTTGCCCAAGTTCACACATCCAATAAGTGAACTCAGGTCCTGACTCCAGGGCTGGTACCTATCCACTGTACCCTGAGTATCATAGAATTTACATTGTGGTTTTCTTTGAGTTTACTTTCTGTATCACCTTTTTTTTTTAAACAATTCTTTTTGGGGGGTTAGGCAAAGGGGTTAAGTGACTTGCCCATGGTCACACAGCTAGTAAGTGTTATGTGTCTGAGGTTGGATTTGAACTCAGGTCCTCCTAACTTCAGGACCAGCGCTCTATCTACCACACCACCTAGCTGCCCTATAGACTTTTTTTTTTTGTGAGGCAGTTGGGGTTAAGTGACTTGCCCGGAGTCATACTGCTGGTGAGTACTATGTGTCTGAGGCTGCATTTGAAGTCAGGTCCTTCTAACTTCAAGGCCAGTGCTCTATCCACTGTGCCACCTAGCTGCCCCCTCTGTATCACCTTTTAAAATGGTTCATAGGACCATAGTCTTAAGAGCAGGAAGGGCCCTTGGATATTATCTAGTTTAACCCCCTCATTATGTGAGTGAGGCCCAAGGAGGTTAAGAGATTTGTCCCGGATTGAACAAGTTTTAAGGGACTGTGATTTGAACCCAAGTCCTCTGTATCAAGAGCCAATGTACCATGATGGTGTGCTACCCAAACATCTTGAAAAGGGAGTGGGGTAGGCAAAGACTGTGATGTTTTATCAGATCTTTAGTTGCATTCCTGAAAGATGGTGATCTTTTTATTTTAACTAAAAGTGCCCAAGATTTCCCAACTGTTCTATTTTTAAAAATTTAAAAGTTTCATCGCAGGGTCAGATTTAGGGCCTGTGTGGGAAACCACGGTTACTGCCAGCAGCAGGGCAGGATCACTGCTGAGCTGTGGTCTTCATGTCTTCTTACATTCCACGCGTTGCTGAACTGTGTATAGAATGGAAGGCTCTAAATCACTTGTACTTTATGTGTATTAGCAACCTTTTGATTTGGTTTCAAAGTTGTTTTATTTTTAAACTGTAGATGTTATGCTTGTGACTATTTGTGCCACAGACTGCATCCTCCCCTTCCCCTTTCTTTACCTCGACCCTCAACTTCCCCAGTTAAAGAACCATGGTTCACTTTACGGCACAGGAAGCATTTGGGACAGCTGACAAACAAGCCTTAGGAATGATGAGTTCTTTCTTGTCAGAAGGCTAGGATTTTGATTTGCTAATCTGCGTGGTTTGGGCAAAAAAGCAAACAGTGGGGCAAGGGAGAATCTGGCTTATTGCCATCCAGAATGGATTAATCTCTTGAGGCTAGATGTGTGTCTCAATAAGTTCTGTACATGTAAGGATACACTAGAATACCATAGTCAAAACCATTTAACATTTATATCCTGAGTCCTCATAGAGTGTATATGTTTCAACACATTCCCACCCTTCACCCCCGTGGGACCATCTCTGTTTCTTCTAATATTTGTAGCGTTGCCTCAAAAGCACAGGCTTTCATCAAATTGAAAATTAATTGATGTGAGTCTACATATGATAACTGGGTTATCTCTAGTAGAATAAAAGGCTGAGAGCCTCTCTGCTTTCAGATAGGCTGCACATACTTTCATCCAACCCCCATCAGGTCAAGATCTGTGTGACTTAATTCTTAGCTAGGTGCTACAGTGGATAGAGTACTAGGAAGACTCTTCTTCATGAGTTCAAATCTAGCCTCAGATACTTACTAACCATGTGGTCCTGGGCAAGTCACTTACGCCTGTTTACCTCAGTTTCCTCATCTGTAAAATGAGCTAGAAGGAAATGGCAAACCACTCCAGGATCTCTGCCAAGAAAACTCCCAATGGGATCATGAAGAGTCAGACTTGACCAGAATGACTCAGCGACAACAACCACCACAACAGAGCTGTAATTACTCACAATGCTGTTGTGCCTGACGGTTTCAGAAGTGCTGTATTCACCACAACACTAAACGTGGGGAACTGAGGCCTCAGAGAGTGTAAGTGACATAACCAAAATCACACAGCATCAGAGACAGTGCTCAGACTCGGCTTTTCTGATTCCAAGCCTAGTATTCTTTTCGATACATAATGCTAAGTAATATCAATAGTATGCTATTTACACTACCAAGAATTCGGGTTAATAATATATGAAATGAAATTTTATCCTCTTTTTTGAATACAGTTGCTCTTTTGAGTGAATCCGTGGCTGGCGCTCTTTGTTCCGCTGACGGCTAGAAGAGTTTTGACCTGAAAAAGTCATGTAATAAGGGCATAGGGCTATCCTGATAAGTTTTCTATTCCACCTCCAGCATCTTGCCTTTATCACTCCTCACAGTGTCCTTGGAAGTTAGAGTTCTGGAGGCCAAAAAGGCAGCAGTGTGATAACAGCAGTAACTCTAATGGTGATTGTCTTTTTCACAACCGTGTATTAACTTGGGAGGAAACTGAGGAATGTGTGGGCAGTAGCCATTGTGATAGCATGAATGAAACCAAATATGTAGCAAACGTGGGCCAATGAGAAGGGTAAACCAGACACATACCGAAAAGTATCCCATTAACTTGATGTGGTTAAGGAAGTGCCCAAGGACCTATACTGCACGTGGGAATCAGGAGCTCTTTACAACTAGAGATCAATTACTTTTTGTGAAAGAACTCAGTTATGTGGCTTTCAAAAAACATACATATCTAGAATCTGCCTCCTCAGGAATTGGGTGGAAGTTAAAGACAGGCAGATTTATATTAAGGAAAACCTTAGCGGTAATTAGAGATGACCCGAAGTAAAATGGATTCGTGGGGTAGTGGGATCCCCTTCACTGGAAATCTTCAAATGGAAGTTGGACAATCACTTTTGCATCATTTTGTAGATGTATGAATTGGACCAGAAGGCTTCTGAGAGCCCTTCTAGTTCTTAAATCTGTGTAATATTGGATATACTCATGTACTCTAACATTGGAACTGTGGCAGCAATGAAAATGGGCAGTAATAGTTTAGATGCTCAGGGTTATAAAGCTAACTAGGTGGAGCTAATGGAAATTAGGCAGCAGGCCCAGATGAAATATAATAGATTTTGTTTCTCTTTTCTACTACTCTTTTGTAACTGACCCACCCTCACAGCACCCCACCCCTGGAAATGTATGTTTGCTGTAGGCAGATGCCTCTCTTCTTTTCTTAGTTTTGTGACTTGAGTTAAGGGCAGAGAAAGATCTTAATGGTCGGGACAGTAAGGGAGTGGCATTTGTTAAGTGAGTATGACCAATGCATATTTTTCAGGTCAAATAGGATTTTGGCAGCCCAATGATTTTGGAAAATTTGCAAAGCTGATCTAGTAGATTTTTAACACCTAGGATTGCATTAAGTTTGGCAAGGGAAAGGTTTGGTCTTCTGGCCAGAATGTGTGTAGGCACAGAGCACTGAGTGGAGATTTTGGTCCCTCGTTTTAAGATAGAAATAATAGTGGCAGCAGCACAGGGAGTACATAGAGTGATACAGGAATACCTGGTCCATGTTCCCTTGCTGGCTGAAAGGTCAGTATTTTCCAGTACCCTCAAAGAATCGAGTTTTGGGTAGATAAGTGTGATTTTTTTAGTCAAAAAGTTATAATTCTTTTTTTTGGGGTACAGCTAATTGGTTTGTCTATATGTCATTTCTATACTCCAATTGTCTCAAAATGTTCCTGCGGCGACCTGGCCACTTTATAGGGTGACCTTGCTGATTTCTGGATGTTTGTATTCAGCCTGGAGTGTTCCTTCCCTGAGAATACTCCATAGGCTACTAGTCTTTATTAACATAGGAGTCTGCTCACCAAAATACTTGCTAAATCTGGCTACAGAATTTGACTTCATGACCTTTCAGGGTAGTGCATGTCACAGACTGAGCACAGCCAGCAAGAAATAATAAACAACAGTGTTGTAAGATACAGCCTGACGGGCATCATTGAAATTACCTACCCGAATTTCTCCTATTTAATCAATCCAGGCTGAAAACTGAACTAGGAACTTCAGCCTACCATGGTTGCTTTCATATTCCTCTCATAGCCCATGTAGAAGCTTGGGAAGCTTTTCATTGTTCCACTTGCCAGAGACAACCAAAGATCTTTCCTAATGGAAGATCTGTGGGGGTAACTTAAAAAGTGATAAAATGCCTAAAAAAGAAAATCACAAAGTAGTTTCAAATGACATTGCTCAGAGCTTTCTCCAAAGGCAAAACTTACTCCAGATATTCAAAAGTGTATGTTATCAGTGACTAAAGTTAGCAGGAATCACATTCCATTTTTAACATCCAGACAGACCTGTAGAGATACATTAAGTAGAAAACCCACTGAAAAGAGAATTACCTATAGGAAATCTTGCAGGGTTCAGACAAGGGCAGCTTCATGTGACCTCAAAGATTGGAAAGAAAAAGGCTGCTATTAGTTCCACGTCAGTTCCCAGAGTGAACATTGGAGAGTAATGGAGGGCGTTAAGCTGTCAAATACCAGCAAGGGTTAATAAGGTTAAGGAAGAAGTAAAACCTGGTCAACAATAAAGCACTATGGATAAATCAGCTTCAATAAATAAAGGAGGTCACATCATGTATACACGGAGAGGGAAAAACTAAAATCATAATTCACTCAGGGGACAGTGGTAGAAACTCCTTAATGGGACATCACTAGGTTGTTTCCTTGGGCATCTGCGTGTTCATTCTGACTCCTGGTGATAGTAAACCTAAATAGACCTTTTCCTATCTGGAAGTCAGTCAGCTCCACTTTCAGGGAAAAGGCCCTGCAGGGCCAATGATAGAGCCACTATAGTTCAGCAGATAAACCAATTCTAAACCAGGGGGTTTAACTTTGAGTTC
Source organism: Phascolarctos cinereus (assembly GCF_003287225.1). Lineage (NCBI taxonomy): Eukaryota > Metazoa > Chordata > Mammalia > Diprotodontia > Phascolarctidae > Phascolarctos > Phascolarctos cinereus. The sequence goes on along the minus strand of NW_027555625.1, from coordinate 392,573,678 downwards.
CCTTTGGCCTCTGCCCTGCAAAGGGAATTTAGGCGCATGGCTTCATGTCTTGCATGTCTTCCAATCCCCACTGCAAGGAAAGAACATGAGTTTGTCTATAAAGAGAAATACAGAAAGGTCTGTATGAAGTGGGCAGCAGCTAGTCATTTTGAAGCCATTGTTCTTGTTTTTATTGTTTAATGACAACCTTAAAACTAAGGTCACGAGTTGCATAGATGAAGAGGCTTTCTATGCTTGGTAGCCCTTGGCCCACAGGATCTGGAGAGTGTAGAGTGGTGTGGTAGACTTGACGAGAAATAGCCTTTGTTGCCTCCTCAGCTGTGAGGTCACACTTTTAGAACTCTGGAACCCAGTTGGTTTGGGGAGTTATTGGGGTTCTGAAAAGGACTGTTTGAGAACCTCGATATTTCATGTGACTGAAATCACAGAGATTTCTTTTATCTATTTTATTTCTGGCTTCCTTGCTATAAGAAATAGGTTTGGGATCTTCAGTCACTACTTTAACCTGTATCAATATCTCTTACTCAGTAACAATCTAAAGAAACAATCTGTTTCCAGAGAAACTCTTCATAGGGCTATTAACTGCCATACCGGATGTGGCATCTGTAATGCTATGATCCCTTTCCATGACCCCCTCCCCTTTCACCCCCCAACTTCCAAACAGGATGGCTTTTTTTAGCCAACAAGGTCCAAATGTTTTTACAGGGATTGATTTCCTATCAGTGGAATCTTTGTCATACTTGATAATACTTTATGGTAAGCAATATGTTTAGGACTGTTCTTTCATGATAGTCCTGGCATTCACTATAATTTGAACAGAGTGGGTGGTATAGGAACCAGCTGCTAGAAGTTTTGTTTTTCAGGAGGAAAATGCAATACAATACAAGGAATTAAACTTTTCTGTCATCATCTATATGTAACAAATCACATACAATTTGTAGTTCTAATTGTGTGCATGTGATAGAAGGCCCAAAATACTCCCTTTCCCAGAGTTCAGCCCTTTGGATGCATGAGCATAGATACCCACATTTTTTTTTTTTGGTAAATAGGTTACAGGGAGTCTCACAGTTTTTAGCACTGATGTAGAAGGACTTAAAATCACCGAAACTACATTCATGTACTATGAATTGTACAAACTTAGTGGTTTTAATATGGAATTTGGTGTGGGTGTGTGTGTGTGTGTGACCTAAAGAAAAAATTGAGCCTTTGATTGAAGGTCCCTTGTACTTTCTCAAAGTGAAACATAGGTTTTTATTGTAAATTGCTTCTTTTCCTTTTAATTTCCCAATGCAGAGATACAAGTAGCTAGAGAACTTATGAAGTCAAGGTTCAAATTCAGGGCCACTTGTCCTCAATACCTAGGCACCCCCCAAAAAAAATAGAAAAATTAGATTTCGCTGCTACATGAGAAAGTCATTTAAAATGTCCAGCTTCCATTGCTTAGGCAGCAGGTCTCCTCATTCTAATAGCGTGTCTACAGAAAGTCAAGCCACCAGAGAAGGCACCCAGTTAGTCAATTTCTTCCTCCCTCTATACCAACCAAAGCAAGGAGTCTTTTGCCTGTCCCCTAATTCCTTAGCCCATCCTTAATTAGAGTTTTTATGGTTAATCCTGACCATATATCTTTGAGAGTTTCACATGACTTGGCTCCCTACAAGTTTTATTGCATTCAAAATAGTTAAAATGGCAGGCTAGCAGTGTGTGATGGTGGGAATATATACAGTCTCCAAGAGGGGGATCGCTGTTTCTTGTAATTGATTGCTCACTGAAGCCTGCCCTAGTACTTTACCCCGAGGCCTGACTTTGCTCCATATGCCTCGTGTCAGAGTTTGGAAGCCAGCTGGTCAGTCAGCTCGTATCCTGTGGGAAGCAGGCAGAGATGAGCGGCAGAGTTACATTCAGACTCCCTGAGCACATTTCCACTGTGTTGTGATAATAGTTCTGTAAGCTTTAATTATGCTGTGTGACAACACATTCATGAACTATCAAAATAAAGCCTTTGAGGAGATGACTGCTAACAAGTTTTGAAGAAACAGCGCCTGTTGTAAAAGGACCACGGTAATCAAAAAATTCAGGATCCCCAGCATTGAAACTGGATGAAATGCTTTATCTTTTTTTTTTTTTGGTAATGGTGACAAATTTACCTTTTAAAGATGTGTCTTTAAGTTAACTGCAGACACTTATAACAACACTCAAGTATACCTAACGCGAAGACTTTATAATTAGCGGCAGTAATATGAGCGTAGAAGCAATCCCCAATATCGGTATATGATCTAAAGTAACACTACTGGGTCCATTAAGGCCATTTAAAGTTGAGTCTGAGTCTAATGGTATTAGATTATTACAGCTATTGCAAGCAGAGTATTATGAGTGACTGCTTCTTAGCTAGTTGTCTCTGCGTGATCTTTGTCGACAGTACAGTACTTTAAGTATATCTCTGTTGTTCTTGATGATTTAGACCTAATGCCGTGCACTTTATATGAGGTAGAAATAACACCCGGGAAAAAGGCCAGGAATTAGTGCTTGACTAAACTCAGCTTGGAGATAAATGAAGCTGGCTAAAGTCTTCCCTGATCTCCTCAATTGTTAGTGTCCTCATTCCCACAAATTACTTTGTATTTACTCACCTTTTAAAAAGAAAACTAATGTTTATATAGTGCCACAGCTAGTAAATGTCTGAGGTAGAATTTGAACTCAGGTCTTCTACTGCCCAACCTAGCTGCCTCTATGAACCCAAATATATGCCATATACACGCATGAATATTTTATCCCCAGTGTAAAGAGAGTAGACTGTCAGGAGAATGTCAGTTCTTTTAAGGCAGGGACAGTCTTGTTTTTGTCCAGAGTCAGCTAGGTGGCAAAGTGGATAGATTGCCAGGCACGTAGTCAGGCAGACCTGAGTTCAAATTTGGACTCAGACATTTACTAGATATGTGACTTTGGGCAAATCACTTATCCTCCATCTGCCTTAGTTTCCTCAACTGTAAAATGAGGATAATAATAGTATCTTTGTCCCAGGTTTGTTGTGAGAATAAAATTAATACTGTAAAACATTTAGCACAGTGCCTGGCACATAGTATGTGCCTAATAAAGGCTTATTTCCTTCCTGCCTGTCTCCTTTGTGTCCCCAGTACAGTGATGTGCATGGATTAGTTATTTAATAAATTTTAGTGAATCGAGTTAAATCAAATTGGATAGTCCTTACTTAAGCTCTTATTTATTTTTCATATGCAGTATGTACAAATGCTTACTCCAGGTTGGCTTTGATGTAATCATCTGGAGTTCATACATTAGCTACACTGGAAATCCATTTTCCCAGCAGAAATGATGTAGTCAGACAAGAGAACTAGTTTGGAGCAGTTAGGGGGAGTCTAATTTGGGGCTAGGGTAGAAGGAAGGAAATGTTTCTGGTTGGTAGAAAGAAGAACAGTCCATTATTATGTTTTTCTTCTCTCTCTCTTTAAAGAGTGCTGTTTTTCTTTACAATGTTTGAAGGCTACCTGCAAGCATTGTGAAAGTTTGTAAAAATTCATTTCAGGGTATGTCAGCTCATTCCCTAGCAGAATCAAACCACAGGAGGATGGTGTATTTTTGTTTGTTTGTTTGTTTGTTTTTTAGAGGGAGGTGGGGTAAGGATCCAGATCTATGATTTCATGGGTGAAGGGACCCTCTCACCCCAGTCAAGCGCCCTGCTGAAGAAACTCTCTCCTCATGCAAATCTGATAACTTCTTCAGTTTTTAGATTTATACAGTTGCCTGAGCCAGAGAGAGTTGGTGATTTGCCCAGTGTAGCACCGTTAGAAAGGACTTGGCCCTGGGTCTTCCTGACTCTGAGGCAGGCCCTCTGTCTATACTACCATGTTGTCTTTTGTAATCAGGGTGTCAGGATCAATGTACTAAGCAAGAAACTTGCAAAGTAAAACTTGGATGAAGAAAGTCAAAGTGACTTAGCATTGCTACTGAACCTACATAATGGAATTAATAAAAAAGCATTGGCAGGAATGCAGAAGAGAGAAGACTGCAACACGTGAGGACTCATCTTCTTAGAGTCATCAGCTGATTATTTCAGGGGTCATAAATATTCTCTCCCATTAACGATGTTGTACTATCGATCATTTGCATAACTAGGTACAGCATGTACATGTATATATATAATTGTGTAGAACAGTGTGTTATCTATAGGCGCAGTTTCTTTTTTAAAATAATCGTATTAAACGGATGTTTGCGTTGCCTTACAACTCGTCCTGATCACCTTTTTAGATTCAGACATAGGCCAACCTTTAATCGACAGATATCGATTGAGCATCCGTGATTACTTACATACCCTAAAATGGGTTAATCATTGTGAGGGTAACAAAAGTAGATGATCCAAGGTCTCTTCTCCAAGACAGAACTGACAGCCTACCTGGATAAATAATGTTAACGTGAAAAACAAAAACAAAAAACAAAACTAGAGAACAAATTCAGCGCTAAATGCTACGGTCTGGAAGAGCAAGTGGAGTTCAGAAAATATAGAGACTCATATGAGTTGGGGAATTACAAAAGGGCTTCATGATAAGAGGGAGGGAAGGCAGCACTCGTTCATCAAGGGCCTCTCTGCATTAGTCATTGTGCTAAGTACTTTTGCGAAGATTGCCTCATTCGATTCTCACAACAGTCCAGGGAGGTCGGTAGGACATAAATTAAATCTTGAAGGATAGGTAGGATTTGGATAAAGTGATGGGAGAGCATTCCAGAAATCAGGAAACATGAGAAAAGATGGAGAGGCAGGGGTGAGCATGGTGCATTTGGGGGAACCCTGAAGAAGCTTGCCTATTTCCAGCAGTTTGCACAGGTACACTGGGGTTGGGATAAGGAAGAATTTGAAAGCCAGGGAGAGAAATTGGGCTTCGTGTGTGTTACAGTTGGGAGCCATCTAGAATGACTTGTATTGTTTAGCTCTTAAATAAAATCATACAATTTGAGAGCTAGAAGGGACCTTACAGATCAAACACCTTCAGGTCACATGTGAAGAAATTGAAGACTAGAGAGTTCGAGTCACTGTTTAATGATACACAACTAGTTAATGCTATCCCTTCGTCATCATAACATGGGAATTTCCTGCTCACATTGGGTCTCTAAGAGAATTAATGGGATGGGAGCAAGGTGAGGAATTGACTTGTTTTAATGGGATGGGAGCAAGCTGAGGAACTGACTTGTGCTATGATGGATAGAATACTGGGCTGAGTCTAGTGGACCTGGCCTCATATCCTGTCTATGATTCCACACATGTACTTGCTAGCTGTGTGACCCTGGGTAAGTCATTCAACCTCTCTCAGTCCCTTATCCATAAAACAGGGATAATCACTGTAATACTTACTTCACAAGGTTATTGTGAGGATCCAATGAGATGATATATGTAAAACATGTTGCAAAAGAGGAGGTGGAGCCAAGCAGAAAGAGTACTGGCAGTGGAGTTAAATTATCTGGTCTCCAGGGCTACTTCTGAGGATTGCTACCTGTAGGTGACCTTGGGCAAGTGACTTCATCTTCCTAGACAGATTTCATTTTCTCCTTTGTGAAATGAGAGGGTTGTGTTTGATGACTTTTAAGGTCCCTTCCAACTCTCAATCTCTGATCCTATGTTTCTGTATAGAAGTCATTTATGCCTATTACTATTGTCATCTACTTATCAATGAAACAATGGCAGTAATTGTGAGCCAGTAGAGAACTCAGAAAATTTAGGAGGAGGCAAAGAACAAAGGATGGATGGAGTTGGAACCAAAGATGCTCTACCAAATACGGTTTTCATGTAGATCTTTGTCAGCACATGAGATATGTCTCAGGGATAAACCTCTTCTTGAACTTTGCAACAAAGCAAAGATCTTTGAAATCTTTGAAACCTTTCACTTTGGAATTATCCACAAAACAAATGAGAAAAGCAAACGTTAATGAGGCACATATAAAACACTTTGGAGAAAAAAATAATTTAGCATTTTTATAGTTGCTATAGAAACACCTCAGCCTTCACTCTTGCTAATTAGTTGGATTTTACACATTTTATATTTGGAAATGCAAATCAGTTTTCATAAATTATTACTTATTTTTTCATTTATATTTACAATACTCTTATCCAGATACACACAGGAAGTCTGGGATGTTATTTAGTTATATAACATGACATACTTAGTTATATGAGCATGACATTTATATCCACAAGACATTTCTTAGTTTAAGTAGTCTTCTGTTAAATGTTGCAGGAAATTATACAAAGATTTATACTTTTTATGGAAGAAAATAAGGAAATGTAAATTATGCGTGGACTTAACAAAAATGTTTTCTCATGGAATTCTGAAAAAAAAGTGTGTAGGAGGCGAGTAAATTTTCTTTTGTTGTTCTGGTGGGCCCCAAATAATAAACATTTAACCACATCTTCCTTTGTTCATGGGAGTTCAGGATGGTTTCAGTGCCTTGGACCTCAATGTTTGCCATCTGCAAATGTTTATTGAGCTTTTGCAAACTGTGAGGAATATGCCCTAACCTTTGGGTAATATAGCTTTTAGATTAGTTATGGTGACTGTGTCTGGAAGCTTACCACCTTTTGGGTCAGACACAAATGGTACATATTCAGTTAACAAGATTTACACTCATGTTTGGCGTATAATCAGTAGGTGGGAAAATTGGATGTGTTTGATATTAATTGTTGAATGCTTTCTCTAAGTTTACATCTGAATCTAAAAGATTCATTTGGAAGAACTGGTGGTATATCTGTTTTTTTAAAAAAATCAATGAAGCACATAGGTGCTTAGCTTAAATATAGGAGACACTGGAGGGTTTTAAGATGAGGAGTTGTGGTGATGAGCAATGGAATAGCATTTAGCTCCCATGCAGGGAGAGAAGGCGGGGTAGGGACTGCTGGTGAGAAGTCCTGGGAGGGAGGAGGTCATAAGGTCACTGGGGGCTTTGGTAGTGGTGATACAGAGGAACTGTGGATCTAAGATGTTGTGCACAGAAAAGCAGATTAATTTGGTGATTGACTAGATGTGGGAAGCAAAGGAAAGAGAGGTGTCTACATATCTTTCTGCTTTTCTTTTTAGAGATTGTATTTCTCCTTGGTGAATTATTTGGATAGTGAGATGTTTTATTACTTTGCTTTTACTCTCTTGTGTCTTCTTTCCTTTATTAGGAAGACAAAGCGAACATGATTGTTTCTGTCATTGGGCAAATTTCCTTCTTTCCTGAATCAATAAGCAAGGAATTGCTCTCTCTCTCTCTCTCTCTTCTCTCTCTCTCTCTCTCTCTCTCTCTCTCTCTCTCTCTCTCTCTCTCTCTCTCTCTCTCTTTCTCTCTCTGTGTGTGTATGCTTAAATATAGTCTTCCTGGAAGCATGATTGGTAAAGGCTGTTAGAATAATATTTAAATATAGCTTTTTCAAACTTTACCAAGCTAAACAAGCATTTACACAAGATGAAAATGTTTGGAGGGTCTGCAATCTTTTCTGGTGGAGGGAATGTGCACAACAGTGGAATCAAAGATCTGTTGCCCTACAAATGTGCCAGAGAATGCCATCTCTCTGACAGTGGGTAAAAATATGCACAGAAAGGTTTAAATTAACTACAGATAAGAATATTAACTTTCGAGTGGGCAACTTCAGTAGAAAAGGTACATACACAAATATATATTCAATATCCTGATTTTATATAGTGGCAGATGGGGCAAGTAAGACAACCAGGGAGAGTATGTGCAATATCTATTAGAGGAAAGGGCCCCCAATTTGCCATGCTCCCCAGCACAGTTCCTTTTTGCCTTGCTGATTGAACATTACAGGCGAGGGTGATTTTCCGTGTCAGCCTTGCTCCAAGGATTAGAGCTACTCTTTGAGGCTCCTGCTTCAGACTCCAGTTTTGGTTGGCTGGCAGAGATAAATACAGGCTTCCTGTGTCTGACCTCAAGCTGATAATATTGGCAACTCATCCCATGTTCTTGTTCGCAGAGCTCATAGAATCTGGGACCTTCCAAAGAGACAATGAGTTCAGAGGTTGTCAGAGTTCACTTCAGCTTTGGTTTCATTTTGATTTAAGATGCTTAACGATTAGAATTACATTCAACATTGTCTGAGGTGAAGGAAAAATATCATCTTTGTTATTACTAACAGACATTATATAAGGGCTTGCTATATATAGGGTACTGTGTTAGGCACCACGGGGAATATAGAGTCTCTGACCTTGAAGGGGTTTATGATACTGTTTATTTATACCTGTAGTATGCTAGGCATAGGGGCTGGACTTGTGATTTCACTGGTATGGAGCAGGGGTGGGGAGCCTGCCACCTCCAGGCCACATGAGGCCTTCTAGGTCCTTGGGTATGGCCTTTTGACTGAGTCCAAGTTTTACAGAACAAATCCTTTTATTAAGGGGATTTATTCTGTGAAGTTTGGACCTAGAGGGCCACATGTGGCCTTGAGGCTGCAGGTGCCCCACCCCTGGGAGAACTCCCAGGTGAGGAAACTCACTCTACTGATACAGGTCATCACCTTCTCTCCAACCTTCAGTCTTAGAGAGTTGACCACAGCAGATGTCAAACTTCTCCAGACAAAACTCTCAAGTACAGCCTGAACCAGATTAAAATCTAATTGGGAAATATTTAACAAAATAAATAAAAATACAGTATAGCAAAGATAATGCCAATCTGTGGTCTTCTAAATCAGTATGTGACAGGCAGAGATCCATTTCTATTTCAATTTAACACCACTGGACTAGATGCCTTGTATATGGTATCACAGTCAATATATGTTGGAGACAGGACTTGAACTCAGACCTTCCAGTCTGAGAGGCCAGCTTTCTATCCACTATGTCATGCAACTAATGGGTAAAAATTGGTGGTTTTAAAATTAGAAATTCATGGAATCCTCAAATACTAAAATGGGAAAGAAATGGGGAAGAATAGTTCATTTCCTCTTTCTCCACCCATTTTGACTGCATCAGTCAAAGGGTGGCACTTGAGGACCTAGAGGGCCCTGTAGGGAATGGAAGAGCTTTAACCAAGATCTATGTAGTCAGTGAGGAGCTGTCATTATGGAGATCTTGAGATGTTGGAGGATGAATGATCTGAAATGGAAAACAACTGCATTATGATGGCACATTTTATTATGTCGAACTCTGTTCCCACAGCCTTTACCATTATGTCAGTTAGTTTCAGGCACGCTTCTTGTTCTGTCTTTAAGTCAAATCCATCTCTATTCAACATATACTTCTTGAGCAGCTGCTATGGACTCAGTGTTGTAGGTGGGGATGGAATACAGAAGATGTGTCCAAGACATGGCTTCTGCCCACAAACATGTGAAACAGAAGATAGTAGAAGACGTTATTGGATTAAATGCCTTTGTCATTTAGGAATTCAGAAAAAAGAACATTCAATGTGGGCTGGAGTAAAGTAGTTGGAGGAAGGTTTGTGTGAACTTGGCCTTGAAGAAGTTGAATTTAAGTAAGCAGGGAAGGAGGAGAAGGATACTTTAAATTATTGAGTCACAATATGACAAATAGTATCATGGAAGAAATCTTGAACTGGGATTCCAAAGGTATAGGTTCTAATCCTGGCTTTGCTACGTATTAGCTTTAGGACTTTCGGCTGGAAATACCAACTTCTTTCTATTGCTGAAGAAGCTAAGGCCCAGATTCACTCAGAGACATACTTCAAAACAATGAAAGAAAAGGGGCCAACCCCTAGATCTGCTAACTCCCATGGCCGGGCCTTTACTGCCCTACCGCGATATCTCCTGTGTACTGGTTACCAATCCTTAGGGTAAAGTAGTAGCTTTCATTCATTACGGAAAGTAAGGGGTTTAGGTGAGGAATTATGTAAAAGGGCAAGTAGTATTTATTTATGTATCCTATTTTTCCTGCGGCCATCCTATTCCATCTGAATTTATCAAGTGGATGTGTTTCATGTGAAAGTTTAGTGTAAATAGAATAATCATGTTTAAATCCAGGTTGCATTTAGTAGTTAGAGGACTATTGGAGTAACGGTTTATTTTTTTCCGTAAAAAATAAGTTGTCATCCCTTAAATGAATTCCTTTGTAAATCAGTATTTTCCTATGGTAGGTTTGCTTAAAGCAAGGCTGCAACCTTAAGCCTCTGATTCTCCTCTCTCACCCTATAAACTACTACTTTACGACTGAGCAGTCCTGGAGAGAGCCTGCTGGGGGTCAGCATGAGAGGTGGAGGGTCAAGTGGAAAGCCTTTAAGTGTTGATCATATCTGGCAGGGTAGGGGTAGTGTAGTAGATAGAAGCAGGATGAATGATAAGATTATTTGCAAACCTATTTGTTATCTCTGGACCCCATTCGGGTAATTCAGATCTCTTGCAGAAAGAGCATCTTTTAAATTTATTTATTCATTTGGCTTAACTCTTTCAGTCCCACAGGCTTGGGCTGGTTTTCCTGACCCTACACCAGCTCACATGAAAATTGGATGGCCTTCAAAGAGCAAATCAGCATTTTCTGTGACTCGCGCAACAGTAGTGGTCAGCTCCTAATGGGTCTAGTTGAAAATTAGGTAAAAAGGAGTGTCAGAGCCATGAAGACTATGAACAGGATATATGGTACAATGCAGAGCAAGGTTTATTTTTATTTATATTTCTTTTTAACCAAGCAAATCTTATCTATATAGACAGGCTCCTTTAGAAAGCAAATTTTGTTCTTTGTGACATTTGGACTTAATATGAGGAAATACTCTTCCCATAGCTCTGTATTGAAAATGTCAGTAAACAAACCCAACAGTAAAAGGGGGAGGGGTAATTAATGACAAAAGACATTGTTTCTTTGTGTGCAAGGGTAAACAAAAGACATTTTTTAAAGTTTCTAAAAATACATTTAAAAAAAACCCTGTATTTTTGAATCCTGGAACCATACCCCACCTGACTCCACTGTGTCTAATAAATTGATGTCAGTGATGAGATTTATATATTTTTTTAAACTAGCACCAAAAGCCATCTACACAAACACACTCTGATTTCTGGGCTGTCATTAGGGCTGGGAAGGTCCTTGCAGGATCACAGAATAACTCGAGCAGTCGAGGGCTTCCGGGCAGTCAGCTAACAAAAATATACTATCAGAGGATGCAGCTCACTGCACTGTGGGGCCGACACAGCAGTAAGCCTGAAAGCCTGGGCTTCCGTTTTTACAGAGCTTCACCCCTCACATCTGGCGAAGTTGTGACAATCAGTGTCAGACCATTTTAGAAATCAGATACCCTGGGTACCAGGAAGTTGATTCGCCTTCCACTTCCTTAAGAAAACACGCATTAATATTTAAGTTGGGTTTTTCATAAAAGGAGCATTTTGTTTGAGACACTAAATAAAGTCAGGGGGCTGGGAAGATTCCCTCAGTTGCAACATTCCTGCTGTAATTTAAATATTTCCCCTGAATTTAAAAAGCCAAACAACTAAAAGTGTCCCTCTATCCCCTCTCCCCCTTTGTTATAGTGTTTGTGAGGGCTTTTCAAGAGTTATGTATCTCTATTTTGAATGAATTGGGTTTTAAAGTGTATTTTTCCTCCCTAGAAACAAGAGTAGGAGATCTGTGAAGGTTTCCTTATTAAACAACCCAAATAAATAGTGTTTCTTACACTCCACTTGGTATTGTTTCCAGCATATTTTTTCAATTAGAGGGCCATGTGACACAGATCATCCCATTACTGGGCACACGGCAATTTTTTGCTTTCAAGGTCCAGCCTTGTGTTTTTTTTCTTCTCTCCTTACGATAGATAGTCTCCCTATGGAGCCTGTGTTGTGATTGTAACAGATTAATAAGGTGTAGCAATCCTGATAGTACCATCTTGAATTCATTGTGGGATTCTGGTGCATCTCAGGAGGAGTTCAAATCACAAAGTTTCATATTCTTCAAGTTAGCCAAATGACTTTAGTTAGGACAAAAGGGCAAGGCAGAGAAATACAACTCTTTAGGGTGAAAAGGCTTTTTCAAGATCAGTGTAAATAGTTTACTTTCTAAATAAACATTTTTAATCACATTGGACTTTTTTTGTCCAGAGGATCTAAACTAGTAAGACTTTCAAAGAAGTGTTTTCTGAGGTTTTAAACATTATATATTTCATTATTCTATGAAGCCAAGGAGATAAGTTTGAGAGCAATTAAAAAAAAAACCCTCGCCCCATGAATGAATAAGTAGTTGATGGGCAGGTCTCTGTTCAAGATAATTAACGGAATTCTATCTTCTGAAGAACTGAAATTACCTTTGTATAGTGCAAAGTAACCAAGAATTAATGTTACAGCATCTCATTAATCCATCAACAATTACTCAGAATACTGTTTACTGGATCTATATCAGACTGGAAGAAGGTCTCTAGTGGCATGTTGCAAGGCTCTGTACTAGGCCATGTCCTGTTCAACATTTTTAATCAATGATTTGGATGAAAACATAGAAGGCACATATTGGATTTGAGAACAACACAAAGCTGGAGAGCATAATTAATATATTGAATAAGAGAACCATGGTTTAAAAAAGATTTCTACAGCTGAGATAAATGGGTCAAAATGAAGAAGATGAAGCTATAGATCTTTGTGAAGGCCTGCAATTAGGTTAAAAAGTCAACTGCACAAATACAGAATGGTAAAGAAAACCTGACCTGACAGTGGCTTATGTAAAAAAAAAATCTTAGGAGCTTTTTAAGATTGTATATTAAGTGAGAATCAACAGTTTGATAGGACTACCAATGTATGTAATGTAGTCTCCGCATGCATGAATAAAAGTCTAGAGTATCTAGAATGTGGAAGGCAATAGTGATCCTTTATTTTGTAACAGTCCAGCCATATTTGAGGGATTGGATTCAGGTTTAGGGTCCGTGTCTTAAATGGATTACTGACAAATTGGAATGTGTCCATAGGGGGCAGACAGGAATGGTGATATCCTATCCTATGATATGAGGAATGGTTGAAGAAACTGGGGGTGTTTAGTTGGGAAAGGAGAAGACTTAAGTGGCGGAAGGGGAAGGAGAGGAAAGAACATTTGATGACAGCCTTTAAAAATTTAAAGGCTTAAAGGGAGAAGGAATTCTATTTATTCTGTGTAGACTCACAGGGCAGAACCAAGTCCAAGGAGTCAAAATTACAGGGAGATAGGTTTTGGTTTAATAGAAACATGAACTTTTCAAATAATTAGATCTGTTGAAAAATAGAATAGCCTACCTAATGAGATAATGAGCTCCCCACATGCCAAATCTTGTCGTTTCTACCCCCACTGGAAAGATCACTGGCTCTGGAGTTGAGACCTCATTTCAAATAGCATCACTAACACTTAATGCCTTTAGATTCTTGGATGTCATTTAACCTCTGCACTCCTTAAGTTTCTCATCTATAAAATGAAGGTATTGAACTAGCTGGCTTCTTCAGATCTCTGATCTTGTGGACAGGCCAGGCCTATGTCCATTTGTTGCATATAACAACCTTCTCTTTATTAACATATCCACTATCCCAGTTCAGGCCCTCATGACTTCTCATCTGGATTATTGCAATGGCCTCTGATCTGGTCTCCCTCCTTCAAGTTTCTCCTTCAATTCATCCCCTACATAATCAAGAAAATGATTTTCTTAAAGTGCATGTCTGAATATGTCGATCAGTGAATGACAAACTCTAATGGCTGTGTCTTTCTGGTAACAAATATTAACTCTTTGTTTGCATTCAAAGTTCATCACAACCTGAATCCATCCTACTTTTTTATCCTGGTAGAGCGCTATTGTCTATCCAATCTGACTTTCTTGCTTCTCCCTCCATACTCACAATATTAAAACTGCCACCTCTGTGTCTTTGCACCGGCTGCTCTCCATTCCTGGAATGTACTCCCTCTCCATCTCTGTTTCTTGAAATGCCTGGTTTTCTTTTGAGACCCAGCTCAAGTACCACCTTCTGCACCAGGAGTTTCCTGGTCCTCCCAGCTGCTAGTCTGCCCCTTCCCCCCCAACTAGGTCATCTTCTATTTTGTATATACATATGCACATGTGTTTTCTATTAGAATGGAAGTTCCTTGAGGGCAGAGACTCTAGTTTTGTCTTTGCATCCTCAGTTTAGCACAGTGACTGGCTCATAGCAGATGCTTAATTAATACATGTTGATGGACTAAAGGGAACATAATTAAGAAGATAAAATCTGTAGTTGTAAAGTGTGTGTGTGTGTGTGTGTGTGTGTGTGTGTGTCCCTCATTAAGTCCTACTCTAATGTCCCATTGTATCCATGAAGATGATCCTGAGTTCTTGAATACTTTGCCAATGGAAAGTAAGCCATGACAGATTTTTTTCTATGATAGAAAGGCTTCATGTTGCCATGGCAATGGACCATATGTCTATTGTCTGAGCCCCAACCAAGCTAAATTCAGAGCTCATCACCAGCGGGTTGGCTATTGAATAATCAAATTTTCCAGCTTCAAAATTCATGAAGATAGTCTACTAAGGCATAGAGCAGTTGTGAGTCACATCCATGATAGGGAAGTGATTGTATATATGCATATAATAACACATGCATGCTTCATGAGGAGAAGAATCTTGCTTAATATATTCTTTGAATACCCCATAGCACTTTGTCCATGATAAGAGCTCATTAGCTGCTTATTGAATGAATGTCATAAAGCTCTTCAAAACAAAACATAAGTGATTTGGGGGTTAGCTCTAGCTTTTGTTAACATTGAAAATCAAGCATCAGCTTACTAATATCCCAGAACGTTTAACTATAATTGTCAACTCAGTTACCACTCTTAGAAATAACTTAAAACATCCACAAGATGCTAATTCTGTCCTTTCTTTAATAGAGAAACATTTCAAATAAGATCTATAAAACTCTCATCTTTTTCAGTTTCCTTGTTTCTTTTTCTTTTTTCCTTTTTTTTTTTTTTTTGTTGCACAGGGCTAAAGGGTAAGGGTAGGGGAAATGGACACTGGTCCATTTCCAAAGCTGATGATATTGAAACACTTCATCTCAACCAGTTGTATCCTTCCTTCTCAGATGAGTTTACCTAATTCTCCTGCCCCTTGCAGAATCCTTGGAAGTTCTCTCCCATGACCTGTCACAGTCTGCTGAATCTATGCTTATATTAATCAGATGTCAACCCTATCCATACACATGCCCAATCCAAACACATGTGTGCACAAACTCCTAGCTTTAGGACACTCTAAACTCCTCACTTAGCTCATATTGTATCCTTTGTTCTCTGGGTATCAGGGAAACATTTTGTTTTGGCTAAAGGGAATAGCGGGAGACTTAAGAATGAATGAAAAAACATTTATCAGGCATCTATTATATGTCAGGTACTAGGGATACAAATACAAAATGAGGCAGTCTCTGCCCTTGAGGAACTTATATTTGAATATGGAGAAATAACACATATGTGGGAGTTAGCTAAGGGAGGAGATTTTGATCTGGGCAGTCACAGGGATTTTGAGTGGAATCACAGGGCTGTCATTGTTACCCCTTTGCAGTAAAAATGGCAGTAGTGATTTGATTTGCCTTTCCAGGGCAAGAAATACAGTGGTAAATGTGCCATGGCAGGGCTGAAGGCAAGATACCTGGGTAGTCACTGGTTCCCTGTGACCAGATGAGAGGTGAAGCATGATCTGGAGCTGCCTAGATCTAGTGAGTTAGGTGAATTAGCATCATTCATTAACCAATTAGTACAGCTAAGCTTCAAAGAAGAATGTATTAACTGCATGTGGTGGTGGGGGGAGGTAGAAAAGAAGGAGGAGCTCATCTCTGCAGGTCAGATTCCAGGATATTTATTTAATAACTTATTTATATATAAGTTTAAGAGAAGAGGGACAGTGGCAGTGTAGAGAAATCCTCGTCTATAATATTTATCTCTAATGCCTATACACACTGAAATTGTGTTATTCATTTTTAGAGCTGACCTTGTAGGTAACAACTCCACATCAGAGATATAAAGTATATTTGTCCATGCCTGATTAGAAACCATTTGCAACTGGTTAGAATGGTTTAAGACCCAGGGCTCATGAGGTCAAGGTCATGAATCTAATTCCCTTTTGGGCCAGTTTACTTCATTCCATGGTTTTACACTACATCCCTTAACCCCATCCTGTCTTTCAAAAGATGCATTCCATTGGTCACAAGGGAGCATGGGAAGATCTTCATGAATCCGTCACCACTCTTAAAAAACAACAGAGAATTCGCAAGTCTGGGATTGGAATTTGAAGATTTGAGTTCAGGTTCTTCTCTGCCACTTGCTCATTGTGTGCCTCTGGGCAAGTTATTTGTCCTCCCTTCCTCATTTATAAATGAGGGAATTACATTAGATCAGGGCTTCTTAAGCTTTTTGTGTTCTAGACCCCTTTGGAAGTGTGGTGAAGCCTATGGACTCCTTTTCAGAATAATATAAAATACAAAGGTTTTTAAGTGCATAAATGAAAATATTTAGGTTTTTAATTCCGTAAAATATAATGCATACGATTTCAAAGGTAGCCGATTATATTGAAATACGATAATCAAAACAGGCAAAAAAATAAGTTCATGTACCCCAGGTTAAGAACCACTAGACTAGATTATCCCTATGGTTCCTTCTAGCTACAAGATTCCATAATTTTATATTTATATACTTCACAGAGTTGTAAGGATCAAATGACATGGATATGAAAGTGTTTTGTATGTACAAGGTGCTATATAGGGTGTCCCAAAAGTATTGGTACAGTTTTAAGCCTTAATAGCTTAAATACAAGGTTAAATACAATACAAACAAATACAGGATACACATGATGATGATGATGATGATGATGATGATGATGATGATGATGATGATGGTGGTGATGGTGATGATGAAGATGACAAGTCATTAGGTGAAAGTTATCGTGGAATAGTGGAAAGAGGCCTGGGAGTTTTTGGCTAAGACTCAGCCACACTAACTTGTAAGCTCTTGGACAAGTTACTAAACAACGCTGGGCTTTGAGATCTTTTACTGTTCTATTTTCTGTGCTAGAATTCTGTGATGTTCAAGGATATGATGATAACTAAATGAGGCAGGAAGTTTGGGTTTTTTTGAAGTACTAGTGACCTATAGATTTTAATACTTAAATTCTTGTTCATAGGAATTGCCTCTACCCTGGCTAAATGGAAATCTGATGAAATTCCTGAAGATTGTTTTTGGGAAACCTAATTGGTAGGAAGCAGCTATGATTAGAAAATCAAATACACCTTCATTGGCCTCATTAAGTAAGCTTTGTATGCAGGATAGAGAGCTATTTTCTGGTTTGGGAATGTTATTATTACTTCTTTGTTAGTATTAGTAGGATTCATTTTGATTTCTGATAATTTTCCCCTAAAATATTTTATTATACCCAGTGTTGGTGTAGAGGCACAGGACTCTAAAGTTTCCAATTTCCCCTTATTTCTGTGCTCCTTTCTTGAAAAATGTACAACTCTTATTACATTTTTTTTTGTGTGTTGGAACATAAATGCATATTTAAAGTATGAATGCTTCTTTCAAAAATCGATCTGCTTCTTGGCCTGCAAACTCTCTCAGGTGCATGATGGAACACTGGCCATTTGGTCATTCACTGGGGAATATATTTGAAAAATGCTTTCTTGACCTTCTCCTAACTTGGAAAAAAAGTGCATTCCTCACTTTTTCCCAACCAAAGCGAACAAAATTTTCATGTGCAGAGAGTATGTTTTCAGTGGATTAGACCCAAAGTTATGTTGTTTCAGAGGTCTTAGGACTGCTTATATAGTGTACAATGAGCTTTGTAACACAACTTAAATGTTGATCTTAATATATAAACAACCATCCGAGAGCATTTCAGAAGGAATTTCTTTTTAGGAGCTGGCTTAAAAGTGCATCGGATAATGATTTTTCAAGTGTGTTTATTTTTCTGTGTCTTTATTTAGGAGCATAAAGTTTTTCCTTTAGCTGGAAACCCCATAAGGAATTCCTGTATTCTCTTTCTCTCTCTGTACCCTCCCTTCCCTTTCCAACTGTTTCTTTTATTCGAGACATTACATGACATTCTTCATTTTGCCCACAATGACTTATTTATATCTAATTGCCTGGGTTTAGTGATTGTTAGGAAACTGTATTGACAAAGATAATTTTCAGTTGCTTTACAACGTGGGCTGTGAATTAACACAGATCCCAATCAAAACACGGCAAGTGAGAAACAAAGCCACCACAATTGCATGTTTCTGACATTATCTTTGTGAAAGTGTTGCATTAATAAGCATGTGACATTCTTCTGAAAAAAAAATAAAGCATATGTAAATTGGAAGAATTAAAAAAAAAATTCTGCAAGCCAGCCTCATCCTCACTGGTTTGCAAGGAAGAGAACGAGGTAAACAGAGACCCTCTGTTAATGGAATGGATCATTGGAAAGAGAAATCATTTCTTTTAGAAAATGTTTTATTTAGAAACTGAACTTTCCTGTGTTGAGTATAGCTCAAGTGATAATATAATGCAATAATTCAGCAGTGCCTTGAGGCTAGACCACCTGTAAGGACCCAACATAAACTTTTCCTTCAAGACTATGGATAGTTTTATGTATTCTGGAGAAAATATAGGATGTTAGAACTGGAAGAGACCTCCTTCCCTCCGTTCTCTAATAAAGGCCCATCATTTTACAGAGGAGGAAACTGAGGCCCTAGAAGAGGAAATGACTTGTTTAAGGTCAGAAAGTAGTAGGATCTCAGCCCTTTTGATTCTAAGTCCCATGCCTTTCTGGACAGCATTGAAGGCTGTTGGGGTATTATTTGTTCTTTTTATCCTGGGTTATCTGAGAGATATTTTTAGGCTCTACCATGATCTAGTGATTACTGTACCTGACATATTTTCCTTCACAGAGAGGAGAAAAAAATGCAGTACTCAGTTGTGACTGCTATATTCTCTCGTTCCAGTCACATGCAACAATCGAGCCTCTTTACCATTCACTGATACCCTCTCTGTGGTTAATCTTTTGTAAAATTAGATTGTAAAAACGGACACAGTTGCCACATTTGTGTGCCAGAGCTGAAGGACCTGTGATGTCAGTTAGCCCTGCAAAGCTCCTATGCTAACCTCCCTGCAAAATTCATTTGCTTGGACTGGGCAAACCATGTAAATAAGCATGACGTTCATTTCAGCTCCATTCCTCTTTCAGAGGCTGTTGCCCTCCCAATCTGATTGTCTAAGAATCCAATGGTCCCCTCTTGTTGGTGAAACTGCTATAATCCTTTTCTCCAAAGGTAAACCGATCCCTGGTCTTGAGCACAATGTTGGCAAATGCAGTTCTCTTATCATTTCTAATTTAATTTTCTCCTGAGTAATCATGTATGAATCTCATAATAGATCAAGTTGGTAAGAGTTGGAGAGAAGGGAGGAGACAAGAAGTTTTGATGTAAATCAAATGTAAATAGACATACACTGAATGACCATTCTTTTGCCAAGCTATTGGCATATTAGTAGATTGAGAACTGATCTTTGACATGGTCAGGGCATCATCTTCATTTCAAAAGCTTATGTCTGTTGCCTATCACTTGGAAGAAACAGACATGTATCTACTTTGGTATAATGTGATTTGTTGTTGTTTTGTACTACTTCCCTTCCTACGTTAAATTCTAGTCAGACTGGGTTACTGTCCATTCCCAGTTCTTGTGCTTCCCTTTATTGTCTTTGTTATACTGTCCACCATGTTTGGAATAGCACTCCCTCCCCTCTTGGCCTGAAATTCTGTACTTCTTTCAAGGACCAATGTAAGTACTATTTCATTCATTCAATCTTTCTTGATCACTTTCACCAATCCCTTTCACCGTGAAAGAATTCTTATTCTCCAATGCGTCATAACACTTGGTAAACCTTGCCCCCTTAATACATTCTACTTCATATGATAATTATTTGTATAACTGCAATATTTCTATATCCCTGTCCCCACCATGAAAGTGTAAGCTCCTTGAAGACAGGGACTGTTGTTCACCTCTGTACCTTCATTGCCTAGTACAGTATTTTGCCCTTAGTAATTGTTTTCTACATGTTAGTTTAAAGGGTTGTGACAGTAGAAAGAGAGCTTTATTTGTAAGCTGAGGCTCTGGGTGCTGGCTCTGCTTTGTATTGCTTGTGTGACATTGGGCAAGGCATTTAAACCTTCCTGGGACTCAGTTTCCTCATCTATAAAATAAGAGGTTTTGACTGGTTGAACTCTGAGGTCTCTTCTGGCTGTAAATTTGTGATCCTGAGTCTGTGATCTAATTCTTTCTTGAATTTCTTTCTTTTAAATTGTTCCATAATAAATGCACAGGAAAGAAATTCGAGATTGCATGCAAACTCAAAGTTAGTAAGCTCTGAAAATGTGGATTCAGGATGGTTTAAAATAAAGTTTATCTATCTATCTATCTATCATCTATCTGTCTATCTATCTGTCTATCTATCTATCATCTATCTATCTATCTATCTATCTATCTATCTATCTATCTATCTATCTATCTATCTATCTATCTATGTCTCCCTTTAATTCTGCCAGGGGAAAAATGAGGAGGAAGACTCCTTTGGAATCCAGACTAAGGACACTTATGTGGACATCATTGCTTGTTATTCATTATATTCCTTGGCCTACGGTCCGACTTATCTTTAAGAAGCAAAGAGAGTACCCTGCTTTCCTATTGATTATAGGCAGGAGAATGGTAAACATTTGTGAACTGCTGTCAATGATGATCTTCCCATTGAAGACCCTGGAGGTAGAGACCTATAGTGTTTTATTCTCTGGCAACGCAGAATTCTAAAGGTGAGCGGTGTTATCAGCAAGGGACACTTACAGAATTTGATTGATAAATTTACTACTCTTGTGGATTATTTTTTTCCTTTGTGGAAGACTCTGGCTGAATGTCAGGGCTTGGTCCTGACAGAATCCAGAGGATGTGTCTATATTAATTTACTCTGAGGCACTGGCGAGCCAGTCTTGTTAGACTCTAGGTCACTGTGACATATAAGGCCTGGAGTTTGTAGGATGCCACTTTTCCCTCTTTTAAAACCCTGTATTTCCCACAACTGATTTTTATTATTCCATGACATTCTGAAAGTGTTGCTGTGACTATTTAAGAAGCATAGGCGGATATAATGCAGTAAGCGAAAAGGCAATTTTCTTGGCAGGCTACTTTCTGAAAGAGTTTCAAATGGGTCTGGGGTTCTGCCACTGATTTCAAACAGCTTTGTAATATCTGTCAAACTTCTCTGGCTACTCATCCTGAGAAACTAAGGGCCTTAGCAACTGAAGTGATTGGAAACACACACACACATATATTGATGCACATGTATTTTTAATATATACTCTACTTAATTCTACTTACACTGTGCATATTGTGTGTGTGTGGGGGGGATTTGCAGTAAAAAATGAGACATTAAATAGTCTAATCTCTGTATTTATTAGAAGACATCTTAGGTGATTCCAAATAGAAACTTTGTGGAAGAAATAAGCAAATAAAAAAACCCTCCTATATAGTTTGTCAAAATCAGGAAATGGAAAAGTATTGCTTTTATTTATATTACCCTGTTGGGGGTAATGGTATATTGGAAAGAATACAACTCAGGAGACCAGGATCCTAGTTCTAAGACGGTCACTTACTAGCTATTTTCCCTTGAATGAATAATTTAATCCTCTTTGGCATTAGTTTTCTCATCTGTATAATGGGTATGACAATATCTGCCCTACATACCTAATGTGGTAGTTGTAATGATCAAATGAGACAATACATCTGAAAGCACTTTGAAAAACATTTTAAAGCGTGCTAGGTATTACTTGCTTTTGCAGAGACACTCCCAGCATTTTAACCCTTAACCCTTGTATCCCCATGAGAATGAGGCCACAGGTTTGAACTATGTTCCCCACAGTATTAGGAATTCGGGCACCACAAAAACCTATACATTTTTGCTGTAGAAGGATGGTTGATACTCAGCTGAGCTGTCATTTTAAGAGGAAACCATCCATTGTCTGTCTGCTCATCCTCAATAATCACCTTCTATTACAGTCAGACTGGATCTTCAGTTGGCGGCACAATGCCGGTTTTTTTCTCCAGTTTTTCGTTTCCTGTTCTTCCAATGGCATTCAAAATACATCACAATCCAATGCAATGAATTTAGCACATCTTGAGAATAAATTATTATTGTCATTAGCACATTGCCATCCAAGAAAATATGCACAGGAATAGAGTGCCCAGACTGCAATGCTGCCTGTGCATCAACCCGTGAATCGCCGCCATATGTATAAGGATGTGTTTATTTCGGTTATGGTTTTTTCACACACCAAGGCAAATGTAAGGTGTGTGTAATGGTGGGTATTGACCCTGTGACTAACAGGTTAGGCAATGACCTGATTATAAAGATTCCAATCAGGCAGAAAGATAAGGATGCCAAAGCAAGCAAAAGTCATGTGGTTAACTATATGTCATGAAAATGGCAAATGTTGTAATGCAGTAACTAAGATGGAAGTATCCTAAGCTTCTTTTACTTAATTGATTCTCGTGTGCCTCTTATGAAAATAGTCATAATCAGTACATGGGCAGAGAGAAATAGAAAGCTTGTGTTTGTTATTTCCACAACACTTCCTTTTATCTGCCCCACCTAGCTATGAATTTGTGTCTGTAACATCTATCTCTTCCCTTGTTTTTTTTTTCTTTGTCATCCTGGTTATATGTGGTTTAGCAGATTACAAACTATTTCTACTTTACAACTTTCTAAAAGTGATTGTTTCTTTCTTTTACTTACTTTATAAACAAACACAAAGGATTACTTTGAAGTAAATAGCATTTAGGTGCCAAAATTGCTTTCTCCTTTGAAGTAACATTCTATTGCTTTATTTACTACTATTTTACATATTTTTAAAAAGTTTGAGTCTTGAACCCTAACTAAAATTCCTACCATTAAAGTTGAGATTTATTATTTATGGGCAGAAAAATGCACTGTTGATGCTTAAAACTAAGACGGGAAAGTAGGAAATAATTCACCCTGGCTTGAAAAGGGTGGGGATTTCTTTGTTTCTTTTTATATTTATTCAGGAAAAGCTGACAATCGTCCCACATTAATGAACTACACCATCAATCACAGGGCTGACAATGAGCGGAAAAGAGAGGTATATGTCAGGCTGACGGCATATTGCTTTTTTCAGCTAGGGCATGGCTGTTTATAGCACTTTTTAGCTGGAGAAATGCTTGTTGCCCTGGAACAGGAATAGAAAGAAGAATTATAAAATTAGCCAGTGGAAAACATCTTATATTTTTGAATTATGGAAAAAAAATTGGAAAAAGTTGAGGCATGATAATTTTTGCACTTTGAGTATTTATTCCACAGGGGGCATAAATGATAAAAATAATTGTTAAAAAAGTGAGAAAAAAAGAAATTATATTCACCTTTCCCTGCTTTCTAGAAGAATGTTTATGTTCTGACCCTCTTCACCAGACTCTTGATAAAAAGGCTTCTAAGATCTGGTAAAAGAATATTGTTTAAGCCTTGAAACACTTATAAAAATATAATGGATGTGATTGATTTATTTTACTAGCAGACACCTGAGCGTCCACATGCATGCATACATTTTTTGCTCTCCCTGTGCCCCTCCCATAGCCATTCGCTTTATCTGCTGATTCATAATGGAAATGGAGTCTGTGACCTTAGGAAATGAAATAATTTTCTGCCCACCACTGGCTAATATCACCACCAACAGCATCATATCCTCCTCCCTTTTGGGAAGAGGAGACTCACAGTGCCGTGCTCGTTGGATTCAGTGTTTGAGACAATGATGAAGTGTGATTGTTATGTGAGTTACACATCCCATGAGGTCAAGGGGCCTTAGGTTCTGATTCTGAAGTGAGGCTTTCCCAAAAGCACTTCCCCTGTCTCCCAACCCTCCAAAAAACCTCTCCCAAATGAGAGCAAAGAAATAGCAAAGCAAATTAAATGTCGTTAAAAACAAATATGGAGTGCGTAAAAATTCCTATACCTATTCTGAATAGGGCTGAGAGAGACTTATGGCTATAGTGTGTGTTTTTTCTGATTAAAATACTGTCCTTCAAATGAAAAAAAAATGTAGAAATTGGTAAAAATAGTGATTTTTTAAAAGCAGCTTTGACCATTGAGGCTTTGTTTTCACTGTGATGATTTCAACACTGGAATGTCTAGATTGTGTATTCTACTTATAATCTTGAGGACCAGTTACTTAAGTTGGATTTAATTCATTTGAGAATTTGTAACACCTTGCCACACCAAGAATCAAAAACATCAGTTCCTCATGAATAGTTGTAAATAAATTTCCTTTAAATGAAAACAGCTCATGTTTCTTCTCAAGCTCGAGGAGGACCCATCCAATGTTAAGTAAGGATTTGAGAAGCATATTATTTCTACACACATAGTTAGAACTTTAAAAAGTCCTAACTTTCAGTGTGAGTGCTCACAGAGAAGAGTGCCTCCTTTGTGGAAATTGAAAAAACATTTAGATGTGATGGAAATGTATAATTAGGTAATAGGCATATTGTAATCATTCAAAGTTGTGTTTCCATAGTGAGAGAATGTTATCAGCTATATTTTTTTGTTCCTGAATCAGAATACCTGGTTAAAGATTGTGCATTGCAGGACTGGAAGGAATATGGGACTCATAATTGGGTTTCTGGGTAAAAGCAACCTGAATGTTTTTGGCCTATCCTTTATGATTTTGGTGTGAATTTCCTTTCTTTCAAAGAGACCATGAAATGCAGAAACTTTTCTGTGTGTCTATAAGGTTCATTCACAGCAATCTGAGATGTGTAGTATTTGGGCTGAACCTTTGAAGTTTCAGTGACAGAGAAATGTCAGATACCTATGTTTTGAAGAATTGGGTTTTTTTGGGGGTTTTTTTAGAAGTCTTTGGAGAGCATGTGTAGTAAGATCTATTATCCAGTGTGAATTGGGAATGGGATGTTCTGGTTAATCATCTGTTCTGATCAATAGAAAATTATTTTTGTATTTTTTTAGTTCAGACCTGTGATTTCAACAGTATGGAGAATTCTCATCAGTAGAAGTGAACATCTTTTCTGTAATTAATAGTCTTAAAGAGTTCCCTGGGGAAATAAATTACTTTTTCATGGTCATACAGTTAACATCAGGAGGCATGACTTGAATACAGGTCTTGACTCCAAAATGGGCCTTCTGTCCACTCTTCTGTGCTGACTCTGAACTTAGCACAGTGGGTTGTTTAGCATGAATTATTCAAATGTTATTATTCCCATTTTGCCGATATGGAAAACTGAGTCTCAGAGAGGATTGAATGACTTGCTTTAGGTAACATTATTGTAAACAACACAGAGCTAGACCTCAAACCCTCATTTTCTGATTACAAACTCAATAATCTTTCTACTATATTATGTATTTTCCTTAGATCACTCTGGAAATATTATGTCATAAAATGTACTTTGCTCCCCATCACCAAATGTTTGCAATCTAACGTAATTTTATAAATAATCTATTTAATTTATTCTTGAGCAATAGCACATTTAAATTTTTTTGAGGCAAAAAGTGAATGTCACAATTCCACAAATTGAAAATAATTTTCTAAACAATAGTCTTCCTGAGTAGTCTTCAGTAGTATAAGAGTATAAGAGCTAATTAAAATGCCTCATGGCATGAGAAAAATATAGCAAAACTACTACTCATTTGTCAAGAAAGCCTATTAAGGAATTATGTGCTTGCCAATTATTCTCTGGATAGAACTGTAGATATCTTTATTGAAATTTTTTTAAATAGCTATCCACACAACTAATGCTTTTTAGAAAAATAGCAAAAAAAAAAATCCAACCCAAACTCCAGAAGTTATTTCCAATCAAAAAGCTTCCACAAATTAGCAACATCAATTAAAGAGCAGGAAGTAGTTAGGAATGAATCTGAGAAAAGTATGATACTGTATACTGCTCCTGAAGACCATGATGTCATTGGCAAATAAAAGTGGGATTTGAGAGGGAGAATCTGTTTTGTCCATTTATTTTGAAGTCTAGACACTCATGGACCAAATTGAGCTCCTGAGATTGTATCCTCTTCACTGACCTGCACTTGACCATCATTGCGCTGTGGAATCTAGCATGTCTGTAAACGAACATAGTCAGATGGATTGCATGTGTCATAAAACAAAACTGCTTTGCTCGTCTCCCCAAATGCAATCTGACCAATCTTGAGATCACTTGCCTTCCCTCGTGGTCTTGGGCTGCTATGTCATAAATACAGGACTAGCTCTAACTATAGGCTGAATAGAGTGTTGCCAGGGCTTTGTAACTTGAAGAGTATTGAAAATCCCCCTTACCCCAAAATATCTACCCATGCTGTTCAGACAGGTGTCTGGAGTTCCCACCATTAGTCACTTCTTTGACTTAAAGGTTTATCTGCAGAAAACCACACTTAAATGCAAATATTCTTCTTGGTAGTGGTAACACACTAAATCATGATCACATATTGTCCTGACTATATAGAACTATATAGGAAGAGCACCTGGACTTAATAATATTTCATTAGTATAGAGAACTTCCAGGTGAAGCAACTCCCTCTATCAATGCAAGTCAGCACCTTCTTTGTACCTTTTAGGGCCTAGAGCACTAAAAAGCTAATGACTTACTTAGTGTCACATAGCCAGTATATTTCAGAGCTGGAACTTGAATCCAGGTCAAGGCTGGCTCTGTATCCATGGTGCCACATTGCCTCTATATGGAACTATGTAAAGGGTCATTTAAAAAAAAACCCAAGAATTTTAAAAATTAATTTCTTTTGTTTTTATAGCAGCCCAATTTCTCCCAGTATCCCTTCCTCTCCGTGCTCTCAGAGAGCCATCCAAATGAGTCACTTTTAATGGGTACAGGTAGAGTGAGAAGAAGTCTAGTTTGCAGGGAGCTGCAGGAGAGGGCGTTAACATGTGGGGGCCATGAATGGAATGAGAACTCTGAGAATGTGGGGTGGGGAAAGGGTCCAAGAAGAAGAGCGACACCCAGTGGGATATAAAGACACCCTGATGCTGAACTCAGCGAACTCCAAAGTTTTGTTTAGAGTAAATACCGTTCTATTCAATTCGATAGCATTTCCTTAATTTCAACTCAATCTAACAGACATTATACTAAGTGCTCGCTACATTATCTGCAAAGCACTGGGTGGATGGAAGCAGAGATGAATATAACGCAAACTCTACTCTCCAGGAGCTTATAATCTAATGGTAGTAAAAAAAAAAGTACACAAATATATAGTGCAGGTGACAATAAGATAAGTGCAAATGGGAGGTCCAGACAAAGTGCTTTGAGAAATTTAAGAAGAGAGAAATCATTTTAGTCTAAGGCATTATGTGTGTGTGTGTGTATACATATATATATGCAATGTATATGTGTTTATACATATGTGTACATGTATATACACGTGCATAAGCCTGTATGTGTGTGTGTAGTCTTACACTAGACCTAAGCTTAAAAACTACATAATCTATCACTATATAATCTACATTTTAATCTTTATGTGTGTATGTGTGTGTGTATATGTATATGTATATATATATATACATACATACATACATATAGATAGATAGATAGATAGATAGATAGATAGATACATACATACATACATACAATGGCTACATGACCAGTAGCAAGTCACTTAAACTCTCAGGTCCCAGGCAGTTCTCTAGATGATGTTTTACAACTGCTGATCTGCATTAGTAGAGGGATCTTCTCATCAGGAATGTCCTATACTAGTTTGAAGATATGTGAAAATCTCTCTCTCTCTTTCTCTCTCTCTCTCTCTCTCTCTCATTTTTACAGAATATACATATGCACACATGTACATATTTCCAAGTATATGCATATACACAAATGTATACATATATAGGCATAGAAATGTATATATACATAACCATATACACATATGAAATACAACCAAGTCCCAGTTAGTGAGAATAATGAATTTCCACATAGTAGTCATATTATTTGAAGTTATACCACATGTTTCCATTGGATTAGAGCCAATGGCCATATTTTACATAATTACAACTTTTAAATTGTGTGATTTTAAAAAAAACACGTGATTAATTTGGGAGATTCACTATTTGCACTAATAGGACCTAGCAGCATATATGCACCCTGTGTAAATATATTGCTAAATAAACCAGGGAACCAACAATTCAGATGTAGTCTATAATTTGCCTTTCCTCTTGTTAGACTGTAAGAGATTTTAAGGGATCTTTGTCTTACGACTTTTAGGAAAGATTCAGGGAAATGAAATAAAAAAAGTCAAAATATACTGAAAGCTTGCTGTTGAAACAGAGAGAAAGGGAAGGAGATAGTATTTGACAGATAAGTGAATTTCAGTTGTTATGTTTCTTCAACTGCTGCGGTGAAGAAAGCTGGTATAAGGGCAGTCAGTTTTTGTCAGTTTAGTGATCTAAAAATTGGACATTTTGATACCTTCCAATCAGCACCTTCCAATCAACACTTCATATTTATCTAGAACTTTACATACACACATATATCTGTGCATTATCTCATTTGATTCTCACAACATCCCTATAAGGGAGGCAGTACAACTCTTACATGTTGGAAAGTAAGGTCTAGAGAAGGAAATGGTTTGACTAATAACAAAAAAGTGACTTATTGGAACAGCTGGTACTGAAATCAGGAACTCTCAGGAGTCCCAGAAGAGTGGGTGTTTTTGGCTTGTGTATCTCCTTGGTTTTATTAGCACTAAACCCAATGAATAGATAATAATGAGGTGCTATGTCTTTTTTTTTCTTTTTTTTTTTGGCACTCATGAAATGTTGATAGCTTGGGATAAATTTCATTGAGAAGCATATAATGTAGTGGCTAGAATGCTGACCTTGGATTCAAAAGAGCTTGGTTCAAATCCTGCCTCAGACCCTTTGTAGCTATGTGATCCCAGGTGAATCCAATCTCTTAGAACTTTATTTTCCTCAGTGCACAATAAAAATATTTCATGAGGATTTTACAAGAAGTGTTCTGTAAACCTTAAAGTGATATATATGTATGTGTATATATACATGTAAATATGCTTTTGTTCTTTTTAAATTTACACTGAATCTTGCCACTTGCTGGCTTTTGTCAAAGTTCTTCACAGAAAATAGTGACAAGGAAACATACAGACTAGAATATGATCGATAATTTGCTCTTTGGGCATTCGAGGAATTGCAAGTGTAGTTTTATCCTAATGTCTTTGTGTTGTTGGAGCAGTGTGTGTGTGTGTGTGTGTGTGTGTGTGTGTGTGTGTGTGTGTGTATGTGTGTTATTGGAATTCCTTCTTTGCTGAAGGCATTTAGGAGGATGCTTAATAGTGTTGAGCCAAAGAGTTAGATTCTTACCTAGGCTTGTGTAAACCTCTGGAATGAAACATTCTACTCATTAATGCAGAGAGTTTCAAAACTGGATCCCGCCATTGGTTTTGAGTTAGTGCTTCCTCTTCTTGGAAGAAGGGTTAGACTGATCTGAGGAGACCAATGCATGAATAAGGGCAGAAAAAAACCATCAGATTTATCCTTGATAGCTCTCATGAAATATCTTGGACTGTTATGTGGAAAAAAGAGTACGCTTATTCTTTGTAACTCCAGAAGACAGAAATAGGACTAATAGGTAGAAGCAAGAAAGCAGATTTTGGCTTCACTCTTTTGGGATGGACATCTTTGTGAAGCAAGGAGTTCATCGGCAGTGTTTAAGCAGAAGTTGTATATAACCAGGGGTCTAGAAGGTTGCAGATGAAATTCGTCTACTAGTCATGCAAAGGGCTGACCTCAATGGTCCCTAAATTCCTTTTCACACTCTGACATTATGTGATTCTTTTATCAGATCACAACAGTGATTTTTACAGATTTTGCAGATTTTATTCCATGGTTATTATGGATGGTGATTGGTTACATTCTGCTCAGTCATAAGGGGCTGCTGCTGCTGATAATAATAATAGTAATATTGTACATTTGCTTTGATGTTTATGATGCAATCTGATCCTCAAAACAACCCAGTGAGATAGCTGGAATTTTCAGTGTCTATTTTATACGTGAAGAAATTGGAGCTCAGAAAGAGGTTAAAAGAATTTCTCAAAGCAGTTGGGAGTAGGAGGAAAACTGAAACTCAGGTCCCCTCACTTCTAGACTTGTTCTCTTTTCACTCCAGCACAGTTTGTCCTGATTACTGTTGAGCTGAATTTTCATCTTATTGAAACATCGAGTTTCTGAGCAACATTTCTGAGGTCATCTGTTGTGACAGTAGTCAAGCTAGAACCCAACTAGACACATCCTCGTAGGTCTTATTCCGTCACTAACAAGTCTGAAGGAAAACAGTACTCACACACACCCCTTAGTGGAGATAAAGCTTATAAAGTTACATTTCAGCTGCAAAATAGACAAGCATGGTAATTTTGGTGCGAAATGTACAAAGCCTTATTTACAGAACATCTCATGATGTTGTTCCCAGATGTCTTTTTAAAGAAATTTTTAGTTACATGCAGAGTAACTGAAAACTAGGAATATAATTGGTAGGAAACGTAAATCTGTCCAAAGAAAACAATTACAACAACTTGATGAGATATATATTTTCTTAGCATCAGCATAAAAGAAAGAACATTCTGATCCAGAAATGGTATGTAAGTAAATAAACTTTAATTGGTTTGACAATGCCCCTTTTCCTGGCAGTGCCAAGAATCCTAGCATTGTAATTACACAGTTCTGGGCAGACATGTGGTTTCCATTAAGAAAGACTTGTGATTGACTGAGTTCATGAGGCATGTCAGAAAAAACACATCAGTGTCTTTATAAGAAGGGAAGAGAAATGGATTCAAATTTACTTTTAACTTCTCTACAGACCTTTGTTTGTAAAGAGCTCGGAAATGGCATACATTTTGTCAAATTTCAATAAATGAGGTTGACCCACAGTGATAAAACCTACTTGAAGTCTGCTGGTCTTTGATTTTGCAAGAAATCATACATGTTTCAGAAAAAGGGCAACGTTTTGCTCATTTTCTGAATTTTCTTGAGGTCCTTCAGAAAAAAAGATTGAATAAAACTTGGTTCACTTCAGTAACAACTTTACATTTGTAAATATTTCCAATTAAAGAAGAAATGTATTTGAAAACATTGTGTTGCATCTTCTTCTGTATCCTGTTAATATATTCAGACTAGAAAAATATAGCACTTGTAACAACCTTAAAAAGGGAAAACTATTTAAATCTTATATCTTGGAGGAAAGAAAAATCAGCTAGTTTAGAGAAGAGTTTCCCTCAAAGAATATTTTAAACTAAAACTTAATGACTTGCCTTAATCACCCAAAGTGACTAAAATGTTGAATAGTTTATTTTCTGTCTTAGCATACATACTTTTAAAATGACAAACATTTTTGGGTGCTGCCAAATACTGTCATCTCTTGGCAATATTAACATTTTATGCTAGATATATTTTCTTGACAACAAAACAATTGTTTTTTTTTCCCTATTCCTGAAATACTGTTTTGTCAAGAAGTAGTAATAAAATTCATGGTAGCATTTTTTTAATGGAATAACTCTAGAAAGGCATCTCTTACACACCCATGTTACATTTTGGTTAAATATTTGATTTTTTTTTAATTTAAAAAAGAAGCCTGTCATTTTACTTTTCTTATTCAGTGGAGAAACCAAATTTGTTTTTATTAGAAGTTCTGTTTTTTTCCTAAATAGTATCCTTAATGCTAGTGTAAAGATCCAAGGAATGTTAAGTTGAATTTTAGTGGAAGTGGGCCCTATATATCAACCATCTGATAGCTAAGCAGAGGTTTCCATATGGGTTCATAGGATGGTAGATCTAGAACCGGAAAAAACCTTGAAGATCATCTAATCTAATCCCTTGGGGGGGGAGGGGGTCAGAACTAAGGCCCAGAGAATTTAAATGACTTGTCCAGGATTATACAGATAGTAAAGTGGCAGAATATTTATGTCCATTGCTCTTTTTTTGATAATAGATTAGAGTATAGGAAAGGACTCTGTAGAGGGAGCAAAAGTTTATTTTAATTTCACTCAGCCATCTTTTCTTGTTAGCAGTGAGAACGCAAGAAGAACTAAGAGGTGTCACACTGCTTCTAGGTTTGGACTTTCTCCTCTATACAAGTTGGGCAAATTTCCAGTTCTATTCTATTTAACTAATGTTTATTAAGCTCTTATTATGTGTGAGGCACTGTATTAGATTCTGGGAGTGTATAAGACAACAAAATAGTTTCTACTCTCAAGAAACTATTTTACCAGGAATAGGGGTGGGATACAACACGTACATAAATAATTATTGTGTAGAATATAGATGATAGGTCATTAGATAGATTGATAGATAGAGGTAAGATGGTGCTATGGAAAGGTTACTGAATCTGGAACCAAAGGACTTGGTTTCAAATCCTAGTTTTCCTACTTATTAAGTGGACAAATAATCTAACATCTAATTTACTACTCTGTAAAATTAAGAGGGTTGTATTAGAGAACCTCTGAGCTCCCTTCTGTCTCTAAATGTAAGAGCCTATGGAACAGTATGATCCTAAGTAAATAAAGGATACACAGAGGAAGAGAGTAGTAACAATTAACAAGTGGGTGGAGTAGGGAGAGGAACAGAATAGAAGAAGCTTGTCAGGAAGTGATAGTTGGGCTAAGGCTTGACGGAAGTTGGAGGATTTTTAGAGGAGGGGATCTGGAGGCAGCGCATTCAAGCCTGGAAGGGGCAGCCTGGGCAAAGGCATGGAGAGATGGAGTGCGAAGTTCCTAGAGCCCCAAAGAGAGTGTTTGAACTGTAGTATTTGAGGGACTCTGTTACACATCCAGTGTTAGTTGCATCACAGGTGTCTCCTTTTATTTGTGCCTTCCTTGCAACTTTTGGAAGTACTTTCACATGCACCACCTCTTACGTGAATTATTGAGATCACCCACTAATTGTTCTCTCTGCTGCCTGTATCTCTTGTCTATAATCCACCTCTCAATGACTGTTCAATTTATAATCTTAAGACATAGGTCTAGCCATGTCACTCCAATACTCAGAAAAACTTTAGTGGTTCTACTACCTCAAGGATGAAATGAATACTCCTCAACCTGGCTCTAACTCCCTTCACAGTTTTTCTCTCAATCGCTTTTTCCTATTGATTTCGTATTACTTTTCTCATTCATGTATTCTATGTCCCGACTCTACTGGCCTATGAACTTGACATTCCATCCTTACCTCCATTATTTTGCAAAGCTGTCCTCTTGTCCTGGAATATAACTCCTTATCACCATCTAATTCTTAGAATATTAAGCTTCATTCAAAAGTTCAGTTCAAAAGCCACCATCTACAGGAGGCTTTCCTGATCCTCCATTTATGCTCTCTCTCTCCACCCCCTCCCCATTGATACATGTAAAGTGGAAACTCTGGGGGCAGGAGCTGTTTTACTTTTGACTTCATATCTTATGGTACGTTGTGCACAGTGGATACTTGATAAATATGTGTTGAATATTTGTTCCAATGAATTAATGGGACAAAGGAAGCTGGCATTAGCCATGTATATGGATGATGAATAAACCAAGGCGTGGAATTTTTAAATGAATTGCCAAGTTTACATCATTCTGGGTATAGATTCCCAGTTCTTTTCCTTTCTTCTATACCTACACCTTTGGTGATAGTCCTATCATAAATCATGGAAGCTTGAAAGGACTTGAGGGACCTTCTGGTCCAATCTCTCATTTTACAGAGGATTCCAAGGTCTCCAGGTAAGAGATTTGCCTGAAGTTAGACAATTAAGTGGTGGCAGAGCCGGGATTGGACCTAGGTCTTCTATTTCCAGTACAATGTGTCCTTTCCATTGTACCATGACATTACAAAATAAAAGAGAGGGTTTTTTTTTTAAAGCTTTCCAGGGTAGCTTTCTTGGAGCTGTTACTTCAAGGACAGCCCATTTCCATGTTGGGCATTCTTTGGTTGTAATTACCAGCCTTACCATCATCTTGCTGATTATAATTCTGTCAGCTTGAGTGCTAGGCAGAAACCTTGACAGATCCTCTATGAAGTGTCCTGAAAAGCCCTTTCCGTGGACTTGGCTATAGGACTTGCTCTCTGTGTATCGTTCACTGCTACATAGCTAATGGGCGTGGACTTAGCTGTGTAGATGTAGACGGCCAAGCCCAAGGGAAGGGATCTCTGTGTTTCATTCACTGGATGGTAAATGAAAGACAGTTCTCTGCTCTCTGTGTTTCATTCACTGGATGGATGCAGCCATTGTGCTTTTGTGGGAGTCAGTCCATCTTGTTGAGGTGAAGAATTAGTCATGGTAGGAAGGTGTTCATTGAGTAGGAGGTACATAATTGTCATTCTTTGGGATTTGGTCTGCTGTGGCCAGTTTCCACTCTTGGACAGCTGTGTTGATCACAGAGACCTGTTTGTGTTTGGTTTTAATTGGTGGTGGATTATGAAGATCATTGCTACTAAGCACTTGTTTGACATTTGCCAAGATCCTTATAATTGTTTGTATCAGTTGTTTGACATGGAGAAGTTTTTGGCTGCTCTCCACTCTTATAAGATGAATCCACTGGTTTTGTGCAGCAGTGACACCCTAAAGTTAAGAACTAAGTCAGATTTGGTTGTGTATCTTGTTCTTAACAGGGGGCCTGAACTCGACTTGCAGGCTGAAGAGGAAGCTCACGTGAACCTGTGAGCTCACATAAACCCAGCTATGTCTCCTTTCTCTCCTTTTTCTTTTCTTTTTTTCCTTCTAACATGGGGTGGGGGGGAGAAGCACTGCTGCTCATAGCTACTCAAGTGATATTATCTGAGCTATCGGTTGGGACCTGGGGGAGGGGATGTGAGTGGAGACGGCCTTGGAGGGAGGTAGTGCATACCTCCGGACATTCCTTTGATATAGAGAAGCTCTTCTTTTGCCCACGCTAAGACACTTTCCTGTGTCCCTCCCCATCCTCCCATCCCCAAGGACATAGTTGTTAGATCAGGGGTGTAGGGAAGGCCATTGCCTACAACGGGATTCTGTGCTGGAATTGAGAGTAAGCTCAGATTCAGTGGACAACTTGAGGCAGGGATGGAGAAAGAGGAATCTCAAGTAGCTTCCCCCTCCCTGTCTATTTCTTGTTCCTAAGCCGGAAGGGGAGAAAGTATGTTTCCCTTTCTTCACCCTGGTCCAGCTTTGCCTGGGGTGTGTGTTCCTGCTCTACATTTATATTACTATTGATATAATTCTCTCAGCCAGATCTCCAAAGAACAATGGGGACTATTTAAAACCTCAGTGCCTTACATCAGTATACAACAGCAGCCCCAAGCACATACACAATAAAACCAGCCACCTCAACCCACCCACTCAACATCTCCTGCATCAAAAACAGACTGATTAGAGGCTAGATTCAATGAGCTTCCCCAACTTTTGTAAAGAAATATTTCACCTCTTGGGAGTTTTCTCTGTATTTTTGCCCATTGGGTTGGCAGTGTAGGTCAAAGTGGAAGAACACATCTTCTAGTCCTGGAATATAGCCCTTTATTGCCCTCTGACTCTTAGAATTTCTAACTTCCTTCAAAAGCTCAGTTCACATGCCACCATCTACAGGGGGCCTTTCCTGCTCCTTCCATTTATGGTGTTCCTCTCTCTGTCTCTCTCTCTGTCTCTGTCTTTGTCTCTGTTTTTGTCTCTCTCTTTCTCTGTCTCCCTCTCTCTGCTTTGTATTGACTTAGCGTCCCCCTAGAAGAATGGACTCCTTGAACACAGGGACTAGGGACTTGAAGGCATTAGATCAGAATTTCCATAAGAGATTCTCCCCAGTTCCAACATTTATGAAACCTCAAGGGAGAAGAGCCAAGTTTTCTCATTTCATAGGATGATAAGATCATAGTTTTTATCTCTGGAAAGGCCCTCAAGGGCTGTCTAATCCAACCCTTTCATTTTACACATGAAGAAACTGAGACCCAGAGAGATCATGTAAGACATGCCTAAAGTTATATAGGTAGTAATTAGCAGAGCTAGGATTCAAACCCAGGTCCTCTGATTCCAAAGGACCTTTCTTTACCACCACACTGCCTCCTCTGGAACCTTTCTTGATTCACTGTTTCTGTTTCTAATATCACTCTTTTACCCTCTGCCCCAGCAGTTAAGCATCAAAGTTGTATCTAACTAATATAAATTCATGTCTTTCATTACAGTTATTGTTATATCTTGATGAAAGGTTGAAGGGCATAGCTGAAATCATACTGATTTTGGAATCAAAAAGCTGAGGTTTGGACCCTACCTCCATCATTTAATAGCTATGACCTTGTTCCAGTTCTTCTCCGTAAAATGGAGATAATCCTCAGCGTACTTACCTCACTGACTTGTGGTCTGCAATAGGCAAATATTAGTGCTTTGTATGTTTTAAAGTTCTGTAGAAACACTTTCATTGTGTTTCTTTCTTATTTTTTGGCTAGGCAATGGGGTTAAGTGACTTGCCCAGGGTCACACAGCTAGTGTTATGTGTTCTGAGGCCGGATTTGAACTCAGGTCCTCCTGAATCCAGGGCCGGTGCTCTATCCACTGCACCACCTAGCTGCCCATTTTTCTTTTTTTTTGAACCTTTTTTTTTAAGGCACTTGGGGTTAAGTGACTTGCCCAGAGTCACACAGCTAGTGAGTGTTATGTGTCTGAGGCCGGCTTTGAACTCAGGTCCTCCTGACTCCAGGGCCGGTGCTCTATCCACAGTGCCACCTAGCTGCCCATTTATCTTTTCCTTTCTTTTCTTTTTGTTTTTAGGCACTTGGGGTTAAGTGACTTGCCCAGGGTCACACAGCTAGTAAGTGTTTGGTCTGAGGTCGAATTTCAACGCAGGTCCTCCTTACTCCAGGGCCGGTGCTCTGTCCACTGCAGCGCCACCTAGCTGCATCTTCCTGGCCACGCTCCCCAAGGTTTGGACAAATGTATGGGATCATAGACTTAGAACTAGAAAGGACTTCAAAATCTGTCCAGTCCCCGTTCCTCATGTCAAAAATGGAGAAACCAAGGAGCTTAAGTGACTTGTCCAAGGACATAAGGTCTGACCTCAATCTCCAAACCCAATTTTTTTCCTCACTGGTGGGTCAATGGCCCAATAATTGGACATTGGGTGGGGTGCAGGGTGGAATTAAACAGCCAGAAGAAATGGGAGCCTGAAGCCTTGCTGGGACATCTCTCCTCTCTTAGTTTCTTACCTTCTCTGCCTAGCCGGACTCCTTCTGCAGTCCTGGGACATTGACATACAGCAATGAGGACACATTCCCATATCAATGGATATGGGGGCCTGAGTTACACCAGTAATCAGCATTGGAGGAAAAATTTAAACTCAGGCCTTTTGATTCCAGAACAAGTGTTCTTTCTACTTTCCCAAAGTAGTAAAGACCTAGCCTGCCTCTAGCCAGCTGTGTGACTGTGTTCAAGTCACTGAATATCTCTGTGTTCTGGTTTTCTCATCTGTAATATAGGCCAGGGGACTTGCTCATGTTCCACCTCCTTTACAGGGTAATTTGAAGATAAAATTAGATCAGGGTTGTTGGAAGCACTTAAAAAAAGTTAGAAGTGATGTCTAAACAAAAAGAAGCATTATTAGTGGAGTGCTCTGCAAAAATGTGTTTTGCTACCTAACTAACCAATCAGTCTTTCCCCAAGATCTCTTAGTTTGGGGGTAACTGGGCCCTTGAGGGAAGTATGTTTATTAAGCTGAAAAAGATAAATTTGGAATATCCAAGGAAAAGAGGGGAGCTGAAATAGCATGCATTTTGGCATTTTGTGCTTTTTTGTCCTCTAGGGACACTTGAGTGAGTCTAACCCAATTCTACCATTTATAGCTATGGTCAGGGAGTTAGGGGTAGGTAGGGTTGAATGATTTTTTCAGGCCTGGCAGAGTTTTCAATTCTAGCTTTGCTTGGGACCTAAGCATCAACACTCAGCTCTGTTAGTTGCTGTGTGAAGAAGAGAGAGATCTATATCCCCCTCCCCCCACTGCAACCTACTTTCTTACCCCTCTCCCCTCTTGATACTCCATGGAACAGGGAGGAAAGAAGATAAAAGGGAAAAGCAGGGCAAAAGGAAACATACTGTTTCTTAATTAACTTGGGGAAGGAGACAGGATTTGGGAGAGGCAAAGTAGCTTGTGGCTCTGCATTTATCACATGCAAACGTTATCCCACTGACCCGAGGCCACCTATGCTGGTTGAGAAGACTGTGGCTGCTCGGAATATCTCTGATAATGTTCCATCTCTCATGCAGAAAGTTATTGATGAAAGGGTTTAAGTGATGTGTGAAGGATTCCACCCTACAAAACAATGATGTGGCCTGCAGGATATACCTCAGGAAGGATGCTTTGCATCACGTATCAGTCTACTGGGTGGAGGGAGAATATATGACATAGGCTGAAGGCTTAGAAGGCCAGTGGGTAACCCAGTCTGGGAATCAAATCTTCCTTCTGTCCTCCTCCAGGGGGACCACAGTAGAAAGCAGAGCTCTGGACACCCTATCTAGGGCTGTAGACATAGACTCTGACACTAGTAATAAAAACAACTTTATTACTGATCTGGAAGAATGAGAAAACAGCATGTTAATGACTTTTGCAGATGACTATGATTTGGGAAGTATCCTATCAGCAAAATCCTGAGGGTGTGCTTGGATCCAAAACTTTATGAGAGACAGGAGGGGTGTAATTAGGTAAAAGAAGAAAATAAAGTACTGCCTAATAAACCATAGAATATTAAAGCTGAAAGGGACCTTAGAGCTCACACAGTCTAACCCTATTGTCTTACAGAGGAGGAAATAGGGAGCCAGAGAGGGTAAGCAACTCACTCAAGAGGGCCAGTACTGAAACCAAATTTCCTAAATATTTTCCAGTCACATTTTCTATTATACACACTCTCAGAATCATAGAATCAGAATCATAGAGTCATAGAATTGAAAAAGTGGAGTATTAAGTAAGAAGCAAATCAGTACGAATGTTCTAAATCACTATAAATGAGAAATGCAAATCAAAACAACCCACAGGTTTCACCTCACAACTTGCAAATTGGCAAAAATCATTAAAAAAAATGGCAAGTCAGTGTTGGAGGGGTTGTGGAAAGATAGATACACTAATACATTGTTGGTGGATCTGTGAAATGGCACAACTATTTTAGAAAGCAATTTGGCATGCAGATAAATTGACTAAAACATCCATACCCTCAGAATCAGAGACTCCATTACTGGGCTTATACCCCAAGGAAAGCCACTGATAAGACAAAAGTCCCCACATACTCCAAAATATATTTATAGCAGCATTTTTTATGATAGCTAAGAATTGGGAACAATGGATGCCCATCAATTGGGGAATGGCTTAACAAATTGTAGTACATGGATGTGATAGGATATTACTGTGCTGTAAGAAATGATGTGTGTGAGGGATACAGAGAAGCATGGAAAGATCTGTATGAACTGATGCAAAATAAAGTAAATAGAGCCAGGAGAATAATATACGTAATGTAAATGGAAAGGAGCAAATCAATAAAAGAAAAGGATCTGGTTCTCAGAACAAGTGGTAGTTATTAGAGCTGGACAATGATGTTAAGATTTGGTACTGGGGAAGTATAAATGTTGATCTTTCCCCAGTAGGTCTGGTATAAAGCTTTGTTTTGTTAAGGGGAAGGCTTAGTTTAATCTGGTTATCCTACTTGATGACAAGATCAACCTACAAAGACATACTTAAGTCAGGATGCTTGAGCTTTTTCTTCTTGAAGTTTTGTGAGCTTGTTTAAGTTCCTTAACCCTTTCTGGGTTTAATTTTATTTGCCAGCTTCTCTATTTTTGTTTTTGGATTAGTCATGTGATTTCATTAGTGCTTAAAACTCTACCAATGCAGAGAGGCAACTGTTTTGTAAACATCCAGGAGTGTTTCAGTTTTATAAAAAAAAAAGGACTTGTTTCAGTCTTAAAAGAGTTGTTTGGGAGGCACAAGGGTGGGGACCCTGCAGCCTCGAGGCTATATGTCACCCTCTAGGCCCTTAAGTGTGGTCCTTTGACTGAATCCAAAGAGGTGACTTGCTCAGAGTCATATAGCAAACATATGTGAAAGACAGGACTTGATGCTGAAGGATAAACTAGACCATGCTGAGAATAACCACATTTGATCTCATCTTAGGACAATAGTGCCATCTTTGTTTATGTGAGATAATGATTGTCAGGAAGCAGGGCTCTCATTATACAATGAACCGTATTAGCTTGCCTTCCTGGAAGCTTCTAAAGTGCTCTTCTTTTCGAGTGTTAGTTTGAGATTAGAGGTGTGACTGAGTGACTGCTGAAGTTTGTGGGCTTTGAAATCCTAAATTGAAGCTTTTCATTTGAAAACTCATGATGGTGTTAATATCTTTATGTCATTGTTATTATGTGGGTTCCATAAATAATAACCCTAGGGTGTCAAAGAGAAAGCCAATGAAGTACAGGATCTGGCAGTTCTTCTGAAGAGGCCAAAAGACTTGGAGTATAGGCCTAGTGATGGACTGCTGCCTAAGAACCAGCCTAGTTTAATTCAGGGAGGCTTCTCATCAGAAGGTTAGGCACCAAGGGATGTTACTTTTTAGCTGCAGGAGTAGTTGTGATTTGTGTTTGTGGAAAGAAAATCTGCACTGCTAAAAATTGTGAATTTTTTTCTGGAAATTTCAAAGTAAGTTATTTCATTTCCTCCAACTGAGGGATATTTCTCTCTTCCTTTGACCACCAAACATCTCCTACTCTCTCCCCCCAAACAAAACAAGACTCAGTAACTCTGAACAAAAATTATAACATAATATAAATGCTACAGAACTGGAGAGTCTCCCCAGAAGAAGTCCTGAAACACTCCTGGGTGCTTATGAAATGTGCTGAGCCCAAACCAGAGCACTGTCTGTCCTGGATTTTAGCTAAAGACATGGTTCACAGTCATAGTTCACGTGGCCCTCTATGAAGTAACATTCATTTTTCCAAATTGCTTCAAAATATTTGTTTCTTATTCCCTTTGATTCTCCAAAGACATTAAACCCAATAGGGAGTCACAGTCATTTGGTCAATACGCTTTGATACATTTACCTAAATGGCATGTTCTTCTCCATGTTGTTGCATCCACGCAATAATTAAATGTGCCTTCAAACGGTATTGAAGGTAGGTAGTCTTTGGGCTTATTGCTTAATTAGTGTTGGTTTGTCCTATAGCTTCCCATCACTGCACAATCAATAGCACTCTAGAGAACATCGCACCGATATTGGAAACAGATACCTCCCACCTTGAACGTATGGCCTCAACAGAACTTGGATTATGCTGTAAAATAGTTTGCGTAGAAATATAGAGTCAATTATCCTTTCAAGGAGGTTGATAAGTGAATATACCTTTTCAAAACACACGTTTTATATACACAAAACAACTCAGTATGTTTCCTCAGGTCCTTTTGTTCCTTACCCCTTTCATGTCTCTCAATTACTAAGAAATTCAACAGAATGAAAGAAAGATACAGAATTTCAATCATTGCTGCCGAA
Organism: Phascolarctos cinereus; assembly: GCF_003287225.1. Classification (NCBI taxonomy): domain Eukaryota; kingdom Metazoa; phylum Chordata; class Mammalia; order Diprotodontia; family Phascolarctidae; genus Phascolarctos; species Phascolarctos cinereus. Next base: position 392,532,239 of record NW_027555625.1, on the reverse strand, counting down.
GGGAGTCCTTGTACTGTTTTACCACCTTCTGTGCTGTTAGAGTAATTTGATTGTAATGAAAAGTCAGTATTCACCTAACAAGTGTTCAACTGCGTGGGATTGAGACTGTATGACCTAGGGTAGGTAGCAGATTAGTAGGGTTATTCCTAGTTAAATGTAAGCTCCTTGAGAGCAGGGAATTCTTTTCTTCCCCTTTCTTCCCCTTTCTTCCCCTTTCTTCCCCTTTCTTCCGCTTTCTTCCCCTTTCTTCCCCTTTCTTCTCCTTTCTTCTCCTTTCCTCTTCCCTTCCCTTCCCTCCCCTTCCCTTCCCTCCCCTCCTCCCTTCCCTTCCCCTTCCCCTTCCCCTTCCCTTTCCCTTCCTTTCCTTACATGTAGTAATTCCAAAATAATAAATGTTTGATGAATTCAGTTGAATTATCTAGGTCCCTTCTAATGAAGAGTGTAAATTCGGTATATAGAGGTGACTGGTTTTGAGAGGGGTGTTTTTTTTTATAAGGTGGCCAAGACAAGTGTTCAGAGACAAAGAAGCCAGAATAGCCTAATGGATAAGACACTAGACTTGTCAGGAAGACCTGAGTTCACATCCTGTGTCAGACACTTGCTAGTTTTGTAACTGTAGGCAAATCATTTAGCCTCTCTGGGACACAATTTCCCTATCTATAAAGTCGGGGGGAGGTTATACTAGACGGCCACATTAAGGACTTTTCATCTTTAAATTTATGAATATGTGATTGTAAGATGAGTTCTGTGATTGTGGTGACTTAATGATTAGTTCTCTTGTCAAGGTAGTTTGAGGAGAAGCAGAAGCTGAATGCCCGGGTTGTTGGGTAGGAGTCAGAACTATTTGAGACCATGATGTGTATTTTTTTTTTCTTGGGTCTGTTTGAAACACAGAATCTTGAAATTCTAGAAATATTATTAGGTGCTCTCCCTGCCCTGGTATTTTATTAGAAGAAGCTAGAGTTGGGGAGGCAAGCCCAAATGTGCCTTACTGGATCCCCTTGAACTAGGCATTTTTTGGGGGAGGAAACTTGGTCCTTGTTTCCTAGGAGATTGTTAGCTATTGGGCTTAGATTGATTTAATTTACAGTTGTGTTCTAAAATCCACTTGCTACTTTGCAAATTTTCAATTAGTTTGTGGTTTGGACTGGCTGTTAATGTCTTTTGTACACAACCTTCCTCCTCAAGCCACACCTTGACAATAAAATCTTATTAGATACATTTATTCTTCTTCGAGCAGAGCATATTCCCAAGCTAAAACAGGAATATAATGTTTCAAATATTTAAAAATGGATTTAAAGGCATCAATTCAGCCCTGCCTTCCGTAATGATGGGCAAATTCTTTGCTTTTTAGAAGGAAATCCTGCACAACTATATCAGCAGCATTGTTATTAGGTATTTAAACATAATATAAAGTGGTGATTTTTTTTTCTACTCAGGCATCACAATTATGTAAAGTAACCTTAGCTACCTTCTAATGTTCTCATTGGCCATGAGTTTGCTAATTACATCATCTGTAAGACAACAAAATAAACCCTCTGAAACAGAACTCAAAGTACTGGAACATTGGTAAAGTATTTTCTAAATTAATTTTTAATGAGTTCTAATATTTTAATATTGCACTGGATTTTAAGTAAGAAAGTTGTTTTTGTTTTAAACAGTGGTATACAATATTACTTCATGGAATAACATTTAATTAAAATACACTAATTTATGTATTTGTTTATTAGCTTTATCCCTAAAGCAGCAAAAATCTCTGCATGATTTTATGAAAAATGTAAATGAGGATTTTGGCATCACTAATAAAGTTAAATTAGCATAGGTTAAAATGTATTGCTTTCACTTTTGCAACTTCGTATAAAGAACTCTAAAATGTTGATCTGACATATAATAAAGATCAGTTTTCATTGAAAAGATTAAACTCCTATGGAAATAACCTTCTATTTTTCTAATTTCCTTTTGGCTTTATTAGGTTTTACCTGATTTGTTCTTGTCTTAAAATATTTTCCCTTACTCCTGTAATTGCAGGAGTCATTTCAGTGTAGGAATACAGCAACAAGACGGTCTTTTCTTTTTCTTTTTTACATTTGGAAACATTTAGCTGATGTAACAAATGAGAAACACCTTATTGAATAGCATGGGTTCTTTGCCGATTCTACTTATATCCAATTGGGATATTAAGTTCCTCAGGATTGGGGTCTGGCTTTTTGTAACTTTAGCTTTGGGTGTGACCTCTCCTCAGATTCTCAAAATAGTAAGCAATCTGATGTAGATTGATAATAATAGCTCGCATTTACATGGAACTTTGCTTTCCTCTCAATAACCTTGGGAGGTAAGTATTCTTGTCCCCATTTAGTAGATGAGGAAATTAAGGGACTGTGACTTTAAGTGTCTTGTCCCAAATTGGTACTAAGTTACCTTTATGTCCAAATGTTCTTTCCAGTATAGTTGGCAATACTTTCTGTTAGTATTAAGTAACTTTTTATACAAGGGAGTTGAAACATACACACAGACACCTACACACATAAATACATGCATACAAACACACACACATTGCAAAAAAAGGGGGAGGATTCTAATTATTTCCCACTTTTGTCAGATTTATAATGCATGATTGTGTCTCCTTATGACTATTCTGGGTACATTGGAAATACATTCTTCAATAGCATGGTTTTCCAGTAGAAAAACATAACAAAATAGAAATGCATTTAAACTACACTGCCCTGAGATGTTTTCTCCCTCTTCCCCACCCCCTTTTTCCTTTTGTTATTTATATTCACACATCTTCACTTCTGTAGCGTTCTTCAGTAAACAGCTTGTGGGGTTTTGATGTTTGTTAATGAACTGTCAATAGCACATGTTTTTTCTATATAAAAAGATCATTTTTGGAGATTGTTTTAAAACGTTGTTCACGCCATGGAGACAGAGAGAGAAGAAGTTTTGGCTAAGGACCTTAGTCTCAGTATTGGAGTACCACTTGAGACTCTATGGTGAAGGCTTAGCCTTTAAGCAATAGGGGAAGTGGCAGATTGTTTACAGAAGGAGTGCCAATAGTCATTAGGAAGGAGTTGTGAAGTGTTTTAAAACAGGGCTGTTAGCATTCTCAGCAAAGCAGGAGTTGAAATCACACAAAAGAACAGGAGACAAATGCACACTTTGGGTGCAAACTTTTTCCTTATTGACATAGGAGAAGTGAAAGTGATTCCAGGGACTGACTGATGTTTTGAATAAGAACAAATAATAACATCCTTGTTGAGAGAAATGAATTCTCTCTCTCTCTCTCTCTCTCTCTCTCTCTCTCTCTCTCTCTCTCTCTCTCTCTCTCTCTCTCTCTCCCCCCTCCTCCCTTTTCTCCCTTCCTTCCTTCCTTCCTTCCTTCCTTCCTTCCTTCCTTCCTTCCTTCCTTCCTTCCTTCCTTCCTTCCTTCCTTCCTTCCTTCTTTTTCTATCTCATTTTTGCCTTTCATTTTTTTCCTCTTTTGTTAGGATACCAAAGAGTTTTTTTTTAAGAAAAAAAAAACCTTTTGACTGTAAAAACTCAGCTTATGAAAAACTCTGTAATTTGAAAAAAATGGACTTTTCCTGAAAATATGGACAATTCTCAATAATTTGTGGGTAGAAAAAAGTGTAGTACTGTACCCAAAGATTGGAAGTGCTGAAGAGACTAAAACCTTGCCATTCTGTCAGCTTTGAACTTGACTACAAATTAAATGAGGACAGATTTTAAGAGAAAGCTTTTAAGAAATCCTTATTTTTTTTTGGCAACCTTTTTTTTTTTTAAATTGAAAAACAAATTATGTACCACAGAAACAATTTCAGAATTTTTAATAATTTTTTTAGAATGTTTAATTTCCTTATATCCTTGTCTTTTTTCCTTAAAAATTTCATGCATCGTTGGGGGGGGGGATCTAGTCTAACTCACAAATGCATCCTTTTTCTCATGTATATTTGATACCAGGCTCCAGTCTAATCTGATAAAGTGCACTTTGCCTGTGGTGTCTTACAATAAGCTGGCTGCATTAGTGCCGGGAAAAATCAATACCGATTTATAATTTACCATCGCAAAAACCTATCACTTTTTATGACCCTCCATCCTGGCTCATTAATATTACATTAAAACACACACACCCACTGCAACAGGGGGGAAATTGTAGCTTGTCAGGTTTGCAGCCATAAAGAAACCTTTAATTGGGCTTAGTTTGGGAATTCAAGCACTGATTTTGTTTACTTGTTTTATTTTTAATATATGACGTTTCATTTGGTGGGTTTTAAGATAATCCACAGCATATACCTATCTCTGTATCTGAATGTATAGCCTCTTTTCCATGCCTTAGAAATATGAAAACTTGTGTATATAACTTTAATAAATATTTTCATGCTGTCTTTAACATCGTTCTGTTTCCTCATTGCCCAGGGAACTCTTTTTCTTTTCTTTTTTTCTTTTTCACTTCATTTCCCTGTGCTGATGATATTTCTCTTATCTTTTTTGGCTTGTCATAGTTGATATTTATTTGTTCCCCTCAGATCACTAAGAAGCTAAATGCCATCTTTTGCATTGTCTGTCTCCCAAAGAAAGAATGAATATTTGATTTTTCTTCTTCCCTGGATAGAGTAGATTAGGCTGACCCTGCATGGAAACTGAATGTTTCCCTCAGTGCTTGCTGTTCAACAGCATAGGACTCCAGACAGTTTTTTTTTCATAGCTTTCAATTCCTTCACCTTAAAGAAACCCCAAAAGAAAAAATCAAACAATGCTCTTTGCCCCTCGCAAAGAGAATTAAGCAGCTCTGCCCTCATGTGTTTTTAGACTTATAAGCCCTATATCTAAATTCTTTCCAGATAATGTCGAAAAAAATGATGTCAGTGTTTATGTTGGCAGCTGCAAGGTACTCTATTTATTTCATACTATTCAAATAGTTTCCAGGGAATTTTTCCTGTTAATATCGTGAAGAACCAAGCTAGGGACCCACATGGTTTGCTTCCTTTTCTTTGCTGCGGTAAAGGTTAAGGCATTTATTTATTTATTTACTTACTTTTAAAAGAAGGTAAAAAATGGAGTGAGAACAGAGAAAGCCAAATAAATAAATAAATAAAGCGGGAAATTCAGTGTGTTCTCGAGTGTGCAGTAGATCCTCACTGTGCAGCAAGTACATGTCGTGATTGGGTTTTTAAAAGACGTTCGCCTCCCCCCTGACTGACAGGGCCTATTGATTTTTTAGGTTTCTGCCGTCATCAGTTTTCAGCCTCACAGCGGCCATGTGTCGGGGTCAGGGCGCACCGGGGCTCAGTGAGGCAGCCTTCGCCACATCCCAAAGTGAAGGGCCGCTGAAAGAAAATCAATCATGTCATAAGTGGGAAGCATCAGAAATTTTCCCCCTGTATGGCCAAAGTCCATCAGCCTGTCTCCACTCAGTAGCTAAGGTTAGGCATCTGTCAAGTCAGACTAGGTGAAAAGTATTAGAAATGCCAGTTAACCCATGGGAAGACTGTGTAGGTGCAGGAGCCTCCTCCACACCCCCGCCTCGCCATCTTTGTCCATCCTGGCTATGACAAGGTTAGCATTTTCACTTAATTTTTAAGACAGAATTGCTGGGTTTTCCCCTCCTGTCCTCTCCCTAGTCTCTCTTCCTTTCCTCTTCCAAGGTAATCTGCAGAATGTATTAAGGCTTAGTGCTTGCTTATAGAATCAATGGAAAAAAAAACCCCAAACTAGGGGCTCTTCAGGTGCAATCCACTGGGACGTCAGCATTGTTGTGTTGTTACAAGTCACAAAAATGTATTTCCCCAGTGAGTACCACTACTCCACCCTTCTTCTCCACCCACCTCAAGCTTTGGAGATCCTATCCATCTATGTTTTTAACGAATCGGTTGTCCATTCATTCCATAGGTTGACAGGGATTCACTCAATGACTCTTCTGATGTTCCTGACTTGATTAAGCCCTAAATTTTTCACTCCTCAAGCAACTGAGAGAAGGCATCTTTTCTGCATTTGGAGATCTAGATGAGGCTGAGCTGCTAACTTTTTTTTTTAATAACATTTTCCTATTTGTTATAATCTAAATATATGTACAGTTTGGTTAAATGATCAATACTCCATGTCTGGTTTGTTCCTAGCAGAGAAGAATCTAAGTACACATGTCTGTGAATTCTGAAATAATTGATTTCTGAGCAATCATTCAGTCATACACTGGGAAATTTTAGGTGATTATTACCCATCTTTCAAGGCCTATAAATATAGGTCACGTGTACTCAGGGAAGGTCCAAGCTAGATCATGACTCACATATTGTGTTGATTTTTTTGTTAAATGAACAAGGCCTAAAATGTATCTAAAAGTGACATACTGAAAACAAAGTGTCTCATTTTTATTTTTTTGGAGGAGGATACGGTCAGAGCCTTTGGGGCAAAAAAAAAAGTGTCTGTCATGATAGGTTTGTTTTTCGTTTTGCATCTTGGGAGTAGTTCTTCTCTGACTGATGTTGCCACTTTGAACTCTGGTTCTGAAATCTCATGAGAAGAGCTCTTTCTGGGAGAACTTAATAGCAGGCCTCAGTTTTGGCAGCAGAGCCTGCTTCTGGGATTTTCTTTGGTTGGAGTGGACACACTAAGGGCTCTGGAGGAAAAGGGAGCTGATTGAACTAAGAGCTATGCTTTAACTTTCCATTTCTAAATTGACATTCACTGCCTGAACCAAGATGTATACTCACTAATAAATATTTTAGCTCTCTATGCTTCAGTGATTACACTCGCCATTCCATACAGATAAAAAGACAAAATGTTTCTTTAATCAGTACTGTGATGTGAGACCGTTAAGGTAATAGTGCTTGAAACTATTAGAATCGCAAAGATATTGACTGGCTTGCTTTTGGTGTTGCAATTATAATTACATTTTTAGGTTACATTTTATGGGTTCATACTAGTTATTCTAACATAAAAGAAATTGCTGGTCCAGAATTTGAACAGAGGGGAGAATGATCTGGGATGAAAACCTCAGTGTTATAGAGCACCAGGGACTGCTAATATGTGATCTAATTGTGATCAATACTTTTCTTTTCTAGTTTCTGTAATGACAATGCTTTGCAATAAAAACATAGAACATAGCCATCTTTTTTTTTTTGAAATCCACAGAATGATAAATGATGCCAGCTAACTGGGGGGGGGGTAGTGGGGAAAGTCGCTTATTTTACATTCCTGGTGATTTATTATGGGAGAGACCAATTTTAACTATGGCCGGTATGAAATTATGCTTGGGTAGGAGAGGAAAAGTAACCAACAAAGAAATCTATTTTACCCCTGGATGCTTAAGTGTAAGTCCCATTACCATGGATAGGAGCTAAGTACTCTCCTCAAAGAGGATTATGGACCCTTGAGTTTCTAGATTCTATTTATTATATTACAAGCAGAGGAGAAAAACTCAACACAATGACTCTACTTTGCTGAATTATGAATGGTTAGGTTAGCCTAGCTCATGTGTTGCTTAAAAGGGGCCAATTTGATCTTGCCTTGACAGTAAGTTAAAGCCAGGTTTTTGAGGATATCCATACTCTTGTCAGCTGGTTTCCCTTGCCTTAGGAGATAATATATTGCCTATGCCTTTGGCTGACAGGCTATTTCAGGTGAAAGAGGAAAATGTAAACATAGCATCAACTATTTTAGACTACATCTTGCTTTCATGTGTGCGGTAGAATCTATTCAAACCACCCTGATTTATGCACTGCATGTTCTCCTGTTGTTATAATCAAACCCAGCCAGTAGCCCAAATTAGCCAGATGCAACCTATCCCATTGCAGGTAAAGCTTTCCAGGAATCCTAGAAGATATTTGCAAATGCAGTAGTTTAGAAATGTCAAAAGTATATTGAAACAAGCCGCCTCCTTTTTTTTTTTTTTTAAAGTATCCACTCCCATTCTGTAAGCCCAATAGCATTTCTCATGTGGCTGTAGTTAAAACTTCTCAGTCTTTCCATTTGGCCCTTCATTTATAAGTTGCCTGTGACATTTTGCTTGAGGCAAGTACTCAGCATGTAAAGTTGTAACAGCCCAGAAAAGATGTTTTTTTTCTTTTCTTTTCTTTTTCTGTTCCTTTTTTTTTCTCTTAAGGGAGTGAAGAGGAAGAGAGAGAGAGGAAGAAAACCATTTCTTTTAAAGACTTGAAATAAAATAAATAAATAATAGTACTGAAATATTTCCAAGTTTGGGTATGATCAAATATGTGTTCCTGTAATTCAAAAGAATCTCCTTTCCTTCCTCCTTGAGAAATTCACCGCCTTCCTTAGGAAAAACATTTTGTATTGGCTGTAATTGAGCCTGAGTGATCATAGGATCATGGATTTCTAACTGGAAGGGACTTTAGAGGTCACCTAGGCCAACCCCCTCATTTCATAGATGAAGGAACTGAGGCTCAGAGGGGCGAAATAACTAGGCCAAGGTCAACCATAAATAGCAGAGTCAGGATTCAAGACTATATCCTTTGTTTCAAAATAGATCAATTAACAACATTTATTAAGCACCCACTGTGAACCAGCCACTGTGCTAGATGCTGTAAGATACAATTGCAGAACGGCCCTCAAAGAATTTACATTCTACTGAGGGAGGCAGCATATTCATGAATGAATAAATACAGGCTGTAAGCACGCACAGTAAACACCCAGTGAATTGTATGAGGGGCCAGGAATGGGAAGTTCTGGGGACCTGACTTTTTTGGTTAGACCTCATTTATTTAGAATCCTCTTTGGCAGGGGGGTATTGTTTCATTTTATTTTTTATTGATTCAAAATTTTTTATTGTTATGTTGGTTTTGAATGACCTTCATTTTCAAATATGTCTCTAGTCCCTCCTCTCCTTGTAACAAAGAATAATAATAAGGGAAAAGGGAATAATAAGGGGAAAACACATAAACCAGGTCTGATAGGATATGCAAAAATCCACACCCATAGGCCTTCCCCTCTTCAAAGAAGAGAAGAAAATACATTTTCTCAAGTCTTCTCAGGGCCAAGCTCCTTGACTATTAATATCACACATTATTCATTTTTTCTTTTTCTTTTTATTCATTCTGCTTATGTTGTTGTAGTTATTGTACCTATGTATTGTTTTCCTGCAGAAACTTATTCTTCAGCAACACAGGCTGAGGCAGGAGTTAATTGTACACTTTTATGTCTTCATATGCATTGTATCTCAACCTGATTTAAGTTTTCTGTGATGATCAGAGACTTAAGGGAATGGTTTAGTGGATAGAGCTCTGGACCTAAAGTCAGGAAAACCTCAGTTTATAATCCTCCCTCAGACACTTACTAGCTGTATGACCCTGGGCAAGTCACTTAAATCTAACTGCCTCAATTTCCTCATCTGTAAAATGACCTGGAGAAGGAAATGGCAGACCATTGCAGTATCTTTTCTGAGAAAACCCGAAATGGGGTCATGAAGAGTCAGACATGACTGAAATGACTGAACAGCAGCAGCAAATTAGTGGATAGAAGATTGGAATTGTTGTTTAGGATCTGGGCTCTGCCACTAACTAGTTTGTGAATTTGTACATGTTATTTTGCCTCCTAGATCTTAAATTCTTGACCTATAAAATGCGAGTGTTGGGCTAAGTGAATTCTAACACACTTTATAGTTCTAAAATTCAATCTGAGTCTGCCTTACTCTATCCTCTTTTTGAGATAGAGAGGTAGAAGGTGTAGGAGATTGGGCTGAGGATGACAAATTTTAGGACATCCTGTAGATGATTATTAATTATTTGTCTTCTGATTAAGTCTGGGGATAGGAGGGAACTGCTTTATTTTATCCTTTAAAATTCTATTCTAAGGACTTGAAGGACTTTCTTTACCAAGGTCCTAATGCACTTTTCAGTAGCTGGGCCTTATGGGGCCTTGAAACATTAGACATCAACCATCAGTCAAGGTCCCTTGGCTAACATCTTCTAGATGACATTTTCTTCTAAGTGTGCCATTAGTCTATATAATACTAGTGTCTTTTAGCCTTTGGGGCACTACTAGGCACAGCAATCAAGACTTTTTGTTAGAAGAATGAGCCATGTTTCTATCTGGCCTAGAAACATAGTTCCCAGCAACATTTTTAGCCCCAGAGAAATAGTAAATGTTAATGGCTCCGGTGAAGTCTTCATGATCTCCTGGGTCAGAAATCCATTTCTAAAAAAGTCTCTGAGCATGGATTTACAAAATGCAATCCCAAACCATTATGGACTTTTGGGTAAATAGTTTTAATTTAAAAACATCTTTATAATACACATTTTAAAAATGATTCTAAATAAACCTTTTTATGATAGATCAAGATAGCTGCTAAACAGCTGTTATTGCCTATCAGGGAAATAATGTGTGTTAAGAAATTGTCTTCTCAAATCTTGAATATTTCCAAAGAGGAATATCTCACTATCAGTAAATATGAGGGGAAAAAATAGTACATAGGACCATGTAAATGTAGAAAGCCTATAAAAATGGAAAGGGTTTAGGTTTCCTGCATATGAAAATTCCACTATGTATCAAACTGTCTGCTCAGGAGACAACCACAGAAATCCAGGTGATGTGAGAAATTCAACTTGCTGCCAGCTTAACACTGGCTATAAGCAAAAGGCATCTAAGACATCTCTTGGGTCCTGACTCCAGTGCTGACTACAGGATAACCTCAATAGCACCTTCCAATTCTTGGGTTCCATGATGCCATGTTAAAAAAACAAACATTTATTATTATATAGACAAAATGTCTAAACAGTTGACTGAAATTTCCATTTACTAAAAAAAGTTCTAGATGTTTTAGAGTCATACAGTCACAACTTTGACTTTCTTTAGGCACTTTAAACCCCAGGACTTAGCCAGTCAAAAAGGTCACAAGCCATAGGGATGCCATGGAATATCCACTGGTGATTAGTTCAGATAACTTTATTCAGAAGAGAAATATCTCACATCGGAGTCCTTAACAATATGGCAAGTCTCCTAATGGCCTCTTGAGAAAGATAACTGAAGATATGAGTTTTTATTTGTCGTGGCTTCTTTACCAGATTCTTTAGTGGTTGACCTTTAGTAGGAAAGTATACTTTACTACCTTTGGTAATAAAGACACACGACATTTGTATCTTTATGGGGGCGGATTTCACTGGCCAAAAACTCATTCTGGATACTTCTAGTGCCCAGATCCTGTAACTCATTAAACATTATCTAGTCATTTAACAATTTCTGAGGTACTAATGACTCACCTATTTTTCTATGGATGTAGAACAGTGTATATATGTTATATCAGAAGGGTTTGAATGACAAGCTATCCGACTGGGTAGGCGAAAGACACTTTGAGGAAAGAACAGCAACTGTGAACACAGACTGAAGTAGACTGGAAAGTCAATAGCTTTTAAACAAAGGTCATCAGTCAGTCTAGGAGAATAAAAATGGACACCTTGGCTATTGTTTAGGTTTGCCAGAGAAGCCAGGAAGGTCTCTGTGCTACATTAAGGCTTCCGATCCTTTTGAGAAAGATAAAGACTCTAAGATGGCTTCGAGCAGCCAGACAAATGCAGTCAGGGTAAGGACTTCTTGAAGACGTCTTTCTCTAGAGAGCCAGCTTAAGAAGGAGAGCGGCACTTAGTGTGATGATTAGGGCTAAGAAAGAGTTTTCTATTTGTTTGGATACAAACCCCATGCTTGTCTTTTGTCCCTATCTACAGTTTATGGTACATATTCCATTAAGTCACCTTTGAAATACACATGCCCAAACTATCTCAAAGCCCTGGAACTCTGGTATACTAGACATTTCTCTTTCAAGGCCTAGGTGAAAGCAGAGCTGGCCAAGGTATTTAGTTCATGTAGGGGTAGAGCTTCATGATTAAAGAGATAAAAGAAATGGTTTCAATTTGGCGGCCCAAGATCTTCAAAAATTCTCTAGAACAATTATATTTCCAGTATTTGTACCCCTTTTGGGTCTTCAATCAATTATTTCTTTGCTGTGAACTTCCATTTGCCTTTTTTGATGTGCAATTTAACACTAATGGGATTTATTATAGCATTAGCTATTAGACTTTAAGCTCTATGAAGGCAGGGACCAAGTTTCACTTAAATTGTACATCTCCCATTCCCAACACAAAAGCACTTAAATGTTTATTGAGTTGAATTGAATTGATAGTAGGCACTTCATAAATGTTGATTGATTGATTGATAGATTTTGGCCAAAAATGAGGGGTTTCCCTTTTGACTATGATAAATAAGAATAGGTCCATATCTTCGTTCATCATTCCTCCAGAAATCAAGAATGGAGATCCCACACTTCATGAACATTAATCCTGCACCACAGCTGGTCTCATGCTATCTCAGTCTCTTTAGGCCTGGGCCAAACTGGGAAGTTCTTTTAATTCAGAGTCTGGACTGCCAAGAAAAGAGCACAGACAGTTCTGAAAGCAGGAAGAACAAGAGTTAAGATCTCCTACGAACAGACCTTCAGCTTGGTTCTGGATTGACTTTGTTTGTTGATTTAGCTAGTTAGACTTATTTATCTCCCTACTTGTTTATTTAAATTTATTTTTATTTGTTTGATATTTTGAGTGTGTGTGTGTGTGTGTGTGTGTGTGTGTGTGTGTGTGTGTGTATGTGTGTATGTAATTCCCGAAGTCACTTGGCTTTTGTAGAGATGTTTTTGGTTTCCACAGAGAGACTAACTTAAAAGAGTCCAAGATGATATACTATACTGATGTTAAGGATAAGATCATTTAGCATTTGTGTGGTCATATTCCTTTTCAAGGTACTCTCCCAACTTGAATGAATTGTTTTTGCAAGAAGCAAGTTCAGCATTATTGTCTCCATTTTACAATTGGGAATGCCAATATTTCATTATTCCAAGGATATCATTTGAGTCTATGATAACTGTAATTAATATTATAGCAAATTAGAGATGCAAAGACTGATTAGGTCAGGTTGGCCATTCTACTCTTACTTGTTTTACTCCTCTTCATCCATTTCCTCTAAACACCACATTAGAATAGAATCTACTTTCAATCTATTTCGCAACTCCTCTTAATTCCAATGCCTTTCCTCAGTTAATTATTTCCTATTTATTCTGTAGATAGCTTGCTTTGTATAAATTTATTTATGTTATCTTCCCCATTAGATGATAAACTTCTTGAGGTCAGGCAATGAGTGTCCTTTGCCTCTTTTTGTGCCCCTAGACTTTAGTACAGTTTGTGCTTAATAAATGTTTATTTATTGATTGGTTCCATTTTAATTGCCTAGAAGTTGCTTTCTGAGGCTTTCGTTGAAAAAAGAATTCCCTCCATCCAGAATCTGTAGTTCTGTGTTCTTTACAGTGAGTACCTCCCCCCATGAAAGGGTTCTGAAAGTCAAGAGAGAATTCTTGGAAATCTTCCTTCCTTTGCAAATTCAGAAGAGTTCTTTTTCTTTGTAACTTTTTATATGACCCTTAGATTTACTAACAGACATCTGGGATTATGGATTATAGTTGGGACATGAGCTCATGAAATTAGCATTAACTGCTTTAACCCCTAGGTGCTCCTGTTTATGGAATAAGCAAGTCATAATTGCTGACCACAACTGTAAAAATCTGATGCGAGTCAACTAAAGTAAAAAGACTTTCTGTAAACTCAGACTCTTGAAGTATAAATGATCACAATTTAATATAACAAGAATAATTAATAAGAAGTGTGTCAGTGACCTTGAATATTAATATTGTTTCTTTTTCCTGTAAACAAACTGGGCTATTTTATTATTATTTTTGTGTGGTAATTTGGCATAAACACTTCTTTTCACATAATTTCCCCAGGTGACTTTTGTCTCCTTGGCAATTTCCGGCTTTAATAAAGAAAACCTAATTAAGAAGGAGCTGTTGATTGGTTTGCTAGTGTAATTAACACAGGTGATGCTAATGAGTTTCAATGAAACTAGTGGTTTATGGGAAAAATAAACAGAACGATGTTGCATATGGGCCTAACTGATATTCGCACTTCTGGAAGCAACGATGATGATTTTCAAGCCTCCTGTGAGTGGTTTGTGGGCATGGAGTGGGGAGATAAAATATTTTATAAGATTCATTAGAGGAACTAGACCAAATTGAGAGTGAAAGTTTCATTGTTAGGGTATATTAAAATATCAGATTTCTTTGTCTACAATATGAAGTCCTTTTAGTTAGTTCTGGCTTTTTCATGAGCATCAAAGGAGTAGTATAGAGATAAAGATTACTTTTCTTGGAGTGTGATTCCTATTCTTTTTAAACAAATTTGCAAAGCACCCACCCATTGTTTCTAGGGGACCAATCATTTTTTTTTTTTGTGCCCTAATCCTGAATTTACCCAAAAGCTTTTACAAAGGCTTTGGTGAGGAAAACCTGAAAACTTATCCCTTAAATCAATAAGCATATCAATCTTATTGCTCAGACTACTGCTTCTTTTGACAAATCACAGACTCTCATAGAATTCCGGTTGGACAGACTGTGGAGGTTATTGCGTTTAGCAGGACTTCTCTCTACAAACTCTTAACAAGTGGTCACCCAGCCTCTGAAGATCTCCAGTGCTTGCAAACTGGCCGTCTCCCTGGCACTGTACGTTAAAATTGTGGACAGCTCAAGTTTTTAATAACTTTTTCTTATATTGAATGGAAATCTGCCCTTCTGTAAATTCTACTGATTGCTTTCTGGTCCTCTTTGCCAACACAAAAGTTATATGTAAGTCTTTTTCTTCTCCAGGCTAACAATCCTTAATTTTAAAAATTAAATGTTATCTGGTGTGGCTTTTGAGCTTTCTTGCCATTTTGGTTGTTCTTTTATGGAACACTCCATCATGTCAGTGATTTTCCTCCAATGGAGGACCTAGAACTTGCCAGAATAATTTAGATGTGGTTTGATCAGTGCAGAATGCAGTCAGACCGCCACCTTCCTTGTTAGGGACATGATGCTTCAGTTAATGCAAAGTAGGATTACACTAGCCTTGTTGGCTATAATATTGTTAGCCACTGTTGATAAGTATTGGGTTTGTAGTCCACCCTAAAACTCTAGATCTTTTTCGCTCTTAACAGTTGTCTAGGCATGCTTCCCTAATCATATACTTGAGTGGTTGACTTTTAAATTCGAGTATAGAACTTAATTGGTGGTTCCTATTGAATTTTAACAAGTTAAATTTGGCTCATCTTTACGCCAAGGTTCTTTGGAATTCTAATTGAATGTTAAATCCTTCTCCCAGATTTTTGTCATCCACAAATTTTATAGGTATGCCATCTATGCCTTACTCTAAGTCATTGATAAAATTTTTGAACAAATCAGGGCTAATGATAGATTCTTTGACCTTCCTCTAGGCTAACATGAATAGCCTTTTTGTTCAATTTGTTCCCAGACCAGTATATATTTTTTCTGACTTGTCCAGAAAGATATCATTCTAGCCACCCACAAGAAGTGGTTAAGATAACCAATTTACTTTGCTTATCATTCACAGTCTGTACATTTGTATATGGAAAACCTGTCTGTCTAAGCCTTGGATTTATGTTTATTTCCTTTGGTTCCCTGCCTACCCTGGCAAAACCAGAATTACCTTCAAGGGGCATTTGGGGAGGTCTAAATTAAAAACAACATTTGCTTTCCAAGATGAATGACAAGTGATGTTTATATAGTTCCAAGATGTCATCTCTTTTTCATTGGATGCTTTCTTTAATTTAAAAAAATGTATTTTAATAGTCATCTCATTTTTATCATCATCTAGTTAATTCTCTCATTTCCCTCCTACTCTCTCTCCCCCCCCACCTCAAAAAGAGTGCCTGCTACACTTTGTCTTGTCTATTGCTATGTGACAGAAAAGCCAGAGATGTTCTGTGTCTGGCAGTACACCTCCAGGGACATCTTTTGAACTCTCATAATTTGTATTTATTGCCACCCACTTTGTAAGTTCACAGTTTAATTTGCCAGTAGTGGCAGTGTTAGGCCGACACAGTAAAACAAGATAACGTTAAAATGTCAGAACGAGAGGGGGCATGAATGATGCATTACCCACTACTAGAACTTGCACTTGTCATGCCTTTCCACCAAAGTGATGTTAACTACCTTTTGAGAGCTTTATCTGACTGGTATTACTCAGAAATAGGATCATTAGTTCGCTGCTCTGATTAGGAGGCTGCTATGGTTGATTAACTCTTCTTGAACTGGGATCTCAGTGGAAGCACTAAATGAATCGCACTGGCTTATGCATCTAGAACTAATTTATAATTATTTTTTGCAATTATTTGTAGTGGTTGACATGTGTTTTCCCATGACGTGGTCTTGACTGGGTTGAATAAAACCTATAAAAGAAAAGGCAGACAAGTTGAGTCTGAACTCTCCATCTCTAGCTTAGATGAGAGTATGGAAATGATTTCCTGACATTAATGATAATAATAACAGTGACTCACATTTTCGTAACTCTTTAAGGGCATGCACATTTTGTAAGTATAGCCTATGAAATAGGTAGTGCAGGTATTATCCCCATTTCATAGACGAGGAACCTGAATCCAAGAAAAGTGAGTGGCTCATACTAGCCAGTGGTGGAGATGGAACTTAAAATCCAATTTTCAGACTTAGGGAATCACAGAGTCATGGATCTAGACCTGGGAAGGACCTCAGAGGACATTTGGTTCAACCATTTACACATAAAAAAGAAGGACATTGAGTCTATGAAAGTTTAAGTGACTTGGGGAGTAGAAGAGTCAATGCTCTTTCTGCTGGACCACTGATGAAAAGTAAGCATCTTTTACCAAACTTTCTCTTATTTATGATCATCTGAAATTCCCTATGGAGTCAAAAATGTCCAGTATTTAGTTTTCTTTAGGATGCTGCCCTTTAGACTCTAAACTTGTTAGAATCATGTTGAAATACTTTAGCAGGGCAGACTTTAAGGGGAGCAGATGATTGGATACATGCCCGAATGAAAAAAAAATATGTACTTACTATGTGCTCAGCCCTGAGGACACAAGATAATCTTGGACTTCAAGGTGCTAACATTCTTTTGGGGGAGATAACACATACATCAGGATCCAGCTGTGAGTCAAATCCTGAGGCCTCATGTCCTTTAGCGTACAGTGGCAAAACACATGTTAAGGCATCTTCCCTCATGTTAGTTTCATAAATAAAACTGTATTAGTTTCTGATGCTGAACCATTTAAGAGCGCCAAAGAGTTTTTTTTTGGGGGAGGAGAACTTTCTTTTCTGGGTGTTCAGTAACTTTAGAACCTGCTGAGATAAGTTGTCTTATTGCCTCTCCAGAAGGGTTGTTTCTCCATACTATGACTATGGAAGTCTGCTTGGAAGCAGGTCAGAGGGTGTGGGGAGTGCCGCCATTATCATATAGTAACAGCATCTGGTGTTAAGATGGTGTGGTTTTGTTCAAGGTTGGAAGGAAGGTGAGTTTATGTGGCACTGTGCTAAACACTTGGGATACAGAAACAAAAACCAGGAGGTAATAGGCAAAAACAAAACAGAAAGGGGAGCTGAGAGTGGGGGGAGGGAGGAGGAGGTTACCAGAAAGGGGGGAAAGGCAGCCAGTATGCAGATAGAGCAGACTGGTGAGCATGCCACCAGTGTTCAAGATATGGCTGCCATATCTCAAGATATGACAGTTCTAGGCAGGGACTCACCAATAGTGAGTCAGCCTCAGGGTAATCTTGGGGGTAATAGAGGGGGAAGGTGTAGAGGTAGAGCGGACCAGAGAGGGAGCTGAAAGTGATTTCTTTGCTTTTTTTCCCCCAAAACCCTTGTCAGTTTTTTGAGGCCTAAAATTCTACCAACGGGCATCCTTTGGTTTATTAATTTTAATCCATGTATAAAAGCAGATGGCTCAGGGAAAATAATCTTTTAATCTGTTAGTAATCATTTATACCTTTAATGTGAATGAGTTTCAGAGCCTTTTTGGAAAATGGTTTTTGCTAGGAGGGTAGGACAGAGTACTTTCTATCAGGGGAGAAATGTTTCAGAACGTGGAGATGGGTGGCTTTGAAGGCCATAGAAATTTAACAATTTTGCTTCTGGTCACACAGGGATCTTCAATGGAGAAGACAGAATGGGATATTGTAGAAAGGGACACACACAACCTTCTAGCACCTTGAATCTTAATCTAGAGGATATTTTCCATGCCTTTTGTGTTTTAATATTTTTGATACAGGAATTCTTTTAATGCCTCTGCTCTCTAATCGATTTAAAATAACCTACCTGAATTCTCTGGCTGCTATTATGTAAAGCAGATCTAAATCTAATTTTTGTAGCTAGTATTTAAATGTAAAGTCACTAAAAATGCAGTGATAGACCTCCAAATTAATAATGTTACCAAATGTTTGACTTTTGAAGGAGTCTAATGAAAGGGGCACCAATGGAGGTAATAAGTTTCCTGTGGCTAGATGTTCAAGCAAAGACAGTTTGATCACCTTTTGAGGATACTGTAGAGGGTTTTATGCTCAAGATATGAGTTGGACTAGATATAGGGATACCTAAATTTTTTTCTTTTTTGGTGTGTGCCATGGACCCCTGTCTGATGAAGCCTATAGACTTCTTATCAGATTAATATTTTAGAGTACATAACACGAAGTGTATAGGATTTCAAAGGAAGCCAGTTATATTAAAATTCAGTTATCAAAATATTTTTAAAAATAAAATTCATGGACCCCAGGTTAAGGACCCCCATGTTAGGATATCCCTTAGCTTCTTTATATCTGTCTTTGTAAATCTGGGTGCTTGTATTTTCATCCAGGGCCAGATGTCTAATATGATTCCATTATTATACATTTGACTCCTGACAAAAGTCATTATTATTTTCCTTCATTCATTTTCTGCTGAAAGGAACCCGTGATCTCTTGGCAGATCCACAGCAAGCCAATGGCAGGGACTCTGAAGTAAATTTGATTTCTGCAAATTGGTATTAAGTAAGTAATGGGGCAGCTAGGTGGCACAGTGAACAGAGTGCCAGACGTGGAGTCAGGAAGACCTGAGTTCAAATCTAGCCTCAGACACTTACTAGCTGTGTGACTCTGGCAAGTAAATTAACCTGTTTGCCTCAATTTTCTCATCTATAAAATGAACTGGAAAAGGAAATGACAAACCATTCTAGTGTCTCTGCCAAGAAAACCCCCAAAAGGGGTCACCAAGAGTCGGGCATAACTGGACAAGGACGACAACAAAGCAATCGTAACCTACTCCTCCTTTGGATTCAAAGGGGAAGTTGAGGCATCCTTAAGATATAGCCACATTTTAAAAGAAAGGGAAGACATTTCTCATTCTCTTTATCGAGTTGGGCAAGCATTGGGAAATTAGTTAGATGAGATAGAGGGGACAAGTAGGTAATACCAAAGAGAAAATCTCTTCAGGGTAGGTTTTGACTGATCCAGTGTAGGAAAAGAAAAGCGTAATATATTTGGGTTGTGCTCTGCTGTCTCTCTTAATTAGAAAGTGTGCATTTTATGTGAACATATTTTAAACTGGTAGTTCAAGTTTACTTTCAGAGGGACCTGTTTTTTTTATTTTTATTTTTAGGCAATTGGGGTTAAGTGACTTGCCCAGGGTCATATAGCTAGTAAGTGTCAAGTGTTGGATCTGAGGCCGGATTTGAACTCAAGTCCTCCTGACTTCAAGACTGATGCTCTATGCACTTCACCACCTAGCTGCCCCAGAGGGGCCTGTTTTAAATGGAATGCCCTGTATTAACTAAAGATCACTGTAATTTGAATTGAACCTTGGTGGTTCTGTAAATGGAGAAAATAGTGGTAGGGAAAAGGAAGCATTTTTTTTCCCTAGAATAAGAACAATTCTTTATACTGGAAAAGTTCATTCCCTGAGCTGTATCGGAATTAATATTTGAAGACATCTGTGTTAGTCCTAATTGAAAATAAAATCTTACTTTATCACATTAAAAAAAGAAGAAACAAAAACCAAAAGGAAAATCTGCTTCTCAACATTTCTCATTTCCAAATGTTTTCTTAGGAAAGAAGTTAAATGACAAACTGATCTGCTAAACTGAGAAGACATGAACATTTTCTCCTGCGACAAAATAGAACATGGCGGAATGTTCTTTAGGAAACAGGGCAATGTGACTGTTGTAGAAGATGATTGTTACCACTGAATTATGATTTCTTTTCTAAATCTACTTCCCCACATAACTCAAAGATCCATGTGTCCTGCATTGTCCCAGATAGAGAACAAGATGAACCTACCACCAATTTTGTCTACCTTTTTTTGCTCTAAGCCAAGGCTTTGCAGCACCATTAGGATGTAGATTATCATATTTAAAACCTGCGATGACACCGTTGTACCCATCTGAATGATTAATCTGCTCATTAAAAGAGTGCCGATGGGCTAGTCTAATTGGAACATGGATCTTCTTAAAGGACGTTACAGGGTCGGGAATAGGAAATATTACTCATAACATAAAGTAGGGATTAATTATGCTACTAAATACTACTGTGTGAAATTTACATATGGGTCTGGTCAGAGACATGGATTAGCAAGAGTGTGGCACCCCATTTTATAACATTTATGTCAACTTAAAGACGTGTGTAGTATATTCTTAAGTGTAAATCTTAAATCAACATTTGTAAAAGCTAGTCAAGCTCAAATGCCACAGGGGCAGGAGAGAAATCCATTGCATCAATAGATTCATTCAGACCACTGAAGGAAAGTAAGTCAGTCACAGAATTTTTGAGGAATTTAGGAGGAACTTTAGAGCTCATCTAGACTGACCCCTTAATTTTAGAGATGAAGAAATTGAAGCTCCCCAAAAGGTGAAATGATTTAGACAAGGTCACAATTGAGGCAGTAGCAGAACCAAGAAGAATCCAGGTCTCCTGTGCCTCTCAATTTTGATTAAAGAGTATTTTGTCATGTTAAATTATTTCCTTCATCTGTCCTTAAGGTAGCACTTCTGATGGCTCAAACATAGGCCTGTTCGATAAACACAGAATATATTTGTATACATCTGGATAATTTTCTGTTCTTCTGCTTTAAAAACCCAAAGATGTTTTAGTTGTAGGCAGTGGCATGCCCTGGGATTTGCAGGGGGTAAACTTAACTTCCCAAAAAGTAATGTGTAATTTTTTAAAAGGATGCTTGTATATCTGTTATAACCTGGAAAGAGTCAGTGAAGTTGTGTCCATCTTTCTGTAACTTACTATGAGGAATTCTTTAGTCACCAGTTTTTTTCCACCTGTGGAAACGCATGTTGGCTCATATTATCAATTTCTTGGGCTGAGCTATTTGGCCCACCACAGTTAAAGTAGAATCCTAGAATCTTAGAGCTGGATGAATCTGAGGAGTCATCTAGTTCAACCTATAATTGAATCAAAGAAGTACTTGGAATATTTCCTCTGACATTACTGTTCTTCGCTGGATCCAGGCATCCTGTTGGTAAGATTATACTCTGGGAATTCTAAGCCTGGAAAACACCTTATTAGGTCAGGGCATGGAGATGGGGCTGGAGCTGGGGGTAGGAGAGACCACACAGACACCATTCAAGACTGAAGAGTATCTATCTGATCTTTAAAGATATATTTAAGACAAGAAATTCTAATTTCCTTTGATAAGGTTGTTCTAGTAACTAATAATGGCTCTCATTGCTTACCAAATAAGGTATAAATTCTTGATCCAAACAATAATTTACATAATAAAATTTATTAACATTTCCTAAAAGTAAAATTAAAAAAAACAACAACCCTCAATTAATTAAGGAATCTAAGAGGCAGCATTGTGTCCTGGAGGAATGTTGCACACAAAGTTAACCTGACTTCATATTATAACTATAATATTTACTACAAGGGTGACTCTGCAGAAGTCATATAATGGCTCCAAGCCCGCTTCTATATCTGCAAAATGGGTTTTATTATATTTACGCCACTTACCTCATAGGATTAACAGGTATAATATTTAAAGCCACCAGGGACCTCAGAAATAATCCAGTCCAACTCCCATAAGAAGAAATTGAGGTACAAAGAGGGGAAGTGAATTGGCATTGAGCATTTACATAAGCCTTCCTTACGAGTGCATCACTGAGAGGCATTCCCTCCTCATTATTTCTGCCTTTAAGAAGCCTTCTCTTCATGATGTTGTCCAGGTGACACCTTCTCCATGAATCCTTCTGTGTTCTCACTACCTTCTAGATCCTCCAAGCCGTTAGTGTTCTTTCTATTCTCAAATATCCTTAACGTGATCAATCCATCAATCAGCTAGCATTTATTAAGCACCTATTATATGTCAAGCACTTTGCTTAGCACTGGGGATATGATTATGAAGAATAAAGCAATTCACACCTCATGAAGCTTACAATCTAACAAGCTTCTGTGTATACTGAATATATATGTATGTGTTATATACATATATACATATTATATATATATGTGTGTGTGTGTATATATATATGTGTGTGTGTATATATATATATGTGTGTGTGTGTGTGTATATATATATATGTGTGTGTGTGTATGTATATATATATATATATATATATATATATATATATATACATGTATATATAATACCAAATGAACACAAGGTATTTAAATATAAGGCAGTTAAGGAAGGAATGTGGGCACTAGTGTTTGGTGAGGTTAAGAAAAGACTATGCGGAATACAGTATTTGAGCTTCATCTTGAAGGAAGAGAGGTATTCTGTGGGGCAGAAGTAATAAAGGCAGGGTGCGTTATGTCATGGGGGATGGCCACTGCAAAGGAACAGAGGGGAGAGATGTGAGTGGCATGGATGAGGAACTGGGAGAAAGCCAGTTTGGATGGAGCATAGAGTGTGGGAAGGGGAGCCATAAGTTGGGACCAGATTATGAAGGGCTTTGAAAAGCAAAGTTATGTTTGATCTTAGAGGCAATAGGGAGCCCGTGGAATTTGAATAAGGAGATCACATAGTCACTGTTAACAAGGTTCATAGAATCATAGACTGAATGGATCATGTGTCCTGTCTCTCTTCTTTGCCCACTTCACTCTCTACCTTAGATTCTCTATGTATCTGTATTCATGTTATATCAGCCCCCCCTCCCCAGTGGAATATAAGCCCCTTGAGGGCAGAGACTTTGGTTGTTTTTTATCATGCACCTAGCACAGTTCACTGAATGGAGTACTCACTTAATAATTGTTTGTTGAGTTGAAGTAGTCAAGGTCATACATGAAGTAAGTAGCACATACCTCATAGGGTTGCTGTGACAGACAGCACTTTAAGCCTTAGAGTACTATGGAAATATATGGTTAATATAGTAGTCCCTGATGGTAGCCTTTATACTTGAACCTGCATATTGTGAATGAAAATTGAAGCCACTGTTAGGAAACTTCAGTTAACTAGAATACTTCAGAAATGGGCATTCCTAGTAAACTGAATTTTCTTAATTCTGAGTTGACATGAAAATCCTGCTTGTTTCAACTCTTGTTGAACATGTTCCTTAAATGTCTGAGTTCACTTTTTTGCCTTATTAAGTACAGTTAACTACTTATAGCTTTATTTTATGGCATAAGGTCTTATAGTATCCCATGGTCATCATGATTATTAGTATATTTCTTTAATATCTATGTAGGATATATGGGAGACTGAACAGAATGTAGTATAACATACTAATCCTGAAAGCTGTTGGCTTACTAAATTCCCAATAATAATAAACTCACATTTTTACAGTGCTTTAAGATCTCCAAAGTGCTTTCTCTAGAGCGACTCTGTAAGATTGGTTATATGAATATTATAATCTGAATTTTACAGAATAGGAAACTGAAACTCAGAGAGGTTAAGAGATTTGTACAGTCACACAGGTATGTATGTAGAGTTGTGACTTGAACTCATGTCTCCCAGTTCCAAACTTGCACTAAAACCTTTGGATCAACCTGCATTTGAAGAGAGCTAGCCTGGATCCTGTCTCTCCTCTTTGTGAACCCTCTGAAACCTGCTCACTCCAAATTTTAATTATTAAAGCTTTAAATTGCACTAAGCCCTTTGGAACCCTCAATTTTAAGGACTATGACATGGAAGAACAATTAGATTTGTTCCGTTTGGTTCCAAAAGACAAAAATAGTAGTGCTACATTAAAGTTGCAGAAACAAATCAAGTGTTGACATAACGAATTTGCTAAAAAATTTGTTATTGTTGTTCAGTTGTGTCTGACTGTTTGTGACCCCATTGGGGTTTTCATGTTACGGTACCGGAATAGTTTGCCATTTCCTTCTCCAGCTCATTTTATAGGTAAAGAAACTGAGGCAAACAGGGTTAATTGACTTGCCCAGGGTCACCCAGCTAGTAAGTATCTGAGGCTGGATTTAAGCCGTAGTCTTCCTGACTCCAGGCCCGGTGCTCCTAAAAATTAGAGTTATTCAAAAGTAGAATGAGATACTTTGGTAGGTACTGTTTAACTAGTATTCTTATAGAGCGGATTTTTGGTCAGGTATGGATTGGATTAGATGGTTGCTGAATTCTGTTCGAACTCTGAGGCTATGGTTTTGTGAAATCAAGGTATTATCCTATTTAGCATTATCTGCTTTGTACAGTGGCTAGTACCATGCTCTTCACAAGTAAGGGAGCAAATCATTGTCAAATGCAGATGTTTTTCTGAGAAGTTTGTGGGTGACTTAATATATCCTTTGTTTTGTTTTGTGGCTATGGGGGGGAATTCTGTTTTATTTTTGAAATATATAAGAAGGAGGCTGCATTTATGGATGGGCTGTGTTGTTGACAGTGTTGTTTACATATTTGGAATGACACCGCCCCTCAAGCTGCTGCTGGCTTTATCAAATCACTTACGCTAACTCCCATGCCACCATCAACACAAGTACAAATCTGTCACAACTGGCAACCTTCAGCGTTTGTTTGAAGGGATGGTTAACAGGTCTATGCATGAGCACAGATGCATGGCACAAGAAAAAAAAAATAAGACTTTGCATGAATGCTGCTGATAGTTGAGGTTTATAAAAATAGTCATGAGCTTGGTTTTTTTTTAATTAAATATTCTAGTCAGAACAAGATTTTGGCTGCTCTTTGGGACTGTAGCCTTGTATTGCTTTGCCCTTATATTTGTCATCCCATTTGTCATCAGCCAGGTTGTCAGGGAAAAAAAAAATTTTCAATTATGGCAGAGCTTCAGGCAATAATTTCATATGACTTCCTTTGAAGCACTCTACTTTCTTTTTTAAATTTAATTTTGTTATTCTTTTTCAATTAACAAGCATTAACTTTTGCTCCCTCCTACCTCTCTCCTTCTAATTGAACAACAACAAAAAAAAAAGAAAAAGAAAAAAGAAAAGAAAAACTCTCATAACAAATATGGATAGCCAAACAAAACAAATTCCTGCACTGGCCATGTCCAAAAAAATGTTTGACTCATTTTGTACTTCAAATCTATCATCTCTCTCTGTCAGAAGGTAGGTAGCCGGCTTCATCTTTTGTTTTCTGGAATCCTGATTCATCATCTAATTGATCAGAATTCTCATCTTTCAAAGTTATTTTTCTTTATAAGGTTTGTGATTTTTTTTATATAAATTGTTCTCTGGATTATGTTCATTTTACTCTGCATCAGTTCATAGGGGTCTTCCCAGTTTTTTTTCTGAAATGATCCATTTTGTCATTTCTTATGGTTCAATGGTATTCTTTTACATTCATACACCATAATTTGTGTAGCCATTCTCTGGTGGATGGACACTCATGTAGATTTAAGATTGTAGCTCCTACAAAAAGAATTGTTATAAATATTTTTGCATGTACGGGTCATTCCTCCCCCACCCCTTTTTATTTCTTTGTGGGGTATAAACCTAATAGCAAAACTCCTGGGTCAAAGGGTATGGCCAGTTTAGTGACTTTTTGGAAATAGTTCCAGATTGCTTTCCAGAATGCTGGGACTAATTCACAGCTCTGTTGAGAGTGAATTAATGTGTATGTTTACAGGCAATCTCTTCAAATGATCATTTCCCTTTTACCTTATCTTTGCTGGACTGATGGGGCACTTTAATTTCTAGCCAAACTGGCCTTATTATCTGTTCCCTGACATTGGTATTCAGTGTCTTAATTTTGTGCCTTTACAGAGCTTGTCCCCTTGCCTAGATTTCACTCCTTTAGCTTCCTTCAAGGCTTAGCTCAGATGCTACTTCCTATAACAAGCATTTACTTATTGTCCCTGTTAGTTATAATCTCTCTTTCTTTAAATTATCTTGGATTTATTTCTTTGTGTTTATACTGTATTAGCCTCTGCCCCACCCCCTTCTCCAGTGGAATACAAGCTCCTTGAGGGCAGCTACATTTACCTTAATTTCACCAACATCTAACAGCGTGATGCTTAAACACCTTATATTGAACTGAATCAAGAGATGGAAATGTTGTGGGTTTTGGGGGGAGGGGCAGGAAAGTATATTTATCCTTTGTGATCCAAAGTGTTCTTGTATTTTCTTTTACTATGAAGATTTCTGTTGTGAAGGGCCCTTAAAAATGGTTACTCACCTGAGTGGGATAAAATTACTGCTTCCACCATAGGACCTTAGTATTTGTAAAGCCTAGTCATTCCTATTGTGGATAAACCAAAACAAGGTGGCTATGAAGCATCTTGTGTCATGTGGAGATCTTGTGTGCCTACTCTGCCTTAGATGTCTAAAAGGTCAATATTTGGCATTCTTTCTCTGAAAATTCCTGATGGAAATTATTGAAGTGTTTGAATACCAATGGCCCACAACACTGGGCCTAGAGAGTGTTGTTAAGTTATGAAAGGGATGGTTTCGGAAACAGGGTTTCTGGTTTTATATGATCCCTCTCATCTGGATTCTAGGCTTGTTATAGGGGATAACAGGCTTTTTTCGTGTTATAAAAATGATTGGGTGACTGTTAGCAAAGCAATAATACCAGTGGGATGTGTATATTAACCTGTCTGTGGGGGGAAATGCTGAGAGCAACAGGCCTATAATTTAGGTAATAGCCGCAGCACGCGAAAACCATGCTGTTTTGCCTTGATGCTAATCAGGGAAGGATCAGAAAGGCTTTGCTGGAGGAGCTGGGGCAGGGAGAGGAAGGAAGTCAGTTGTCATTGTGTTATATGAAAAAAAAAATTAGAGGTGAACTGAACTCTGTGATAGAGATCTCATTGCAGAGGTGATTCCTGAATTTAAAGGTGTGGTAGTCCAATCAGCACCACAAATTAGAGACATCTGATTTGCATGGATTAACAAGGGAAGGTCACAGCCTTCTGACAGGTCAATGGTGCCACTGGGGATTTGAAGAAAACTTTGATTCTTCTTTTTTTCCTGCTACCATGAAGTAATCATGCTGTTCTATTGTAAAAAAAGCTCCATTAGTTATAAAGGAAGGCTTGTCATTTAAATTCACCCAACTTTGGACACCGCAGAGCACTGTCAGATGTCAATCACAATACAGCAGGGCAATGTTTTTCAACAGCTTTCTACCTCTTTTGCTCCATAACATGGGATCGGGCTATAAAGGGGGAGGGGCAGCTTGGATGTGGTTTGTAGGAATTTTACAAAGGCAAGAGTGAGGCTTTTTTTATTTTATTTTTTTATCTGAAGTGGTGTTTTTGAAGCTCCATGTGAATGATACTATCATTTTGATGAAGGCAAGGGAAGAATCATCACTTACAAAGATGACTTCATTCAAGGGTCACCTTCAAGGTGTTTCTTTAGGGATTGGATATCGGAATTTTTCTGTACCTGAGGTTCATGGCCATCTGCTGGTCACCTCCCTAGAAAAATATCATTTGTCATTAAGATAATTTAAAAAATGATTTTAATGGAGGAACTAGCCTTGGCAGTAGATTGACAAAGAGAAGTAGAGCTTTCTTATCAAGATCCTAGATTTCCCAGTGTAGTGACAACAATAATAATAATAAAAATCTCTTTGAACCAGCAGTTGTTAAGGCTTCATAGAACCATTTAAGTGGCTATACCAGGTTGTTAAACTGTAATAGCAGGCTAGCAAAATTAACCAGAGGGTGAACTCATTTGAGACCTCTATATGCAGCCTGAGGGGCATCCTCTGGCCTCAGTGTAAGGAAGACCTGGGTTCAAGCCTGCCTCTGGCACATACTGTCTTTGTGACCCTGGGCAAGTCAATTCACCACTTGGTGTCCTATGCAGCTCTCTATAAGTTTCAAAACAGTTACTCTTCTGCACTGGTACAAGAAATCTTCTTACTGGAGTTCTTAACACTAGTGAAATCATGGGTTCAATATAAAAAAAATGCTGCCTGATATTGTCAGTCGTTTTTTCGTGTCCCCAGCTAGATTAACAACTTCTTGGAAAGCGAGGTTATATGTCTCACTTTGTATATTTAACAGGGCCTAGTACAGTATTTTGTAGCAAGTCAATTCAGCTCAACAACCGTTAGTTTTTAAGTTCCTGCTCATGGGCAAAGCACAGTGGGATATTCAATTCAATTCAACAAACATTTATTAAGTACCTTCTATGTACCAGGCACTGTGCTAACACTTGGAATACCAAAGAGGCAAAAGACATTCTCTGCCCTCAAGGAGCTTACAATCCAGAAGAGGTAAAATAGATACAAATAGCCACAGTTAAAAATAGTGTTCTATAAATGAAGAAGAGGTGCAAAACTAAGGCCTTTGAGAGAAGGAAAGGCTAGCTTTTTGCTGAAGGGATCCGGAAGGATTTATGGAAGGGATGGCATTTAGGCTGAGACCAATAGGAAGGCTTTCAACAGCAGAGAGAGTGGTGGTAAAGGCATGACGGGTGTTATGCTTAACGTGGGGGTGTCTAGCACAAAGGGGATGGAATTTGTGGTCATCTTCTTAGTATAATCCCAAGTTGCTTTCCAGAATGGTTGGCTCAACTGAATGCTCCACCTCTGTTAATGTCCCTATCTTTGTTTAACTCCTCAAACAGTGACTATTCCCATCTTTTGTTTTTGTCATTTTTGCCAGTTTTTTTGGTTGTGAGGAAAAAACTCAGTTGTTTTGATGTATATTTCCTTTATCATTAGTGATTTGGGGCAATCTTCTATAAGGATTTAATAGTTTACAATTCTTCCTTTGAGAACTTTGTTCGTATCTTTTGACCATTTACTCAGAGGAAATATTTTATAATGATTTCACATTTTCCCCTCAGCCTTAAGCCGATTCCAAATCTGCCTTCTGTGCTCATACTGCAAAAAAAAAAACAACAAAACTCATGGAAGTCTTTAAACTGTACTGACTGGTTCAACTAAAACTTTTTGTTCTCTAACCTTAATATGGTCCTCACTGCTGCGATGTGTTTCCCATTCAGTGTCTTCCATCCCTTCATGCTTCTGCCACGCTTTGGTTTTATCCTTTTAGTTTTCTCATGGCTGGGAATGGAGTGTTAAGGGGAATACTGTTTAGTGGGAAGAACCACTGGATTTGAAATCAGAGATCCTGAGGTCAAATCTGGGCATGGATGCTAATTGTCTGTGTGGCCTTTGGAAGTCACATAACCTCTCTGGGCCCAAATTTCCTCATTTGGAAAATGAAGAGGTTGGGTTAGAGGATGTCTTTGGTTCCTAATAATTCAAAATCTTACAATCCCTGGAGTGATTTATTGTTTGGTTAAAATGTGGTTAATGAGAAACTCCTTATTGTATAAATGCTTGCAGAAAATCCTAAAAGTTCTGATTTACTTTTCTTGCTTTGGTGTACATAGAACATAATCTAATATTTCTCAGATGATTGGAGATGTCTTATAGGATATCAGGGTCATTATTGTCACTGTGCAAGATTATAGATGCTGAGGATTGGCCACAGTTAAATAAGCCAAAAGATTGGGATGAATCAGCCAAAGATTGGGCCAAATCTATACTGGCCCACAGGACATGCTATGGAGTTTATTTTTCTAATACACCTCTGTGATCAGCTTTCAATTGAAATTGAAATTTGATAGAAATAGGTAGAATAGATAGAAATAGAATTTCAATTGAAATTCCAGGTGCTTGAGGTTTTATTTTACTTCCTTCTCCTTTTTTTCCTCACAAGACCCACTGTCTTCCAATAAAATGGAAGCCAGAAACACTCCTGAATGCTCTATCACTGCAAGAATGGAAAGATAGTATTAGGTTGTCCTTTCTTAGCAGTGAATTATCTTTCCCAAGATGAAAAAGAACTGGGACATGTGAATGTGGCTTGTGAAATCTTGTGATACCTCGTGCTACACAAATGTGTAAATGTTGTCTTCTCCAAAGCAGTCACTTTGGGAGGAAATACACTTATTTCTAGGACTTGCCATTGCTCAAAAATATTTTTGAAACACCACTTTTGGAACTTTACAGCAGTGGCAAATTGAATAAAAATATCCTACTGGTGGCAAATTTTTATCCTTGGAAGGAGAATTTCAAGTTTTGGAAATAGTCTGAAGTCATTCAAGCTAAGTTTAATGACTAAGGTGACAAAGCTAAGAAATATCATTTGGGTGGATTCCTTCACATCTCTGGGCTTCAATTTGTCTCTAAAATGACTGGAACTACTAAGTTATCTTTAAAGTCCTTTCTTCCACTAACATTCTGCGATTAAAAAAAAAATCTTCCAGGGCAGCTAGGTGGCGCAGTAGATAGAACACCGGCCCTGAAGTCAGGAGGAACTGAGTTCAAATCCGGACTCAGATTAAACACTTGACTCTTACCAACTGTGTGACCCTGGGCAAGTCACTTAACCCCAATTGTCTAAAAGCAAAAAAAAAAAATCTTCCCCGATGTGGTGGCATGCACCTGAAATCCCTGCATCTGGTAAGGTTGAGGCTGGTAGATTATTTGAACTACAGTGGGACTAAGCTAATTGGGTGTCCAAGCTAACTAAATCAGGAACTAATATAATAAATGACCAGATGGCCAGATGGGGCCACCAGCTGTCTAAGGCAGGGTGAAGCAGCCTAGGTCAAAAATGGAGTGGTCAAAGCTCCCATGCTGATCAATATTGGGGTTGGCTGCTGAATTTCCCAACAGGATGAGATAGGGAGATTCAGTCTCAGAAGAAACTGACAGACAAACAAAGAGTCCCAGAGTAATTTTAAAGAACTTTGTAAGGGATTACAGAGGGCAATCATCTTTTCCAGCTTTTACCTAAGGAGTAATAACCCTATGTACCATGCCCATAAAATAGTTATCCAGCTTCCACTTAAAGACCTCCAGGGTTGGAAAACATATTTTATGTCCTGTTGAATATGCAGGCAGCTCTAATTATCAGGAAGTTCTTTATTCTATCCAGCCCAAGACTGCCTCTCTGCAAATTTCAATCATGGCTCCTGGTCCTACCCTCTGGGATCAGGCAGACCAAATCTAATTCCCCTTTTACTTGACAGCTCTTCAAAGTCTTCTTAAAGACGGCTATTTTCCCTCTCCTTGTCCTCCGAGCCTACTCTTTTCCAGACAAAGTGTCTCTAGTTCATTGAAATGATCTTCACATGTCATGGTCTCTAGGCTCGTCACCATCCTGGTCATGCTCCTCTGGATGTAATTTCCACTTGTCATTGTCTTTGCTAAAATTTGGCATCCGAACTGAAAACAGTACTCTAGACATAGTCTAATCAGGGCAGTGTACAGCAGGACTGTCACCTCTCTAGGCCCAAATGCTCTGCCTTTCAATATAGATTCAGAACTTGTTAAATTTTTTTTTTGGGGGGGGTGGAGTGTGCCATTTCACACAGTTTATTCATTGACCATGCAGTGCATTAAAAACTCTCAGATTCAAAAAAAAAAAAGCAATCGATGGGCTAGTCACACTTTTTCCTATATTTATTCTCTCTTCAAATTAAAAAAAATTATGAACTAGGAAACCATATACAAATATAAACATTTCTACACACAAAGAAGTCCAGAAAATAGATTATATACGAAACTGCAAATCTACTACATATACCTTATTATTTTTTTTTATATCCCAGGGTATCCCCAAAAATCTTAAAGTTATTAGAACTTAAAGCTGCACTAAGACTTTTGTGATACTCCATATACATTAAATCTAATGTAGTAGTATCCTGTTTGAATAACCTTCTGAACCTTTTCTGTTTTTTTCTGTGTAATTTTAAAGTGTTTTATTTATGCTCTTTTCTTTCTTCTCTTTCTTTTTTCTTTGTGCCTCTATCATGTCTCCTTCTGCTTTCTTCCCTAATATCTCTCCTCTGTAGTAATGCCCCTCTCATAACAAAAGTCCAATCAAGAAAAAAAATGTTTTATAATGTCCATGTATACAAATGTATGTCTTATTCTGCATCCACAATGCATCAGAACTTCTTGTCAAGAGAAAGGGAGCCTACTTCATCATCAGATGACTTGCCCAGGGTTTCACAGCTAATAATTGTCTGAGGCTAGATTTGAACTCAGGTCTTCCTGACTCCAGGTTTGGTGCTCCATTTACTGCACCACCTAGCTATACCTTTCTTGCAAAGGCTCAGTGAGATGCACAGTATGAGGTTTATTTTTCCTTCTTAAATTATGATTTCTACTTCAACTTATTTATTGAAGCCCATGCCTTTTGAGTTTGCCATCTGAAGTCATGAATATTATTGCTGGATGTCTTCTTGGCTGTTATCTCCTGTGAAATGCTGCTACAGATAGTCTTCCTCTTATGTTGCCACTATTACTCTCTGTGTTGTCTGTCTTGGAATATCTGAGTAGGAGATTTTCTGCTTTTCTTTCTGTTTTCACTTTTAAGTCTTCTTGATTTGAAAAATCCCGAACAGATCTATTTATTGATCCTTGCTATTTTAATTCTATTACTAGCCTATCATCCCCGTATTTTAAATTAGAGTAAAGAAATCCTAATTCCATTCTTAGATGGCATAGTCACCCCTTCCAAGATCTGCCTTTCTCTTCTGAAACCCTTACCTGCAATCAACAGCAGTGATGAAAACCCTACTTACATTCCTAAATTCTTCTACTTTGTTCCTAGGACTTAAAAATCTCTAACAAAGTTTTCTAGGTTTTACTGTTGGTGTTTCTTGTCATCGTGTGAATGAATCATGGAACTTCTCACTCCTTCAAGGTTCAATTCAAATGCCACGGCTTATAAATGACCTTCTCTCCCCACCCCACCCCAGTCATTGTTACTCTCCAACACCATTTTTGTGTATTTATTTTGCATGTGTCCTGTATTTACTTATCGTTGAATGGGTTGTATAACTTTAATAGAATGTGAGCTCTTTGAAGGCAAGGGGTTGTTTACTTTTATATTTTTATTCTTAAAGCCTGGCAAAGTGCCTTCCTCATGTGATTAATTAAGTGTTAGTTAATGGATCAGAAATGAACCATGATTATCAGAGTTGATAAATCTTGAATCTCAATAAGTGTCCTAGAAGGCTGAAAACATGTCCCTTTATTCTTTATGTCCAACTGAGATCTCAAAGTTTACTTCAGTAGAGAATTATCAGTGCCACTCATCTATCTTCCAGATGACCACTTTCCTAGGAGTCCCTGTGGATTCATACCTTCGTTCCTTGGAGCACACAAGAAATTGCTAATTCAGAGTGCCCAGCTAGTCACTCTAGGGGAAGAATCTCAAACTTATTGCATAAGCTTAAACATTCAATGGGTCTTTCATTTCTTCTTCCCAAAGTGTCCATGAATAGATTTTAGGGGATCATTTTTGATGGAAAAAAAATTACATCTTTATTTCAATATCATTGGGTTTCCTTTGTAACCTCGTGTATTTTATGCGTTTAAAAACATCATGCATATTACTTGCCACTGGCTGAAATAAACCAAATACAATGGTATGATTAAAGTAATGTGAAAATATTCTTGTATGGTTTGAAAAGTGGAAGACAGTTTGCCAAAAGGAACTCCAGAAATTCTTGAATAGAGGTATTACCATTGGGATAAGTTCTTAGCCTCCCAAGATAGTTTATATGAGATATTGCTTATTTAGACTGGTCTGTTCTTCAAAAAAGAGAGTCATTGCTTTCGAGTCAAATCTGGTCCATTGCCAGTAAGCCCCACTGACCTTTGGGAAATTTGTCCCCGATCAGGTGAAAATTAAGTAAATGATTTGTCTTCAGTGTCTTTACTTCCTCTTTCTGCCCTTTTTAGCTCCCATGGCCCTTTCTTCCCCTTGCATCTAGTACTTTCAGATTATGTTGGTTCTTTCTTTCATGGAAGAGAATGAGCTGTAAAATGAACCCATCTTAAGGTGTTGCTGATTAAATGTATTGCCCTTCCCAGGATTGTATGCATTTAAAAAGAAGAGGACGGTTAGGTAGTGAAGGGCTTAACCCCCAAAGGAGTGATTTAATAGTTGTGTCATTTTAGACCACAGCTGCTGAATTTGGGGGGTAGGTGATGCCTTTAAATCATGCATAGGTGACAATTTATTATACCTGTAGTGTATCACAGGCTCTGCCCTTATTCAGGAGGCTCTGAAAAGATGGATATAGAAGAGAGAAGCTGATCCCTTCCCCCTCTAATCTGCACCAAAGGGGTCCCTACAGTTTGCAGAGCTAGATATCGATTTAGTTCAATTCAACACATGCTACTGTGTATTTAAAAAAAGAAGGAAAAAACCCCCCAACTCTGCTTGGCCGTAGGAATAGAAAGAGGAAACATGACACAGTCCCTACCCCCCAAACAAGTATAGTCTGCAGTATAGAACATGTGTAAAAAGAATTATAATGGAATGTAGCTGGATGGTGTAGTGGATGGGACACTGGGCTGGAAGTCAGGAATTTGAATTCAAATCCTTTCTTAGCCACTTAATGGCTGTGGGACCCTGTGGAAGTCATTAACCTTTCAGTTTCTGATTCCTCATCTGTACAAAAAAAGGAGATGATAATAATAGTGCTTACTTCACAGGGTTGTTGTGAGGATACAATGAGGACATTCAGACCTCAGAGATTATCTATATTAGCTATTATTAGATTTAGCATATGGTCAGAGCCCTTCATGGTCTGCCTACAATCTACCTTTTCAGCTTTATTTTCTATTTCTCCTTTCCATGCCTTCCATGTTCCAGCCATACTGGATCATAACATCGCATTTGCTCTTATTGCATGTGCCCAGGCTACCATTCCCACCTGGAATGTACTCGCTCCAAATCTCAGCCTTTCAGAGTCATTGTCTTCCTTCAAGGGTTGGCTCACGTGCTACTTCTTCCATGGGGCCTTCTTCAATGGCCCCAATTGCTAGGGCATTCTGCTGCTTCAAATTGTCTTGTATAATATATGTCCTATAAATGTTTTGTATCTTAGTAAAGGATAATCTTCCTGAGGAGAGGAATGGTTTCTTTTTTTTTTTTTTTGCTTTGTATCCCCAGCCTTACCCAGAGCTTTGCTTGTAGTGGGCACTCATTGTTTGTGAACAGGGTCATTTTAATACAATGGAAGAACCTAGTATTTGGAGTCAAGGGACCTGGATTCAACTGTGAGTTCTGCCACATTGTATTTCCTGTGTGACCTTGCAGGAATTGCTTCACCTCTCTAGGCCTCAGTTTCCTCATCTGAAAACTGAAGAGGCTCCAAGAAGGTACAATTGGAGGCTGATACTGGAGTATTAGTGGAGAATGAAGCCAAAGTTATGTTAGCTTCTTTCCTCCTCCCTACCCCACTGCATCATGATGGCCATCATCATTTATTTACAATCTTAGAATTATGATTTTAGAGCTAGAAGGGTCCTTGGAGGTCATCAACTGAAGAGCTGACCTTCAAGGTGCCTTATTGTCCTAAATCTATGATTTGAATTGGTTTAAAGGTATAGAGTGACAGGGGAAAAGGAGATATCCAGACAGTGTTCTAGGAATACACTTTGAGGTGCGGAGAAGGAAGAAGCACTGACCCCCAAAATAATTCAGTGCAATTGAGAAGCAGGTTAGCTTTAACGGGAAGAGTTTTGAAAACAGATTAATCATAAATTGGATGCATATTTGTTCAGTTTGTCTGAATTATATGCTGTAAGGTCAAGGACTGTTTGCTGGAACGTTATGGTCTTGATGCCCTTGGCAAGAAACACTTTCTTTGACCAGGGCACATTTGTAGAGCAGCAGTAGTGCCATTTGACTAAATGATGCCTGAATGATTATTTAGAGACACCCTGGCTTTTTTTTCGTCAGGCACATGCACCCCTAGATAACTGAATCAATCTAAACATTTCTGGAGTAGCAGGAAGTTGCATGCATAATGCCCTGAGAACATGAGGGTTAATCATCTAGACCATTTTGCCACATGCAGCAGCATCAACAGAAACATGATAATACATAGACACATGCAGACTTTCGGTTCCTCAAAGAAGGGAAGTGGAGTGTAACAGTGTTGCATGGAGTTTAACATACCGCTGCAAATATCAATGTAAAAGGCACGGAGGGAAAAATAGAGTAAAATCCCCTCCTCCTTTTTTTCTGGTAGAAAGTTGTGCATATATTTCCCTAATTGTGGAAGGTAGTTTTTTTTTAATTACTTTTTTTAAATAAAGATTTGAATGCTTATCTTTTTTCCCCCCTTAAATAAGAGCTAGTTTTGCACTTATACTACTTCAGATAAGAAGTGTGTCATGGCAATATTCTAAAGTCTCCTTTGAGGTTTGGGGTCCAGGGTGCCTCTGGAAATTGGCAGCAGGGAGGGCCTGAAACAGAGATGTGCCATGGATAGGGCAGCAGGTGCAAAGTAATTCAGGGGGTAAAGGAAAATCTGCGCACTATTCTCCTCTGATGAGATAGGCCTGGGGATCGTTACTTTCTAAACAAACTGGCTCATTCTCCCCTTTCATCAAGGGCTAAATTGACCCTACCAGTTTTCATATCCATGGCTCCAAGAAGGTACAATTGGAGGCTGATACTGGAGTATTAGTGGAGAATGAAGCCAAAGTTATGTTAGCTTCTTTCCTTCTGCCTACCCCACTGCAGCATGATGGACATCATCATTTATTTACAATCTTAGAATTATGATTTTAGAGCTAGAAGGGTCCTTGGAGGTCATCTAATCCAAAGACCTGAAACAGGGATCTCTTCTTCATTATTCTTAACTAGTTCTTCTTAATCACCTCCAGGGACAGTGACCTCACTACCTTCCAAGGAAATGAAGTAGTATGTATATTTATTTATAAATTCATCTATGAAATTTTCAAAATAGTTTTGTCTTGGTGACAAAAAAAAATGTGTTGGAGGGGAAATATTAAGGAGGAAGAAGCAATTGGAACTGCTTAAAGCAGCCTTAAAGTATACTTAAATAGAGGTTTGTCAGGCAAACACACAATTAAAGCAAGAATTTGTGATGGATATAAGGGTTTGACGCTCCCAGACATACTGTTTACTGATGCAGTTAACAGATGGATAAACCAACTGATCACAGATGTGCTGCTTATAAATATAAACTAACGTCTTACTAGTGATGTATGTCTGCAAGTAGCAACAAATTACTTTCTATTTAACTCTTGGCTGTTTGCTAGGGGTAGGTTTGTGATAACTACTTGCTTTCAAGAACTGATGGAAATATTAGATTTTCAGTTGGTCTCCTGCTAAGTTGACACTAAATTACTGGAAAAAAAGACACCCTTGGTACCTGACTTCTCTCAAAAGAGAGACTTTTGAATTTTTCTTTTAGCTTTAAAGTACAGATGTCCAAGTCTAATTTTGCCAACTATTTTTATTTTAGATATTCAAAGCTTTTTAGTTCATTGAAAATCTACTTTGAATTAATTTTTCCCTTTTTAGGGGAAAAATTCCCTTTTAGAGAGAAAAATGGAATCCATTTTTGTTGCCCATAATTCTTGCAACTAATGAAAAGTAATATTGCTGTTCCTTTCAGATAATGCAATAACAAAACACCTAGTGAGGGAGTTGTATTATATTGTATTTGCTGTTTAAATAATTTAACTGCAAAAATCTGAAGGCTGCTTTAGCTATAATTAATTATTCATTAATGACATGCTAATTGCACAATACCTTTGAATATTTAACAAAATGCAAAAAACCAAGCAGTGTAGTTATGGTTTTAGTGTAGGGGAAAAATCCTTTAGTCCATCACTGCTTTGGGAGGGGGAAAAAGTCCTTTTCAGATCTGAGGTAAAGTAGTAGTAGTGGCCTACTTTCCATTCACTGTCTTCAGTAGTCTTTGTACCCTGGAATATAATGTCCTTATCTGGACTTAACAATTGACAGGGTGGTAAATCCCTTGACTTTTGTCCAAATGATTTCTCAACAAAAATGGGTTAATTATCGCCTTCCCTAGCTTTTTGACTAACAAAAGGCCCTGGTTCTCTTTTTTCCTTTCTTTCCTATTTACTGTACGGGAGCCCTTTGAAATGCGATAGTTTAATCGGCAACACCTTCTACAGGGGGAATTCTGAGAACCCGGCCCTCAGCAGTGAGCTCAGGTTGCTGTGTGAACATTACTGTGGTTAGGAGATATGACCTTTATTATGCTGAAGCCATCCTGGACTTTCAGGATGAAAAACTCCGAGTGCACGGTAGTCGACTCCGTTTGTTTCTCCTAATAAAAGCAGGGGGATTTTTAACAGTGTCTTTTAGTGGGTGGGATGACTGAAGGGCACTGGCATCCACATGGCTTGGTTATATTTCATTAATTCCTCTCTTCAAGTCTAGGGAGTTTGCATCTTCTCACTGCCAGTCTCTATTTCTAAACCTCAAAGACCCTTTTTGTCACTTTTCCATCAGGGCCGGGGCTTTCGTTGACGGAGTGGGGTTGGTTTTACAGTTCAGATCAGGTTCTTTAAACTGTTTTTCTTTTTTTTCCCCCATGTGTGTATGCTTCTGTTAATCTCAAATCCCAATCTGAGAGCCCCTAGATACTCTTTCATACAGGGCAGTGGGCTGCACACATGCACACTAGTATTTACCCTTGTGGTTGAGAATATATTTTAGATAGGTCTTTTGGGTAATTGTATTTTGAATGTCATGCCTCCCCCCACTCCCCACCTTAATGTGAATGGGCTTTATCAATATGCTTTAGCAGAAGAGACAAACCCATGGAATTTGAGAATTATCAGAGAGAAGGAAAATTAGCATGTACTATGCTTCTAGAATGTGCTGAATTTCACAGCTTGTGTGTGGAAATACTCAGCAATTACATGAGAAACCCTTGCCATGAACTTGTACCTGTCAAGATGAAAAAGGAAGGAAAACTAAAGCTAAAAAAAAAATTCTCCAAGTTGAGTCCAGTGCGTACTTGGTGATTAGCCTTACTCAACAAAGATTATTGAGCATCCATCCCTAATGTGACCCACAATGTTCTGGATTCTGTTTATGAGGTGGGGAGACGGTGGTCTCTATACTTGTGCTACTTTTTGTGAGGAAGGTGCTTTCTAAATTACAAAATTCTATGTAAATGTGAGCTGTTATTATTCTGAGAGGCAGTGTGGCATAGTGGATTCAGGGTTAGTCTTGGAGTTAGTTAGGAGGACCTGGGTTCAAGTCTTTCCTTGGGTACACGTACTAGAGGTAGCATGGATAATGTAACCTTCAAGTGGCCTAGGTAGCTCCATAATATTTTAAGTTAAGACCAATTGCTGATTGCATTATTGGAGGAGTTCCTTCCTACTTGGCAATTTGCTACACAAGTGAAATCGCAGGTCTAGACCATTTTCTTTTCCTCTTTCCCAAAATAAAGCCCAGAACATGTTATTATTACAGAGAAATTCAACAAATCTTTACTGATCATCTACTATGCACAAAGAATAATGTTAGATCTTGCAGGAGATACTAAAATAAGTAACCTAGCTAATGCCCACAAAATGTTTATGGTCAAGTGGGTGAGATGGTGATGATAATTCACATTTATATAGCACTTCAAGGTTTGTGTAGCACATTTTTCACAAAAGGTCTATGAGGTAGGTAGTACAAATATTATTATTCTCATTTTATAAGTGAGAAAGCTAAAACTTAAAGAGGGTAAGGGTCACAGGCTAACATTAGAGCCATGATTTCAACCTAGATTTCTCCTAACTCGAAGCTTAGTGGTTTTTCCATTATACCCTTACATATACAATAATGACTGTAATACGAATTAGAATATGATAAGTACAAAGAAGGGGTACAAGATGCTATGTAAGATTTGAGGAGGGATTGATTATTTTTAGCTGTGTGAATTGGAAAAAAAAAACCCAACTTCATGGAGGAAGCAGTGTCTGAACTGGGTCCTGAAAAATAAATAGGATTTTAAAAGGTGGAGATGTTAAAGGTAAGGATATATTCCAGTCCTATGAGTAAAGGCCTGAAAAAGAGCAGGGGGAGATGTATGTGTAAAGACTGAGAAGTAGGAAAGGGTAGCTCAATTTGGCTGGAGTATAGAGTATGTGAAGATATGGTGATATAAGATGTCTGGGAATGTGGGTTAGGGCCAGCATGCAGAAATCCTTGTCTTCCAACTTAGAATCTAATTGGGGGAAGGTGGGAGAGGGGAACATCGAAATGCATGAAAAGGTAAAGGACGATATGGTATCAAACAAGTGGTACTACAGTCAATGAATGCCATGAGGGTTTTGAGGGGAGCGTAGCATGTGCTGGAGTGATCAGAGAAGGCTGAAGTTACCGTAACTTCCAACTTTAGCCTCTGCAAATCTACCTGGTACTGTACTGTACTAAGCCACCAATTACTAGCTTTGTGACCCCCAACTAATTCACTCTAAGTCTTAGTTTTCTCATCTGAGAAATGGAGATATTAATATTTATACTTCATTTCTCACAAGGTAGTTGTGAAGAAACTGCTTTAAAAACCTTAGAGTGATGTATAAACATGTTTTTATTATTATCATGTTGATTATCTCTGCTACTAAACTTCATACGATCTTTGAGCATTTTTTTGTTCCACATAAGCAGTCTAGAGAATAATTTAGAGCATCAGTCAGTAAGACTACAGTTAAATCACCTGCACCATCTCATTCAGTAAATACTTACTAAGTGACTGCTATATACTCAAGGCCCTGTGCTAGGCACTTTGAAGTGTATAAGACCTGGGCCCTGACCTGTAGGAGTTTTTGATCTAACTAACTTTTATTTGAGTAATCCTGGTGCACGCTACTGATGTGCGGTTGGTTAAATGGAGGAGGGTGGAGCCAATTTCTCCTAGAAAATTGTCTTATGGTAAGAAGATTTTCTTGGAAGAGCCTGACCACAATTTTTCTCCCCTACCCCACCACACCCCCCCCCCCCCCCCCCCCCGACTTCCCACAGATATCTGCCTTACTGAAGGGAGTGGAGTAGAAGAGAAAAGAAGTCAAAGGGTGGGGAAAAGGAATGACAAAAGTGAACTCTTCTCAGGAGTTTTTAGCTGGGTAAAAGCCATGATAATTACTGATTAGGTCTTACCATGCATTGAACAGAAAGCTTGTGCTAAGGCTTGTATAGAATAGTGAGATATGCTTCAGTAGCTGCATGGGTGGGGGAATGTAGATTGCAGGGCTTCTTACACACAAAAAGCATGAAACCACAAATGTCTTGTATAAAAAGGAAAGGGCCTTGAAATCCACTGGCATTTCCTGAAAATATTCCATGACCTACTCCTGTTGCAAATGTGCCTTTTACCGTTGCAGGGTGATAAAATGCCACGATCCAATTTCTGAGTACAATTAAGGGCTTGTGAGATACAGCAGTCGGCCATTCCATATTTGAAAGTTTTCGTTGTATAATTAAAATAAACTGAGGGGCAGAAGGCAGGAAATGAGGGGGGCGGGTAGGTCCCTTTAAACTATATTCAGACATGACATTTTCTGATGTCGATAACCATCAGGAACCTTCCTTCTCTGCCTATGAAGACAAGAATGTCACATGTCAATCAAAGGTAGAATCACCAAGGTGAATTTATGGAAGGGAACACACAACGAATAGTGTCAGTTTCGATTGGGAGAAGCTCTGACCAGCCTCTTCCCTTCTCCTTCCACCCTTTCTGTTTGGTTTTCTTTCTTTGCATTGATATTGTCCACGTCCAGATTTGAATGAATAGGGCTGGGTTTCAGGTAGTACAGAACTTACTGTTCCCTTTCGAGGCTGGATTCTAGGTCATAGTAAATCCCTGGGGAACTGATAAAAATAACGCACCCCACAAGCAACCACAGCAAGACCTATATTTTTGAGAACCATTTAAATAGGTTTAGTCCTTATTTTTAGCACACATTGGTAATAGTCCTCTACCAATCATATGATCTCTTAAAAAAATGTCAGATGCCAAATGGCAAAGCATGTAGCTCTGTGAGTCGATTGGTCACCCTATATATATCTTATAGTAAACTAGCTTCCTGTTCTCTGGCTAAGTCAGATCTGTCCATTGGCCTGTACTCAGACCTCCCACTGACATTGTGGGGAGATTCTGAGAAGGGGAGCAGTGCAGATGTGTGAGAGCAGCCTGATTCCTGAAGATTAAGGGTGGGCTCAAAACAAGGGCCCCAGCCTGGGAAAAGGCCAGCATTATTTTCTTATCTCTTTTCCCTAACCTCACCTCCCTGTCACTCCCCTCCGAAAAAAAAAAAACCTGGGAAGTCACTGCCTCTTGCTCATCACACATTGTCAGTAATGAGTCATTAAGAGCTCTTGAAGTTCTTGAACCCTCTTCTGAATGGGAGAAGAGAGAGACTAGAAAGTGATTTCAATTTAGAAGATTTTAATTTGTGCAAAGAAGTTGTTTGGTGGGGA
Source organism: Phascolarctos cinereus (assembly GCF_003287225.1). Classification (NCBI taxonomy): domain Eukaryota; kingdom Metazoa; phylum Chordata; class Mammalia; order Diprotodontia; family Phascolarctidae; genus Phascolarctos; species Phascolarctos cinereus. The sequence continues at coordinate 392,489,739 of NW_027555625.1, read as the reverse complement.
GGTTCTAATTTGTACCTAGTTCTCCTACCCCTGAGCTGAACTAAGACTTCCAGAGGGTGGGTGGGGAAAAGAAGAGAAGTGAGCTTCTGGACTATTTCTATCTTTTTGGTACGCTTCCAATTAGGGAGAGCTAATTGGTGTATCCCTTAGAAAGCTGATCTAAGCTTTAGAAATCATGACAAAGATTATTCATAGCAAGATTATTTCATTTGTTGAGTATTCCACGCGTCATAGAATGTTGAGGGATGTGATAATGCCCTTAGGAACCCGAATGTCCTCCTAGATTGGAAGTTGGAGTCTTCAGGATTATTGACCTTGGAGTTGTCCTTGACTCACTGTTCCTGGAGACTTGGTCAGTTACCAAGTCCGGTCGATTTTTCTTAAGTCATGTCTCTTGTACATCCCCATCTCATGACTGGATTACTGTAATAGCCTCATAGCTTTCCAGATAGGCTGAGAGAGTCTGTGTTTGTTCTGGGAAATCTGTGACTAAGCCTTTGAGTGATTTTAAAATTAGATTAGGAGTTGAAGTGAGGAGAACAGATAGCAAATCAATCAACAGGTATTTATTAAGCACCTACTATGTGTCAGGCATGGAGCTAGGTGCTGGAGATATAGAGAAAAAAAAAGAAACAATCCCTCATCTCAAGGAGTTGATATTCTATCGGGAGACATGTACATAAAGTATATGCTGAAGAAAAATGTATATAGTAAGTACAAAATAAATGTGAGATAATTAGGGAGGGGCATAAGCAGCTGAGGGCTCAGGTGCCTCCTGTAGAAGGTGATGCTTGGGCTGAATGTTAAAGGAAGTGGGGGATTATGTGAAGTGAAGATGAGGACAAGCACATTCCAGACGTTGGTGATGGTCTATACGAAGACCCAGAAATCGGAGATGGAGTGCTGTGCACTTGGAGAGAAAAGGTTAATTTGGTGAGACAGACCACAGAGTCTAGGAAGGGGAGCAATGGATAACAAGACTGAAAAACTAAGTTGGAGACGGATTGTGAAGGGCTTTACAAGCTCCACGTGCAAATCTCTGTCGTCTTCTAAAGGCAATAGGGAGCCCCTAGAGTTTATTGAGTAGAGGAGGGTCACAATTAGATTTGTGCCTAATGAAAAATCACTTTGGTAGCTATATGGAGAATGGTCTTGAGTGGGGAGAACAAAGAGTCAGACCCATAAGGAGGCCCTCGAAATAGCTCAGGTGAGAAGTGACAAAAGCCTGAACTCAAGTGGTAGTGGTATGAATAGAAAGAAGGAGTCAGATGAGGGAGATGGTATAAAGGCAGACATGTTAAGAAACCAAAAGAAAAGTACAAGTAAAGGGGATTGGCTAACTATGCCTAGTCCAAACTAGTCAGGCAATGCTGGTAGCTGGTACTCTAAGGCTTCGTGACCTCCCTTACCCTAGACTCTCACTTCTCCAATCCAGCATATGAGGCCCTGTCAGATTAGTGTTTCTTAAAACAAAAATTTCTTATTTGTCTTACTATTTTATCTGTTCAAAAACCTTTTAGAGATCCCATTTTTTCTACTGTACTTCAAAAATTCAACTGCTCTGCCTGATAATCAAACCCCCCTCCATCATCCAGTCACCACATAATTTAATTTTGTGTATCTGACCCTATTGTCTACTATTTCCCAGTATATAGCTCTGTAGTCATTATCAAACTTCTTATATGCCCTAAAAAACCTTGATCATTCTTTTCTTTGTTTCTTTGCTCATATTGATTTCTCCTTGAATGCCCTCCTATCCCTGCTGTTTATTCACATCTATATGTATCTTTCAAGTTCTGCCATCTTCATGAAGTTTTTCTTAGCTAGCCTAGCCTAGCCCAATTAATTTCTGTTTCTTTGCAACTTTTATAGATCTTATGATCTGCAGTCCATAATTTATAATTATGATATTAACTTTGTGCAATGCCTTACCCACGATAGGTGCATTAGCAATGCTTCTTGAATTGATTTTTGTCTAATATTGCTTATTATTGTTGAATACATTTTAGCTTTGTCCCCCAAACTCGAACCTTCGGTGGACCAACTGAATCTTATATTTCTGCTGTATCTACTCTCATGTGGACACTCAGTAAATATGTGCTGGCTAATTAAGAAAAACTTACTTTCCAATCAAGGTCTGCCCCTTAGATGTAGGGACATAGATAGTAATTGATAAAACATACGACACAAGGGCATGTGCAGTTGCTTGGGAGTTTCATATGTGCCATGGTGACAGCTTTAGTTATGTGTAAAACTATTCACATAAGAACAAGATTCTACTATCTCAGCATACTTTGTCAGAGAAATTTCCTTTTTTTTCTCATCTAGTAGAGTAACTTGCAGTACATAGCAGGAATTTAATAAATGTTTGTTGAATTGATTTGAATTATAGACTAATTTCCAAATCCTTACTAACTCTGTCAGTGTTGGTGATAAAAAACACTGTGCATTTATAAAACACCTTTTTATTAGGAGCCCAAACTTCTTCTCAGAAACCAATGAAGAAGATGTTACTTAGTTAGACTTTGGGAGATACATCAGTTCCTGTAGCCTCCTCCTAAAGCATTGAGTAGCCTGGAAAAACACCAGGGGCTAGAAAATACAAGGAGCTCCTTGTTGACACCTCTATGTTATGGAGAACTAATGTCTTCCTTGTAGGTTTGCCATATATTATCAGACTTTTACTGCATGTAATTATATTTCAGGGAATATTATTTGAACCATGGTGTAAAAAAAGACACATAATAAGAAGTAAGTATTTTGGCAGGGTTCAGTTGTAAATACCTCCAAAGAGTGAGTCACCTACTTCTTCTGGCCTTTTGCATAAGACTCATTATATTTATTGATTTTCCGAAAATCTAGTGGCCAGAAAACCTATTACTGTTCCTTTTTCACAAATAGTGAAAGCAAGATAGGAGGAGGCTATATTATTTGCCAAAGCACTAGTGAGTTAAACTATGTGTTCAGTTTTCTTAACCCTCCAAACTCTTTAGTCACTCAGACACCTGGATGGTTTGTACATATATCAGGTGACTGTTTTCAACACGGCTCTTTCATGAGACTGATAGCTTCAATCTAAAGGTCTTTAAGGTATTTGACATTTTCAATTATATTTAGTCAAAGAGATAAAACTTTAAAAAAAAGTCAAAAGCTGTCCTTTGCCCATAAATGTTACCCAAATAATGATCCTGATCATAATCGATTTCATCTCATGCTTAAATGATTCTTTCATCCTGATCAATTTTATACCAAAGACATTCTCCAATGATGCACTTTAGGAATTTATTTCCTTCCACCTATTTTTGCACAGATAAAGAGAATAAGAGCATGGAGAAGTAGGGGGGGCTCATTGCATTCCAACGTAATTCAACATGTGGGCAAAACTCCTATCTCCGCAAGTCCTTCCCAGAATGCTTCAGTTTGGTGGCTTGGCTACATGGCATAATAGAAAGTGTGATGGCCTTAGAGTCTGGAGTCCTGAGCTTAAATCTTGCTTCAAACCCTTATAAAGCTTAATGACTTAACTTTGGGCAAGTTACCATCTCCAGACTTCAGTGTTGTCACTTATAAGTGGAAATAATAATACTTGTACCACCTACTTGTACTGTGGTTATCTGTGTTTAATAGAATTTTAAAATTCATCATCAGAATCTTACGTATTCTGAACTTGTAGATTGTCTGAGCCAACCTTTTTATTTGTCTCATTTCTTTACCAGACTATAAGCTCTTTGAGGACCAAGACCAAATTCTGCATCATCTCCAGGGCCTAGCATGCTGTTTAGTGTAGGTTCTGTAAAATGTCTGTGGATCTGAATGTTCCAAATATCTCAGTCACACAGACAAATCTTACTTCCCTTGCAGAGAGGCAGGCTCTTAGATGTCAGTCTTGGCTGTTCTTTGGAATGTTCCCCAAACCGAATTTCTCTGGCAGGTGTGTGGTAGACTGAAATGAATGCTATGGACCTTTCCTCACAGGGAAGGCTTCCTTTCGTCAATGGATAGCATGGCATGCAGGTGCCAATACTGCACCTGCTGCAGCTGACGGAGTTGTTTACTTGCCAGTTAAACCTGCAGCTGACCAATTATCATTGCAGAAGGAGGCCTAAGGGGAACCCTTCTCCAAATGCCTCTAGATAGGGAGAAGACCAAATAAACACAGCTCAAAGTGGTAGAGTTGGCAATTAGCTAGGAAATTCACCAGCACATTTAAGTGACAAAACTTGAAAACAGTTGATTCTAGTCTAGATGGTGCCTCAGGATTCCAAATTAGAATTTTCAGCCTCTGTAGGCTGTAGTTTTCTGTAGCCCAAGTTTTGTTTTGTTTTGTTTTTGAGTGGAGGGAGGGGAAAAAGAGACTCCAGAGATACGTTCTTAGGGATCCAGGGTAGGATTAATTCTCAGAGTGTCATTGAACAAATGTTTGTGACACCTGGTCACAAAATAGAATTTCTAGGGCATCGTATTGTGCCATTACTACTCCAATGCAAAATCTATCTATCTATCTATCTATCTATCTATCTATCTATCTATCTATCTATCTACCTGTCTGTCTGTCTGTCTTTCCTCATAGAATATGGAGATCATTTCCCAATGGGGTAGACTGATATTATGAGGGACCTAAGTGGTTACCAAAGAACCTATATAGCTTTTCTTGTGGTACAGATTTATTTTGTAATTTGTGTTTAGCAATAAGATATGGTAACATAACATATAGATGTCCTAATGCTTAGGACATCACTAAGCAAAAATATTAATATATCCAAAAGTTGAATTGAGTATTCAGAAATGCAAAATAATAATAGCAAATGTACTTTGAATTGTAAAAGGGGAATGGCTAACTCTTCAAAATGTAGCCTCTAAGCAAAAAAAAAAACAAACCCCAAAAGATCCTAGCTCCTAGAGCAAAGAGTATGACTCTTGGGCCACAACTAAAAGCACTTCATCAAATCTGGTTTTTCCGTAAAGCGTGTGCATGCCAGGTTGACAAGACAATGTCATTCTTGTCGCTATTACCAGTGGCAGCAAAGGAGCAGTGGAGGGTCTCTTGAAGTGAATGGGAACATTTCTTGAGTACTGTATTGAGAACACACAATGACAAAGGGGGCTGGGGGGAAGAAATAATACTGTGGGCTTTTGCTAGTAGGGCCCTGATGAAATACAACTTGATGGCGTCATTGAAGTGAGGAGCTGTAGCAGCCCTGTAAGGTCACCTGTCCCACCCCCTGCCCAGGCGGGATTGTTCCTCTCACTATATCTGAGTGCTTTGTCCATCAGGGCTTTATGTCTCTCAAGCGATGGGGCTTCCACAGTCTCCCTTGGGAAGCTATTCTGCACTCAAATAGAACCTGCTCTTAAGAAGATTTTCCTGATATTCAGTCCAAGTTTTCCTTTCTGTAATTACATCCTATTACTCTCTGCTCTCCCTCTTTGCATGACCCCTAACAATTCTTTTCCTTCATTGGTGTGCACACAATCTTGCTTCGGGAGAGTATTTGATTCTGTGTCCTTTTTGTCATCATTGCTGGGAGAGTCGATTCCTATTTGGTGCTGCAGGAATTCTCCTCCTAAGTGGCTCCCGCTGTAGTTCCTTTTAATCCTTTTGGTCTATTTCTTTTGAATTCTCACCCATTTGCTTATATGTTTCTAGTAGGGGACCTGAAACAAACCTGGTCTTCGTGATAATGTCTCTTTCGTGCCCCTCCTGTTTTATTTATTCTTTTTTTTTTTTCCATTGGGGCCTCCACAATGAGGCCAAGTCAGAGGTAAGGGAAAAATAAAGTTACTTGAAAGCTATAACTGAAACTAATTTACTATAATGAGACTTCTAGGATTCTCTGGGGAATGTAGTATGAGAAGGGGGGAACTTGTTCGACTTTTTTAAAAAAAGATGTCTTATTCAACCTTCTAATATCTCCTGTGAGGCTTCAGCATATGTTGAGAGCAGAGTTCAGTATGACTAAGTCTCAGGAACCTGTGTTCGATACCTCCCAGACTTTCTGATCAGGTGTGATGAGATGCCAAGGGAAGAAGGAATTTCAGGCTGGCAGCATTATGTCATTTCCGGGCTTGACACTTTTGTCACCCGCCCTGTAATTTATTCCTGGGTGTGGAGAGGGAGTAAGAGAGAAAGAATGTTTTGTATAATTCATGTAGCCAATGAATACCCCACAGGTATCTTAATAATGATGATGGCATGAAGGGGAAAGGAAAACCAGGCTACCACTCTCTTTTCTTAGGACTTATTGAGGAGATACTTTCTCTTGAACACGAATCATTCACAAACAAACAAACAAAAAAAGAAATTCTATTGATTTCCAGGTAAACTGTGTATAGAAAAGCCCCTGGGGACATGAGGGAAATGGGTGGGGAACCTGAATACTCTCAGGTTATGTCTATATTTGACCAAACATCTGGATGAAAAGTAAAACATATAGCCAGTTGGCTGGACATTTGGAAGACATTTGGATGTTTGGTATCACTATAAGCCAAACATCTGGATGATTGTTTTATTTTTCATCCAGATGCTCTGGCACTATGTATATGGAGTCACTATATCTTAAATAAATTATGTAAATTTTGGATTAATGGGTATTCCAACATAGAAGTGTATTACCACCTCAAGATGGCTAACCAAAGTGAGAGAGGTCATACAAGCATTTTAATAGAGTTAATAAAGGATGAAAAATAAAAAAAATTCTCAATTGATATCCTTAATTTTTAAAATTTTTTTATGTATGGATTTAACAATCTTGTATAATTGCTTTTGTGCAGATGTTTGCATAAAATAAATGTACATCTGTTTTTTTTTTTTAAAGTGTGTCATGGCACTGTCCTGAAGCAAAAGAAAATAGAGGTTTCAACAAGCAGCCTTCTACCTTAGAATACATCCAGTTTGTTTTGATACGGAATGGAAGAAAATCATGTCCCTATGTAGGCAATGCTGCCATGGTGCTATGTATGATTATAGCACGTGTGCCTCTGACACTCAACAGAAAACACTTGAAGAAAACGGCTTTCAGAAAATGCATTGGTCTTACATAGCTCTAGCATGTGCTCTCAACTGCCTTCTCTCCCCGTATGGTCTTCTCCTTGTCCACCTTATCTGCACACATAGAGGAAGAAAGTCCTTCTGCCACATAGCTGGGAGCAAAACTTCCATTGATAACCATTTTATTGTTCTCTTCACTCAGACAGAAAAAGAATATCCCAGAAATGGAAGAAAAAGCATGGTGTGGTAGAAAAGATACTAGGCTGGTATTCTGAGATTGGGTTTAAGTGCCAGTTCTGCAGCAGACCACCTGTATTACTTTAGTCAAGCTCTTTTGGCCTCACTTTTTTCATCCTTAAAAGGGCTTGGGCTAGACAACCTCTAAGGGTCCTCTCAGCTCTAACAGTCTATGATTCTTCCCTCCTGAGCAGAACAATGTACACCCTTCAATGCAAAGGGAGAGAATGTGAAAGAAATGAAAACACAAGTATGAGTAGATCACTGGATCTCAGGTTCATCATTCATAAAATGAGGTTAGATGATCTCTATGGTCCCTTCTCATATAAACATTCTATTCCAGAGCAATTTAATAGGATTTTGATGGTAGATAGGCAAGGGGGACAAATTGAAAGGGGGATAGAGGAGAAAAAAGGTTGAATAAGGTCTTAAATCCAGAGAAATTCCATAGAAGAAGCTCCAGGTGATTCCAAAACAGCTGGCCTCAGAGCTCTGTCAAACAAACAACTTAGAACAATGAAATTTGCTGCCATTAGTCTAAAGAGCCATGTTAATGCACATGCATGTGTATGTTGTAGGTAATGTAAAGCGATGATCCAATAATGAACATTAGTCAAAATGTCTGTAAATATATGTGACATTCCAAGAAAGTAATGAGACAGCTTCCACAAGCCACACATGAAAGCAGTCACATTTTATATTCTGTGTGTGTGTGTGTGTGTGTGTGAGACTGATGTGAAATAAGAATCAAGATGAGGTTTTTGGTTTATAGGTTTAAATAAATGGACAAAATACCTGTAATTTAAAGTCTGTAACATAAGTACAAATCATCCTTTCATATACTTTTACTTTTGCATAAACTTAGTTTCCTTGAAAGGCTATACTTTCAAATTTTCCCTGTTCTCAGGTACTTTCCTTATGTGTTATGACAAGTCTCACTCCTCCCTCTTCTTCCCACCCCTCCCAACTTTTTAACCTAACTTACATAGAAGAAAAAATATGAACTGCAAATTCTTTCAGAGGTTGCTTACTTTTAATTTTTATTTCATTTGCTTTCCAGAAGGTAGGATCCAGGTTGCTTCACCATGCTTCCCAAAGGCAGCAATGATCATCATTATTAGGAAAGAAAACCTGATTGTGAAATGTTAGGGGAAGCAATCTATTGATCTGCTAACTTTCAATTGACAAGACTGCTTTTTTAGTACATCTGTTTTCTTGTCTCTATTTTTGCTGTAATTATGTTGCCCTCCAGAGTGATGATAGTGGCTTATTATGTTTCAGAAGTTTCCTACTTTCAGGTGAGCTTTTAATTCCCTTTTTCTTTGTGGAAATTGTATTTTTGTAGCTCTCTTTGGAGAACAGAAGTCACTGAGAAAAAAAATCGCAACAACAAATAATTCTAAGTTGAAATTTCCACCCCCTTTCAGAATTAAAACTCCCCATCTGTGGATGGTTAGAGTTTTCAAAAGACTATTACTTTTATATTTTGAACTTTGTCCATAAAACCTTCATACCACTAACTTCTGAACTTCATCAGTTCAGAAGATGTGGTACAATCAGTGGAGAGAGAGGAATAGATACAAGAGATGTTAGCAGGTGAAATTCATGAGACTTGGTAGTTGGTTGATATGTGTGTGTGTGTGTGTGTGTGAGAGAGAGAGACAGAGACAGAGACACACACAAACATACACGAAGACAGACAGACAATGACAAAGATGGTGCCTGGGTTGTGAACCTTGGCGACTGGAATGTTAGTGGTATCCTTGTGACAAATAGAAAATTAGAAGGAGGGTGAGGTGAGGGGGGGAAAAGATAACTTCTGTTTTGGACATATTGAATTTTAGGTCCATCCAGGTGTAGATGTCTAGTGGGAAGTTGGAAATGTGAGACTGGAGCTCAGGAGAGAGATGAGGGATGGTTATGTAGATTCAGATGTATCCATGAGAGTTGATGAGACCATGGGAAGAAAGAAAATAGCCCAGTGCCTAAGAAGAAGCCCAGGGATACAGGAGATGAGACATGGATGATGAACCTATAAAGGAAACTGTGAAGAATTGACTCAAAGAAAACATTCCAGAACAGTGTTGTGAAAACCCAAAGAGCTGAAAATACCTAGAAAAAAAGAGTGGCCACTACTATCAAACACTGTGGAGAGGTCAAAAAAGATGAGGATTGAGGGAAAAAACTCATTGGATTTAGTAAGAAAGACCTCTTTGGTGACCTTGGAAAGAGCAGCAAAATGGTTGAGACAGAAGCCAAACTACAAGGAATTGAAAAGTGTGGGGTAGGTGAGAAAATGAAGGTAAATGAGGATAGACAGCCTTTTCTGGGAGCTTGATGATGAAAAGGAGGAGAAATATGACTACCTGTATAACCTTGGGTAAATCACTATCTCCATGGGCCCCAGTATTCTCATCTGTAAAATATGAGGTTTGTACTAGATGACTTTTCAGGCCCTTTGCGGCTCTGCATCTATGACATTATCCCAGTTAATAACTCTCTCCTCCCCCAAATTTGGATTTTCACTCTCCTTTTCTTCCTTCCCAATCTCATTTAAAAGCTCTTAGTCTTGGTGAGAGACTTCCAAAACCAACCTGCCTAACCAATATCTGGAAAGTAGTTTAGAAAGTGGTAAGGAATTAGAAACAGGAGTGTTTATAACTTTATAAAAAAAGTAGATGAAGCCTCTTAGCAATAGATCTACATACGGGAACTGGATAACATTGCACAGTGGACTGATTTAGGACCTGAACTATTGTAGCTTTTTGCCTTGTGCATGATCTGGGTGAAACACTGGCCATAAAACCGGAATTAATGCAGTTCTGAAAGAGATATTATTTCAATTAATGAATTAAGTAACTTAAAGTACTTATGGATGACTGCGTAGCTAGTCTTACGATGAAACTTCTTAGCATTGCAATGGCCTTTGAGCTTGATAGGTCTGAATATTCATGAAGTTAATCGATGGAAAATGTTTGGACTGGGTGTCTTTTATTCATACCATTATATATTTTCCTTGGTGTTATCTGGATGAATTCTAATAACATTATATGAAAGCAGTCAAGAGGAGCTGAAATCTAAATTCTGGGCCCCAAGCCAACATTGGCAGATAATAATAATGACATACATTTATGTAGTGCTTTAAGGTCTACAAAACACTTAATGTACATTATCTTATAAGGTTTTAACAACAGTCTGTGAGATAGGCACTATTAACTATTATTATCATTCCTATTTTACAGTTGAGGAAAACGAGGCTCAAAGAGATTAAATGGTCATGGTCACACAGATGGTAGTGTCCAAGGTGGGATTCCCATCAAGGTCTTCTTGAGTCCAAGTCAAGTTTTGGGCAGACTTCCAATCTACTATGTAGTCTTCCCTTCCCCATAGGGTAGTTGATTGACGCGATCTTTTCAGAAATAATGGCACCTTTGATTGACGTGCTATAATCTTTGCCCCATCTTTGCCCAAAGGCAACATTTCCAGAAAATCTCTTGCTCTGTATTCTTGGTGGGGCATGTCTCCTCCCATGAGCACCACAAGAGGCAGCACGGTATAATGGGAAGGGCATTGAACTTGTAGTCAAAGTACTTGGGTGCTTCCTACACATATGACCTTAGGGACACGCTTCACCTCTGCTCATCTACAAATTCATTTAAACAAACATTCATATAGCTATGTTCAAGGCACTATTCTAATCTCTAAAGATAAAAACAGAAAAATGAAACAGTCAGTCCCCTTAAGGAGTTTGCCTTCTGGGTTTCTACTCTATAAAATGACCATATGAAATTGACAGTTCCTTCCAGCTCTAAATTCTATTATCCTATGTCTGCTTGGGCAATGGTTACATAGACATTATTATGGAATTTTATTAATGCTATGTTAAGCAAGGATTTAGTGTTTGCACAATCATATTAATGGAGCTGAATTAATTTAAGGTGCCTTTCTTTCCAAATGCTCCCATAAAAAAACCAAACTCAATTATTTTCAACTCTAATCCCCAACTTCATAGGTAATGTTTGAACTCAGTGTAGTATTAAGTTTTTTGAAAAGTGAAAAAAAACCTCAGTCTGCTAACTGATTATATTATTTATGCAGTACCTAACCACTGGTTTTCCAGATATTTTGGCAATTTGACTCTATAACTTGAATAAAATTATTATTTGTGGAAAGTGGGGGAGTGCCAGGACATCCACTGCTTCTATCCCTTGTTTTACAGTGAGACTCTATTAAACCTTCTTAGTCTTAAAACATCTCTAGAGGTGTAGTAGACAACCAAAACAGTTCTTACCTTTGCACTTTTGAAACGAGACACAGTAGTCAAGTTAAAAGCTTAGCAAAAGCATTCTGACACATTTTCCCCTCATCGTGTTATTGGATAATAAGTAAGAATGTTAATCAAAATACGTACATATTAGGCATATTTAGATTTTTTAAACATCATTGCACCACACTTAAGAAAAAAGTTGTAGCTGAAGAGCATGCATTATTAAAAACCAGAAACGAATTTCTTTGTCATTTTGATTTTATTAATTTATTTATTTTAGTTTTCAACATTCACTTGCGCAAGATTTTGAGTTCCAAATTTTCTCCCCATCTTGTCCCTCCCCCCAGCCCAAGATGGTGTGCGTTCTGAATCTCCCTTCCCCTAGTCTGGCCTCCCTTCCTTTCTATTTTCCTGTAGGGTGGGATAGATTTCTATACCCCATTGCCTGTATATCTTATGTCCTTTTGAAAGACCTAAAAAGAAGACTGTGAGAATGAATTAAATGAAAAAGCATTAATTAAGTGTTTGGTAGGGCTTAATACTAATGCTTACTACTTCCCAATCGATCACATTCTCCCTGATCCTTGGCTTTGATTACTGAGCTCTCACTTTGTCTAGTCCTGGTTTGAGGCTCAGCATGCCACTTTCTGGCCATTGTCATGCCATATGCAACCTCAGCTCTAGCTATATACGTTCTCTTCTTCTGTTAGAGTACAACCTTCCCATTGGCAGGTGTCGTTTTACTTATGTTTCTAGCTCTTTTCATAGTGCCTGACACACAGCAGTGCTCAATAAATGCTTTTTTACATTCATTCATTCATCTATCCATTCATTCATATATCGCTTTCATAGGAAATTGGAATTTCTAACAGCACAATGACTTCTATGTATTCAGATGCAGCTGCATTAAAGGAACAGGTTATATTAGAAATACCGTACAAATCTGCTATGTGTGCAGGTATGGAATTGAAGGATTAGGTTTAATCCATCAAATAAGCAATGAAAGAAAATAGATTTTCCACCTTAAACCACAGAATGGATCTAGGGCTTGGAAGTTTAAAAAAAAGTGAGTTTTATTCCTTGCTCTGTCACTAATCCACTATATGACCCTGGGTAAGTCATTTCACAGACTCACAGATCAGAGAATTTAGAACTAAAAGAAACTTGTGAGATCACCTAATTTAGGACTCTTCACCTTTTTGTGTGTGTCCCGTACCATTTGGCAACCTAGTGAAGTCTGTGAATCATGTTTTTAAATGCTTTGAATAAAATGCAGTGGGTTACAAATGAAACCAATTATATTGAAATATAGTTATCAAAATATTTTAAAAATACCACAAGTTAATGGACCCCAGGTTAAGAGGCCATGATTTAGTCCAACTCCCTCATTTTACAGATGAGAAAAAAGTGATTTACCCCAAACCACATGGGTTGTAAGTCATGGAGCCAGGATTTGAACTTACATCTTCTGATTCCAAGTTCTGTGTTCTTTCCACTATCCAACATTGCCTCTGCCTTGGTGCCCTTAATGTCCCTGTCTGTAGGAATGATTAATACCCACTATTCCTATATCACTAAGAGGCTAGGAGAGCATTGCACATGAAAAGCATTTTCAAGTGTTTGCTGATTATTATATTATTATTATTATTATTATTATTATTATTATTATTATTATTATTATTATTATTATTATTATTGCTTTTTGGTGGGCAATCAGGGTTAAGTGACTTGCCCAGGGTCACACAGCCAGTAAGTGTTAGGTGTCCGAGGCCAGATTTGAACTCAGATCCTCCAGACTCCAAGGCTGGGGCTCTATCCACTGCGCCACCTAGGAGCCCATCAGAACCTTGCCCTACATTATCTTTCCAGACCCACTCCCACACTCTGTGATCCAGCTAAACTGACTTTCTCTTTGTTTCTCACAAAAGAATTCCATCTCTCATCTTCATTGTTCTGTACTTGCTGTCCTCCCAGGCTGTGATGCACTTTACCTCATCAGTTTTACCTCACAGAATCTCTCTTTACTTTCCAGATCCACCTTATAACATGAAGCCTTTTTTGAACCTCTCACCTTCGAGTACTCTCCTTTTGAAACTGCCTTACAGTTAAGGACTTTGCATTTATTTGTATTTATTATACTTATATTTATTCTGCACATTCTTGCATATGTCTTTGTTGTTTGCCCCCAGAGAACATACACTTGTGAGCAGGGATCATTTCCCTTATTGCATTTGTACTTCCAGCACCTAGCATAGGACCTTGAGCAAAAGAAGTACTTAAAAATGCTGGTTGGTTGATGTTAATGAGCTGTTGATGTTCACCTACGCAGAGCACAACCTTAGAAGCCGTTGGTGGCATAGTGGATAGAGCAGTGGGCCTGGAGTCGGGAAGATTAGAGTTCATTCTTCTGGCCTGAGACACTTAGGAGTTGTGTGGCCCTGGCCAAGTCACTTCGCCTCTGCCTCAGTTTCCTCAACTGTAAAATGGGCTTGCAGGGCTCACTTACCTTTCAGGGCTGTTGTGCGGAGCAAATGAGATATTTGTAAAGTGTTTAGTACAGTATCTGGCACATAGCAGGCACTATATAAATGCATATTCCCTTCCCTTTCCTGTTCTCTAACTTTGCACGTGGTCTTCAAGTTCCAATGGAAGTTGCAATGGACAAAAAAGCCTCCTTACTATCTGGTTAACCAGGTAATGAACTTCTGTCCATCTCGTCCAACCCTTGGACAATGGGAGTGCAGACAGGATTCCCCCGAGACTTAGTAAATGAGGTCTAGAGAATTTTCTAAGGCACGTAAGGGTCCCGGGACCCTAATGAGCAGAGTTGGGCTTTGAATGCAGCGCTTCCTGACTTCAAGGCCCATAGGGTATCTATTCCATCATACTGCCTCAACTCTTAGGAATGCAGAAGCTGCAGATTCGTATTATTGTTACTGTATCCAAAAGTATATCCTATAAACCGGTGTGTTTTGTCTATGAGATGAATTCCATTTTTATAGAAAAAAAAGTTCAAAACAGATTCATCCAAATTAAATGCTAAAAGATAAGTCTACCTGACCTCAACAATGCTGTCGCTCATGTGTGGTACCGCAGCTACATAGTACATGGAGCCATACGGTGATTAGGAAGAAGCCTAATTCTTGCATACTGTGTGCTGAATTCAGATTGAACATCACGGCTCCCCTCACACTGATATCTCTTGATTAGACATATACTTCTTCTTCTCTGTCTTTTTTTTTTCTGACCTCTTCTTAGCTTACTTTTAGTTTTAATTGCTAAACAGAAGAGACTTAAAAAACTCGTGCCTTGCTTTATTTGTTGAAGTATTGTTTTAGGCACACTTATTTGAATTGGCAGATAAAAAGAAAACATGCAACAGATACACCTGACTAACTTGCATTTGGTATTTTTAACACTCAAAAGTACAATGCTTATGGTAATGAATTTTATCTATTACGAGTGAAAACAATCACCTTTGATGACATTATAGAATAAACACATTTAACAGCATGCTGAATTGCTGAAGTATCATTTTCAACGACCTCATTAGTGTCACTTAATTAAAACTTCCTGCTCTTGACTTTGATGCTGGCACAGGCAAAAACACAGAGGGAATTGAACAAACAACAAAAAAGGGGGGGGGCTGCATTTTCTAGTGATAAATCGCAGGGGTTGCTAATGAAACCAAATTATGTACCTTTTTCCTGCAACTCCAATAAAATAATATGAAACACGCAGCAACTTTGCATCAAACAAATTAATCAGCTGTCAGCAGATTTGCCTTATAATAATCTCCTGCATTTATTGATCATTTAAAAAAAGGGGGGGCTTTTTTTTCTCTGTACACAAGCATTAGGTTGGTGATAATTAAAGCCTCAGCTTCAGAAATGCCATAATAACCGTTAATTAGCAGGATGCTATTTTCAACATAATTTGCTAATTAGGCAGTGAGCTGGTATAGTGTATATACCTAATTATGAAGGGTCTTGTGCTGTAGACACATGTGACTGGAGTGTAAATGACACCATTATAGAGGTCCTAGTAGATTTTTAAAAATACAGTCTTTTCTTAAGTACTTAGTTCATTAGAGATAGTCTGGAAAAAGGAAGATTGCTTCATGATGTTTTTGCATGCCTTCCAAAAATGAAACAAACAAATAAAAAACCAACAAACCCCCCCAAAACCCAAACCATGTACTTACATAGCTGGTTCCTCTTATCTGGATTGTGTATAGAACAAGAAAATTCTAAAGATGTTTAGATCACTGGCACTTGATAGAAATGCTGATAATTTCGGCATTGGAATCGTGTACATTCCACTTGTATAGAATTAATCTCTATTTGTCTGTCACATACAAGTCATCCTGGGAATAAGATACTGTAAATTCCCTGAAGTTATACATCTACCATATCTTGATTTTTCTGCCACATAGACAGAGATGACACTTATAACTTGCATTTTCCTGCTTGTCTTTGACTCGGCTTCACCCACCATGTCATATGTCAGATCTAGCTGTTTCCTAAAAGCGACATTTATTTAGGTTACTCCTTTCCCCTAAACAGCTAAACCCCTCCCTGAAATAATTTTTAAATGAGCAGAAGTTTGAACATATGAAAAGTTAGGATGAGCCCATGCAAAGTATGCAGATTAGCAATATTTATGAGTTAAATTTTTTTGGCTGTACAGAAGCAAAATGTAATTTTTTGCAAGAAAAAAATAGACTGTTTTCCTATGTGATAGCTGATTTCTTTTAAATGTTTTACCTTTTTTTCCCCAAATAAAACTATATTTCTTTATTCCCTTTAAAAGAAATGAAAACTTAATTCAATAATAAATGAGTTTCGGAGCAGCACAAGAGTCACTTAACTTAAATCTTTTTGTAGAGGTTCCCACTTAAGCAGCTTGAAAGACAGTAAATCATGTTGGGGAACGGACATCCCAATTTCATTGCTATGCTGTAGAGATCTGAATTAATGGCCATCTCTTTAGAATGTATGGATGTGCTTTCCAGCTGCTGAGCCTGACAGTGTTATAGCTCAATTAATGTGATTTTGATGCAATTGCAGATAGGGAACATAGTGCCTAAAAATTATATTTTTCCATAAGAATTACATTTTATCATCCAGATGTGCAGGCCTTTCAAGGATGAATATGCTAAGTAATAGGCCCTCTATCTATTTTTATTTTTTAATAATGTATTTCAAAAAGAGAGACAGAGAGAACGCAGTGAATTGTTGCCAAACAACATTTGGGTAAAGGGCTCAAGTGTGTTTAATGGGGGTGGGGGGTAGCATTTCCCTAACAGCTCACAGGAAAGCCGAACTCACAGGCATGGGAGGAGCCTGTGACTTCTGTTCCCAGGGCTTGGTGGGGGCCTGTAAGTTGTCATGTGGTGGCTGAGCTTAGCTTCCTTTTTACCCCATGCTTTTCATGAGTGACTGGTTCTGAGAAATATCCGCACTTGGTAGTATTTAACATAATATAGGCTATGTCTACTGTGACTGTGAAAGAAAAAAAAATGACTTTTTGTTTTGAAACCATTTTCCTCCTCTCTTTTGTTTAAAAGGCTTGATAGGGGTAACTTAGACTTGCAAAATTATAGATCTGATTTCCATTGTGTGGAGAGTGTTACAGTTTTATTCAAGTTGGGAAATCTGGAATCTTTGTCCCTTGTGGAAAAGGCCATAGAAAGATAGGCTAAATGGAACTCTAAATGGATTCTACTGAGAGTTAATTCATGGGAAGCCCAAATCATGGAATCAGAGAACCAGTAGGATCTAGTCTAAACTTCTTATTTTGCAGATGGATAAACTGAGGTAATGATCAAAGTTATGTAGGTAGTAGTAAGTGGCAGGGAACAATGGTGGATATTAGAAGGCAGAGGTCAAGTGACTGAGATTGCTTATTTTTCCCAGTCTTTCTTACACGATGGAGGGAGGCTTACTTTTCTGTTGGCTTATAACCTTGTAGGTAATAACATCCTCTGTTTGTGGGTATATTGACTGACTTACAATTAATAAATTACTAAACTCTCCATGGACAATTTATTAACAATATATTCTATCCAAGTAATGTGCAATAAATCCTGGACATCTTCACCACTATGGGTCAATAACTTAATTTAAATAGGATTTTTTTCTAATAATACTCTAGATTGGAAGGCTTTAATAAATAATAATAGCCCTAATTTGTATGGTGATATCATAATACTTATCATTAACTTCAGAATCAATATTTTAAAAAAATATTAAGTTTCAACACTTACATTTATTTACAAAGCAAGAAGCCGCATCATTTGTCTGTAACTAGCCTTGAAAAAAAAATTGCTGCTAAGCTCAGGGTTACAATTGAAATTCAGACAAATATTCCTATCTAGATTTCATCATTTTCTGAGGGGAAAAAAGGTATGGAAATGACTTTTTTTGTTACAAATGTAGCCCATAGCCCATAAATCAGAGATGTGACTTCATAGTAAGAAAAACATAAACAAGACTGATCAAACAACTGCCTGGACTCATGATCTTGCCTCCTGTTAAACTTCCATCCTTACAGTGTACGGAATGGAATTCTTGATTTATTATTTGTGTCTATTATTTTACCTCCCCACTTTTGCTCTCAAACAGAAGGGGAATGAGATCATGAGGCTAGACTATATCAGGACAAGTATTACTGGCGTGTAGATATTGGCTGATGGTATTAACACACTTGGCCTAGTGGAAAGAGCTCTGAGGTTCTGGTCCTGAGTGCAAGTACTTCGCATGGCCTTGGGCAAATCATTTTAACCATCTGGAATTCCATTTTGCCATTTGTATGTAAAATGGCATGGTCAGACCAGATGATCTCTTGTCCTTTCTGATGATAAAATTCTATTCTTCTAGTATAATACCCTGAAAAGACAATTCTTGGTCATGAATATCTCAGGCATATTTTGTTGTTTTTGTTACTGTCATTGTCCAGTTGTTTCAGTCATGTCTGACTCTTGGTGGCCCCATTTGGGGTTTTTTTGGGCAAAGATATTGGAGCGGTTTGCCATTTCCTTCTCCAGATTATGTTACAGATGAGGAAACTGAGGGGAACAGGGTTAAGTGCCATGCCCAGGGTCACAAAGATAGTAAGTGTCTCAGGCTGGGTTTGAACTCAGGTCTTCCTGATTCTATGCCTGGTGCTTTATCCACTGTGCTATGTAGCGGCCCTTAAGGCCCCATGTTTATTCATTAAGTTAAGAAAGAATTATGGGATAATAGAGATGGAAGAAATCTCAGAGATTATTTTGCCCAACCATTTTATAGAGAAGTAATGACTTGTCCAAGGTTCCACACCTTGTTTGTGGAATAATTGGGACTAAAATCCAAGACTCTCAACTTTTGGTCTCATGGTAGTACTCTTCCTTCAGGGAACAAGGGGAAATGTTGATATTGAACATTTATGGTATGGCTAGAAGGGAGGAAGATTTGGCTTCTACTCTTCTACATGAAGCAAATGTGGTGGACTTTCTGCAAAACTCCAAGAAGCACCTAGCCGCTCATAATACTAACAATGTGTTGAAAGGCTTGTATGTCATAGAGAAAAGATGTGAACCAAATTTAAAGTTTCCTTGTCTATGAGCTTTGCGCAGAGAAAGGAAGGCCAGCAAGCATACACATAGATAAGAGCAAAAAACCTTGGATTCACTGGAGCTGAAATTAATAAAAATAATTTGCTTCCTTGGCAAAATGGATTTTCACCAAGCAATGAAGCTGAAGGAAACTGAGTAAGAGTGAGTGTGCTACCCAGGCCCCACAATGAAGGTAGTAGGGAAGGCTTTGGGAGGTATAGGAAGTCAAGGAAGTAAAAGCAGAGAATGCTTTCATTGCCTCAATTAGGATAATATTTCTAAAGAACTTTGCAAATCTCTTAAAGTACTACCTAGGTGCCAATTATGGTGTGTATTACGATGAAAAACTGAAAAAAAAACCCAAAAACCACTCCCACACCCCAGTGAATCTGTGCTCTCATGTGATTGATGTGGATATTCTTAACCCTAATTCTGAGCTCAAGCATCAGGAATTTCAGATCCTAGAATATGAGTACTGGAAGGGAACTTAGAGACATCTTGTCCACTCCCTCATTTTGTGAATGAGGAGCCTGAGACCCAGAGAAGTGAAGAGACTTGGCCAAAGTCACAAAGCTTGTTTGTTCGTGGACCAGATGTGATAGCAGAAGAGCAAGACCACATGCCTGGTAGCTTTTCACTTACCAAGAGTTGCTCTATTTCCTGAATACTATTGCAGGAATTAACAAAGCCTGCATTGCTTAATCAAAATGAAGATTTCTCATTTAAATCTAAATTGGAAAAATGATCTAGGCATCACTCATCCTCCCCTCCACCTCCCAAAACATGTGAAATTTCCTTTAAAATTGTCAAATATCTTCTCCTGCAAATCGTTGAATGATGATTTGCTTTTGACTTTCCACTTAAAAGCATGTCTGGGCTAAGAATATCTGAGAATATCTAGCCTGTCCTTCTAGTGGAAAGTAGAAAATAGGAATAGGTGGAGAATTCGGGGATGGGAGGTATGGGAATGCTAGGGTCATTTTAAGTTTGCTTGTCATTTGAATGACAGGTTACAATCTGGCTCCCCTGGTGAGCATTGGAAACTACAGAACAATGCAAGAAAAAATTCTGTTTTTAAGTTCCAAGAGAAAATTCTAGCCCTCCCCCACTCCCCCTCTCCTTCTCCCTTTTTCTCCTCTCCTCCTCTCCCTTCTCCTTTCTCTCTCTCTCCCTTCCCCTTCCCTTCTTCCTTCCCTCCCTCCCTCCCTTTCTTTCAACAGTTACCTCCAGCAGCTCTTCCAAAGGTTTCTCCATTTCTTATGAAAGGCCCTCTATAGAGGTACTCTCATTGTTTCCCCAGGGAGCACCTTCCACATTTTAATTGTCTTTACTGTCAGAAAGTTTTTTTTTTTGCCTGATATTTAACCTAATTGGCTAATTGTAGGCACAGTCATCCACTTGTGACTGCAATTAGCCACTTACATCTTATTTTGCAGATGGAAGCGTCCAATTGAATTCACAACAAGCCCACTGTGGATTCAGCTATTGTGTCCACAGTTTTACCTGGGCAGATTGTGGCTGGCAAAACCAAAAACAACCCCTACCCCCAAGTACCCCCACCTCCTCTAAAGACAGAGGTGCTTAAAGTAGTATTCCTCTAAAATTTGGTTTGAAGCTCTGCCAGTGAACCTCAGAATTCCACGTTCCAATAATCCATTCCTGCCGTCAGGAGCTCTCCTTTTGGAGATGCTAGTGCAGGCAATGATTTACTCCACTGCTGCTTGTAAGCTTCCTCTCCTGCTTTCCATAAACAGTCTATTCCTAATTTCTATGCTCCACTGCGCACATTTTAATTGATGATCGTACACATTTGTATAATGTGTATGTGTTAATCTCTGGAAAGCTGGACTAATTCTCAGAGAGGTTCATGAGACCCTGGAGTGTTTTAAGATTTGTTTTTATGTCTGAATATCACTGAAAAAATTTTTTTAAAGCCCTAAACATTTCCACCGGCGAACTTTTAGAAAGCTTTTGGTTTTATTTGCTCTAACAAATATGCTTTATTGATATTGTGGATGATTATTATTGAATTGGGCCCAAACCACCAACCTGGGGTCTGTGACAGATGTACAATACTCAAAACATGTTACCAGTTTTCTTTAGAAGTGAACAATGACAACCAGAAATATCTTTGACAGGGAACTGGATAGAAAGTTCCTTTTGGGGGGAATTCCAGCAAAGAGATGATTGTGACCTCTGATACTCTGTAGTGTCAAGGACAGATGGGAAGAAGGTATGAATCAATATATGTCAACTGCACAGATGGTGCAGCCTCTCAGTGTCCACATCCTGATCCCCTATCCCCTGAAACAGAAATTAATAATGCCTTCATTATAGGCAATGGCTGCCAACCGGCTGAAGGATCAGAGCTCGCCTGACTTAGGGCCCTTTTCTGTGCAAGGTATTTGAAACAGGAAAGCTGCTGTGTGGGTTTTTTGTTTCTTTTTCTAAAGGGGACAGAGAGAGGTTAGGGATGCTGGGGATTGTAATGTTAGTTTCAAAGACAGGAGAATTAAAAACATGCTGAAGAGACAGGGTCTGCTGATGCTTTCAGTTTTCTAGTCTCTCCTTTTTTTTTGACATGAAATCTTCTGGGGGCCATAACTATAGTGTGCCAGGTTTCAGGACACAGGGTTTTAAATATCATAGCCTGCTATTAGAAGACAAGTATGAAACAAAATAAGCAGCCACAAACCACCAAAACACATATTGGCATATCTGTACAAGCTCTGGCTAGTAATGATGAATTCAGTATTCATCACATGGGCTAATTAATGCGGGATAACACATCCCGATGCAATTTGCAAGTCACAGATTGCATTAGGTGATACAAATGACTCATTTGTGAACCTGAAGGATGACCTTTGGCAGAACTATCTGCTGACCTCAAAAATATTAAAGAAAGGTTATTTCACCTTGCCATTGTCTCCAAATGCCAAAATAGCCCAATTAAAAACCTTGACATGGAACCATAGGAGCAGATGTGAGTCCTAAAGGGCATTAATTATTTTCAGTGTCAGCTGGTTGTATAACTGAGGCCAAATGAGAGTTTGGAAAGCTATTAAGGCCCTGTCTTACATGCGTTGGGTCTAAGATTTGAATTCAAAATAAGGTGTAGATTTTATTTCATTTAGGTAAGCTTTGTGGAATTTGTGCTAGCTGCCCAGTTAAGAGTTATGGGTTAGCACAGTTGAAATGAAGCTCCTCATCTCCAGTGGGGTCCCCCCTCCACAATCATCCATCTATTTTCCCAAGTCTATTTGCAGAACAATCATTAGTTGCCATATTGTGAGGTCAAAAACATATACATATGTTCCACATTACCTTGCTCACACAAGGCTCTTTCCTCTCCATCTCTAGGACTAAACGGCAGTGATCTTGTTGAATGTTCTTTTTCAAATGTGGTGACAGATGAAGACATGTACCCAAGCTAGGTTTCCATATGGCTAATTTCTACATTTGTTTTAACAACACACAGATTTTTAAGCAAATGAAAACACAAAAATCCAAGTAATCTCAGCATCCTTTTTACAGCATTGTCATTTCTTTCTCCAGGTGGATTGTTATTGATGCAACACACTGAAAATACCTTGATGTACCTTAAAAAAAAGGAAAGGAAAAGAAATTTGCCTATGATACACTCAAGATAATTTTATTTGATTGGTGAAAGGCCTTGTCTGCTGCTCACCAAATTTCCTTCCAATCACACTTTTAAAAGCATTAATTTTTACAGTGAAAACATGCATGCAAATTGTGCACCATAATTATTCAAACAGTGCCAAGATGGAGTGTTTGCAAATAGAGAAGCTGGGGAATTATTTATTCCAACTCCATGGTTCCTTTCTTGCTTCATCATCATGATCCCTTCCCCATTTGTATTTTGAAGCCAGCCCCAATCAAAGAAGACAAAAGCCAGTGAGTCCCCTAATTCCCTTTTCCTCCCCAACTCTCTTCCCTTAGCTCCCAGTGGAAATTATGGGAAAGATTCAAAGGTCACTTTTTTCCCTGCTAACTTTTCCCCTGGCATTTCTTTGGGGGACTTTCTTACTGTGAATTAATTCAGGGCTACAGTTCTTTTGCAGACATATAATTTAGCTTACTCATAGCTTCCATACAGGGATCTGAGACATCTCTTGCCTAGGAAGAGAAGACCCAGCATTTTAGTGTTCAGTGGGCCTTGAATCCTAGAAAACAAGAAAGGCCTTTGTGCAAATAAGTTTCTTTTCAACTTTGGTGATTGGTAAAACCTCATTATTCATTCACGAGGACTGAGGATAAAGCAAGGTTCTCTTTTTCCATTTGGGGTGTTTCATTAGGTTTCTTCATTATTCATGGCACTTTATCCTGAGCCCCTCATTTTTACATATCAAGGAATCTCAGGCACTAGGAGATTAAATGACTGCTCTGAGTGAGGTTGTTCAGCAAGTCATTGGTAGATTAAGAATCTAAATTCTCAGTCTCTGTTTCCAATCTTTCCTGCTTTACCGATAATAGTTCATTTACGCAGGCACTTTACAGTTACAAAGCGTTTCACATTATTATCTCACTTGGCCCTCACAACAATCCTGTGCTTTTGGTATTGGAAGAATCATTATCTCCATTTTACAGATGAGGTAAACTAAGGTTTAGAAAAGTAAAATGAGTTACGTTGTCATGTAGCTAATGAGTACATGAGGTGGTACTCAAATGTAGTTTGACCCTCAGCTCAGTTCTTTTTTCAGTACAGTACATACACCCTGAAGTCAATTAAGCACCAAAGTTCATTATACATTAAGGATGTCTCTCAAATATTTCTCCTTCTAGCACCTTAGATGTGATTCTTTTACATGGAAAACTGTATTTTTTTCCCTCTGCAAAACTGTTACTATTATTTAAGCTTATATTTGTTTCATCTTAATTGCATTGTAAGTCCTCATAAACTTTAGCTACTAATGAAAGGGGATTTATTTCTTACTCTCTGGGAGGTGACCACCCAGGGAAGAATAGAAGGGTGTCTGCACATCTTTCTAGGACCAGCGAGTGGTAAACATATGGCGTCTGACTCTAGAGCTGAATTGCTAAAAAAAAAATCGTGTTCCTTTATAATATTCCAGATGAAATTTTAGTATTTGAAAATGACTCATAAGGAAAGAAAAGATATTGGTGAGATTTCCACATGAGTTATATGAATGATCCCATCATACCCCATCATCTTACTGTGATTTGGGACATTTTTGTTTAAATAAAAAAAATTACTTCCTTTATGTTAACATATGCACAAATCCTCCTCCCCCTCACCTTAAGTGTGGATAAAGTGCCACTTTTCATATTTATCTGTGCTGACTTTTCCCAAGACAGCATGCTTTTAGTAGGCAGAAGTTTATACTAATTTTGATATGATGCCTTGCAAAGCACCAGTGATAATGCCACTAGGTACACTATAGAGAGTAATTTAGTTTCAGAAGCAGAGTCAGCCCTGGATTTCATTCAAAAGGGTTTAATTAGTGCAATACTAAAGGGACCTTAATCATAAGGGATGTTTACCTTTAAGGCAATCTTATGGCATAGACCTCGATGACAATATTAAAGTGAGACTCCAATATATTACTAAATGGTTGATAGATGCAAATCCTCAAGGTTACCGACGACAGGGGCCCGTTGTTTTCGCCACTGAAAAAGTGTTAGATGGAGTCTCACCGAGTAGAAAAGGTGAAGATCCTATTAAAGAACAGGAAAGTTATATAAACAGCCAGAAACTGCTCATCAAAACCCTTTTACTTAACTTTCTTGCCCTGCCCCATTTCTCTGGTGCAGTGAGAAAACGCTGCTCTTCCAATTAAGAGTACATGATCAAAGTCCATTCTCAAACAAATGCACCATGGAAGGAACTTCTTGGTCAAAGCTTAACTATTTCACTCTTCTCCTCTGCTCCTTTCTTCCTGGCCAAAGTACCCCACACTGAGTATGCTTTAAAATTCCATGTAGCATGAAGTGTGCCTTGCTGAATTTCATGATGGGGCAATGCAGATAGCCACCAACAGGGGAGAAAAACCAAGGGGATCTTTAAGGTACCTTTAGGTATGTGAAGAGCTATTTGGAGCAAGGAGTAGAGAATGCTAATAGAAAAAAATAGGGAGATTGAAGGTTGGAGTGTACATACAAAAGACTAAGTGTCTCAAAGAGGGTTCTTAATACTAATTTTGTTTTGTGCAGACAGAGGGCCACCAGCTGTTTAATTTTATTTTGGTCTAATAAGGAGTTTAATAACTAAGAACATCATCAGTTTCTTGTTTGTTTCTTTTATTGAGTGTCAAATAGCTAACAGCTTTTATTGCAGATCTCCCAGGGCTGGGATTGGGCAGTTGGGACATAGACAATGTATGGAGTTAGAACCTGGCAGAGTTGAAGGAAAACTAACCTTGCTCTATCCTAAAAAACAATGTGTATCATATTTTGGCAATTAAATCTTTCAACATGTGGATTTCAAGAGTGCCTTTGTGGGTGGACGAAGGAAGTTGGGAGGATATTTGGGGTGCAAATCGGAGGACAAATAAAAATGGTTATTGTCTGCATGCTCAGTAAGAGAGGAGAAACAATGACTCCAGATAGAAACCTAACTGGCCTGCCTTAGAGAATGATGTGGAGAAGATCTGACGAGCGTGGTGGCCCAGAGTATGGGAGTAAAAACAGTAATTGAAAAGCAAAGGAAAATACAGTGTAATTAAATGTGCTCAATTATAAAATTGGATTAAAGTTAGAATGTAGCCCAAATAGCATAATTTTTTTCCTGACCTACTGAATGTAAGTTTGGAAGGTGTGGTCTGTATTACAAAGGTTTGACAACTCTAAATCCTTTGCTGGGGCTTTAGAAAGGATTACAATGTTTTATGAAATGGAGTTGAACCAGGAATACAGGGAGAAGCTTGGGGTCCTTTTAGACCTCTTGGGCTGGGGAGTTCACAGATAGTAATAGCAGAGATAATAGCTGCTTATAATATAGAATATACTTATCACTAATAAAATCACATGAACATAGGCTTATATACGTGGATCTCTATGTATGTTATATTGGAACCTTTTTTTTTTTTCAGAAATATTCTCCAGTTACTCACTAAAAATCTGAAAACGCTTTCCTCAACAAACCATGATGTTGGTTCCTTCCGCTAGTGTAGATTTAAACCTTGGTATCTTCAGGAGTGGCAGTGTCTAACCCTTTGGTGATGAGGCTGTCCAAATTTAGTTAGATTGATCCAGATGTGTAGTTTGTCACTGCACCCCTCCTTATAGTCTACTTAGCATGGCTGAACATGTCAGAATTTGTGTCTTGCTGGCACCAACTTTGAGCCAGAGTCACTTCCACTGAAGCATTAGAACAGGACTTTAATTCAGGGTGACTTAAAAACCTGACTAAAATTTGTAAAGCCCCAGAACAGACCCTTGGTTGGCTATTGCACTAGAAATATCCATTCATGGCTCTCTCTGTGATTTCCATGATACAGTCCGGAGATTGTCAGAGAGATTAAATCTACAACACTATCTATTCCTATGTTTTGGGGGTACAATAAGGTTTAACTCCAGGCTCCTAAATATGAGTGTCTATTTCTTCGGAATTCCATTTACAGTTAGAAGGTGTAGGAAAAACAGAAGATGTTTCAACTTGGAATATTCCAAATTAGGAGATTGTGTGTGTGTGTGTGTGTGTGTGTGTGTGTCTGTGTGTACGTACACACACAGACACACACACACACACCCCAGCTCCATTTGACTTGGACTTTTGTTGGCCTAATGTCTGTATCCTGGCTATTGCATTATTATTGTTGTTCTTCTTCAGTCATTTCAGTTGTGGCTGACTTCATTTGGGGTTTTCTTGGCAAAGATACTGGAGTGGTTTGCCGTTTCCTAGAAACTCTGATATTCTATGATTGGGGCAAAAGGGCTCCAATTCTAGCCAGATATTCCAGAACATGAATTAATATCTACATGCAGTTCCAATTCTGTAGGAGGTGGAGGGTGATACTTACAATTGGCAGGTTTGGTAGCATTCTTGGTCTTCTCATGGATGGATATGGTTGCTAGCTTTAGTCCTCATTGCCTCTCTCTGATCACTTATGGGCTTGGCATCTAAAGCAGACAGTTCTACTTTTCTCCTCTGGAAATTGGCCGAATGGTGTTGGGATAGGTGAATGGACAGGGAATAATGGGGAGAAATGGACATAGATGGGACAATTGAGTTGGAAGTGATAGCTTTGAGCAATAAAAGAACATAGAAAAGTGGCTCTCTGGAAACTTGAAAGTTTCTCCTTTGGCTTTGGTTGTGTTACCTCTGGCTTTCAACATAATTGAAGGACATCAGGTGTCTTTGGTAAATTTTGGCTTTAGTGGATAGTTTTCCAAAACCAGTTCCTGAACTGGACAGATAAGATTATGATGGAATGAGGAGAAGACAGTATTGGATAAAAAGTCTCCAAATCTGATGGATGCCTGGATAGGTCCATTATGTATATCTCTTTTGAATCAAAAGCTTAGATCAGTCATTATCCAACATCACTACTTTAAGTGAGATGGCTGTGATAGGTTGCTTGTTTTCCCCAAACTAGGATCATAGAATCTCGGCATTAGAAGAGACATCAGGAACCTACTGGTCCAGCTCATCCATGAACCAAGAGTTGCATGTAAAACAGCCATAAGTAGTTATATTGCCTTTGATCAAAGGTCTCTAGTGAGGGGGGAAACTCCCACATCCAGAGGCAACTCATTATACTTGTGCATAATTGAGCATTAAGAAGTTTTTCCTTCTATGGCTACCCTTCTGGAACTTCTATTCATTGTTAATTCTCTTGGGTCTAGAGCAGAACAAATCTCCTGCCTTTAACCTGTAATACCTTTTCAGTCTGAATTTGAAGAAATATATCACGTACCTCTCTGAGCCATCTCTTCTTCAAGCTAACCAACCACAATTCCTTCGAACAAGTCTCATACAGTATGACCCTGAGGCTCTTTGACATACTTGTCACTTTCTGGATGTTTTACAGCTCGTTAATAGCTTTCTTACAATGTGGCACCATAGGTTTAATACAGTACTCCAGTGCAGAATACCGTGAGACTGCCACCTCCCCAGCCCTTTCTTAGTGCAGGTGAAGATTACATTTGTTTTCTTGGCCAATAGATCACCTTGCTGACTTGTGTTGAACTTGCAATCCACCAAAACCCCAGATATTTTTCAGATGAACTGTTGCCTAACCATACCTCATCTGTCTGTGCTTGAAGTTGATTTTTTTTAAAAATCCAAGTATAAGGGTTGGCATTTGTTTCTATGAAATTTCATCTTATTAAATTTGTTTCAATGTTCTAGCTCATTGAGATCTTTTTTAGATGATGACTCTGTTATCTCATAGGTTTTCTATCTCTTCTAGCTTTTTTGTCCTCTGAAAATTTGAGTAGCATGCCATCTATGACTTCACTGAAGTCATGGATAAAAATGTATTCAACAGCAGAAGTTCCCACATTATTCCACTAGAGCTTTTCTTCCAGGTTAATATGGTACTACTAATGACTATTCTTAGTTGCCAGTCATTCAACCAGATCAGAGTCCATCTAAGCAAAATATTTTTATCTTTTCTACGGGAATAACAGAGATAGATTGAATGGTTTGCTAACATCTAGGTATACTATATCTACAAATATTCTTCTAATAAAATTGTTCAGTAACATTGTCAAAAAATGAGATTAATCTAGAATGACCTGTATTTTATTTTGAAGTATTATTATTTTTGTTTTTAAATCACCTTCATTTCCAAATATATTTCCCTTCTTCCTCTCCATCAAGCCATCTCTTGTAATGAAGAATAAGAGAGGGAAAAAAAAAACAGTTCAACAAAAACAACTAACATTTCTGCTGTGTCTGTAGTATAGGCAACATTGCACAGCCAGAATCCTTTACCTTTACAAACAGGTAAGGGTGGGGCATTTTCTCAATTTTTCTGCAGGGCCAAGCTTGGTCATTACAATTGTATGATATCTAATTTCTTCCCTACCCACCGCCCCTCCCCCCCAACCCTGCCCTTCCTATTTCCATCGTAGTAGTCATTCCACATGTTGTTTTTGCTGGTTCTGATTATTTAAGTTTGTATAAATCTTTATATGCTTCTTTTAATTCTTCCTACTTGTCTGCTCTTATGGCATAGTAATATTCCTTTATATTCACATACTACAATTTGTTGAATCATATAGAAGTGCAGTTGATGAACTTTTGGTTTTCAGATGTTCTGTATCGCAAAAAGTGCTGCTATGAATATTTTGATGTATATGGAGTCTTCTTTTCCATCTTTAACCTCCTTGGAGTCGATGTCTAGCATTGAGATCTCTGCGGAAATGGACTGGCATGACTTGTTCTTGATGAGGTTATACTGGCCCTTTGTGATCACCATTTTCTTTGCTATGTGTTCATCACTAACAGCTTAACAACAGCATCTAGAATTTTGCCAGTCATTAAAGATTGCTGGCCTATGTTTTGTAGTGTCTAATACCCCCACTTTTTTTTTTGAAAAGCAAGGCATTCACCATTCTTCAATCCTGTGGCACTTTTCCCATTTACCACCATCTTTGAGAGACCATTGGCAGTAGCTCAGCAATCGCATCAGTCGGTCCTTTCAGTCTCTGGTATATAGTTCATCTGAGCTTGGTAACTTGACCTCATCAAGGGCAGCTAGGTTCTCTCTTGCTATCTCCCTACTTATTTCAGGTATCAACTCTCTATTAGCCATTTTTGTTCTTTTCTTTATAGCCTGAAGATCATTCTCCTTGGCAGAGAAATCAGAAGCAAACATAGGGTTGAACAGTTCTGCTTTTAAACTGAAGTCTATTATCATTGTCCTATCTACTTCAAGCAACATTCCAATCCCTTTAACCCCCTTCTCTTTTCCCCGATGTAGCTTAAAAAAACCCCACAAACCAAACCAGACAAACCTCAAAATAACCTCTTTAGTGAGAAAGAAGCCTGGTGTAATAGAATAAACACTGGATTTGGAGTCAGGCAACTTGGGTTTAAATCACAGTTCTCTACTTACTGGCTATGTAACCTCAGGCAGGCTATTTCACTTCTTATTCTTATTTGTGAAATGAGGATATTAGACCACCAGCTCTAAATCATATATCCTTTCCCAGATTTTTTAAAAGGGGGAAATGAGTCTCTAGAATAGATGTGTGGCTTTGACGTGTATTTCAAAGGTGAGTGGAATGGAGAAGGGAGAATAATAGCAAAACTTTACTCAGGGTCTGTTCTGTTCAGCCAGCAGGGTCAAAACCTGGGGACATCTTGGGTAGTTAATAGTCTTCCCTTCTTCAGCAAGGGCCACAAATGTCTGTGGGCTAGAGAAATGCGTGCCTGGGCAAATAGCAGTAATTGGTCAAACTGTTCTGTTAATACACTTCCTGGTGCCTGAATGGTTGTGAAAGTTCCTTCAATGTTAGATGAAGCTTGAACACTGTTCTGCAGTGAGTTTTGTTTTGTTTTTCATATGAGGCAATTGGGGTTAAGTGACTTGCCCAGAGTCACTCAGCTAGTGAGTGTCATGTGTCTGAGGCCGGATTTGAACTCAGGTCCTCCTGACTCCAGGGCTGGTGCTCTATCCACTGCACCACCTAGCTGCCCCTTGCAATGAGTTTTGTAATCAGCTAATATAAAATGCAAAAGCAAATCTACACTTTTTTTCTCTCTGCTCTTGATGTCTTCATCACTCCTAGAAATGGAACACTGACATTTTCTCTTTCTACCTCCCATCTCCCCCCATCCAAATCCTACAAAAGGAGGTCCCAGGCTTAATCTCCTGAAGTGCCTGTCCGTGTCCTTAAGATCAGTATGAGACTCTAGGAGAGTTTTTTTTTATTGCCTCCTATAAATACCCCATTAAAGTAAATTAAATATCTCTTGTTTGTCAGTGAAAACACATTTGAAGATTATTGCTACTGGCCTATCTGAGGAAAAGAACAGGAGAAACAAAGAAGGGAAAACTGAGACTGTGTCTTCTACTGGTGCCATATAAGATGTCTGTGATGCATTACAATAAACTTCATTCCACATGTTTTTGCATTGTCTCTTCTTACATTTATTTTCTGACTATTGTTTCTTTTTGTTTCGGTAACAGCTGGAAACTGTAAATTTGTGCTTTAAGTCAATGTTTTCCATTGCCCCAGCTTTTGAGCAAAGGATTTATTTTCTTGTGAGCAGACAATGACAGCTAAGACTCTTTCAGAAGACTATCGTCCAGGGGGTGCCCACTGCCTTCTGATGCTGGCCCTTTAAATGAGGTATCCAGAGTTCACTTTCTGAAGTTCATTAGCTTGTGTTATCAATAATTTAGGATAATACTCAGTGGTGCCTGAGTGCTTGGCCCGCCCCATTTTCACTGTCGGTTTTCTCATACCCTAGCAGTCCAGTGAACTTGATAAGTGTCCCATCATCCTGTTAATCAAATTACTTATGAACTAAAATTGACAGTTTTCATTAATTATAAAGGATTATTCTAATTGCAATTCAAATTTATTCATTTAGAACAGACGGCATTCAGTAATATTTCAGGAAATTTGCATATTAAATGGAGAGGGTCGTCCATTAAGTATGGTAATGTATGCATATTTCCTTATTTTTAACTTCTGGGCCATATGCACTGCTGCTACTTCAGCAGGTGAAAAACCAGAACATGCTTAATTTGTTCAACAAACACAGGGGCCAGAGCACATCTTTTGGCACTCACCACTGGCGTTTTCCTACTTTTATTCTTCATACTCTTTTCCCCACGTGCACACCTCCCTGTGTCCCCCACCCCCATGATAGGTATCCTTCGAAGAAACTTTTTGATAAACCTGTTTTTTTTTTTTAATGTAGGCACAGCTGGTAGGGGTTGATTGAAATGTTTTGCCATCGAAGCTGTGTTCATTAATTTCTTCAAGATGCTGAAGTAGGCATTAAGGTTGCCGGCTGGAGTCCTTCCCTGTGACATGTGGAACAGCAAGGGGGCTAATCGTCAGCCTTGTAACATCAACTGGTTACCCCCCTCGTGCGGCATGAACCTTTCCCCTCCAGTGAAAAATGAACCTGTCTGAGACAAAAGCGCAAACTACGCATGCAATGAGACAATGCCATTATTCACACCCATATAGGCTGTGCTCAGAGATCATTAAGAATCATATCACCATGATATTAATAAGCACCTTCCCCAAACCAGGTCTCTGGTAACAGAAAAGTATATTTAGAGCCACCCCCACCACCTGCATAATCCAAGATCATGAATCTGCAGAAAAGGCATGTAGGATAAAGGGTGACAAGCTTGTGTGGAGGGGGCTACTTGGCTCTTAAACAGTTTCTGTGTCCCAGGATTCATTGCATCACCCTTGCTGGAGAAAATGGTCGTGGGTCAGGGCTTCATCAAGTAGTTACTGGCGAGTTTTGCCTTAAATACTTAGAAATTATTGCTATCTGGTCTTAATGATTTGAATAAAACATCTGCCAACTCATTCATCTCCAAAAACTCACATTGAGGAGCTCATTGCTCATTTAGCTGAGTTTTAAGTAGGTTTGTTTTTCATTTTCTGCAGTTAAACTAAAAGCTTTGTTGTTTTACATACAGTTATTTTACTTGCTGAGCATATTTATTTCAGTCTGTTTGTGTAGTGCAAATGCTTTTTTAGCCATATGTTATTGATTGAGAAGCATACATGAACTCGAATTCTGAATAGGCACTGAGTGCTCGAGAGGTGCGTGTGAAACAGAGGATAAATGTCTACGTCTTTGATACTTCCGGACGGAGACCCCCTCTTGTCCCTCAGTCCCAGTCACCTCTACTTCTCCATCCTTGGAGGCAGTAAGTAAATCAGTGAACTTATCAAGTACTACATATTTTAGTTGTTTGCGTGTCCTAAAGAATCTCGATGTGACCATCCCAGGACTCCACAAGCTCCTCGCAGGGATACAGTCATTCCTATTAGAATTAAGGTGAATGATACAAGGAGAAACGTACTGCCAGTGTTTTAGAAGACATTGATGGAGAGGTTCTAAGAAGTCATTAAAGTTACTGGAGTGTACTGAGTTGGATGAAGGAAGTCTACTCTACCCTGTCATCATTCCCTTGCTTTCCTCTGGCCTTTAAACTAACTTTAAGCTAATTAAAGTGATACCCAGCAACATAGGCGGTTTTTAGAAAATCCTTGCTCTGTAGTTCTTTTTAGAGGGAAATATTAAGTTGCATGATGTTACTTGGTGGTGCAGAATAATAGCCTAAGACGTTGTATTATATTGATATCTGGTAGATTATATCCCAATGCAGAATAACCCTACTGATGAATTCTTCTTTTTTTTAAGGCAATTGGGATTAAGTGACTTGCCCAGGGTCACCCAGCTAGTAAATGTCAAGTGTTTGGTCTGAGGCTGGATTTGAACTCAGGTCCTCCTGACTTTAGGGATCATGCTGTATCCACTGCGCCACCTAGCTGTCCCAATGAATTCTTTAATAGAGAAGAGTGTTCCTGGGTGAATGTTGATTGCATCAGAATATGGGCAGAGAAGGAGACCGTGAGTAAGAGAACAGGTTCCCGGCTCCTTGGGAAATGCCGGGCAGAGATTTACAAGAATTTCTGTTATGCTTGGTATCCATGATAGCTATACTTACTTTGTCAATCAGTTAGTGAACTGATAAGAGTCCATTGTGTGAGGGTGGCCCTGTGTTGGGTGTTGTGGGAAATTTTTAAAAAAAGTATATGGAATATTCCCTGTTATTAACAACATCTATTCTAGGTTGTAAGATAATGTCATTTATAATAGGTAATGTTTATACAACACTTTAAAATTTGCAAAAAAAAACCCTATAGATAACATCTTGTTTTATCCTCAGAATAACTCTGGGAGGTAGCTGCTGTTATAACCCCCACTTTACAGATGAGTAAACTGAGGCATAGAAAGGTTAAGTGACTTTCCCAATGACTTATACTGCTAGTAAATGTCTGAGGCTGAATTTGAATCCAGGTCTTCCTGAATGCAGGTCCATTGCTCTATTCACAGTGTCACCAGCTGCCTCTATATAAGACGTGAATAAGAAACAATGAAAGAATAATGAAAACCAACATATAATGCAGTGCTAACTTGTGTGGGAATTCAATGTACTTATTTTATCATTGGAATTTATGCTCTGAGAAGTGACACAATAGCCTGTTTAGGTTTCTTAATAGGGGCTAAAACTATGGTAAGTGAACCAATGGTGAGACTTCAGGGCGTGGAAACAATGGACTCTGTGGTTTAAAGCATGCAGGCAGGGATTGAATCTCTGAGCATCCTGTAGGACCCCAGTTTGGCCTCTTTCTCTTTTTGAGCCTCTCATTATCACTTAAAATAGGAAAATTATGCACCTTCTTGGACTTGGGTTGTTGTAATGCAGTTTCACAAGATGGCTTAGATAAACTAAGACATCTGCATTTGAATTCTGGACAAAAGAACTCAGTTATTGGTTTATGGCTCCAGTGGGATACACACAATACATTGTAGTGACTACATTTTCCCATACGTTGGCATCAAATTAAAAGCAGATGCTATTTAAGCAAAAATGTAAGTTATTTTTTCAATGTTCTTCATTGCCAAATAGAATATGCAAGCAAAATGCTGGCTTATATAGTCTCTAGCTTACTAATTTTAGGGCTGGACTCTGAGATCTTTGGAAGTCTGACGAATGTGGATATAACTCCAGTTTCCATATGAGTGTATTTATTAAGTATCATTGAAACAGAACAAATTTACATCAAGTCAGAGTAAAATAAAGTGGATAATGATGGGATGATATTGTCACTCAATCTAGCCACCAAATTTCATAATAATTTTGTTTTGAGTTGGGTGTATGTGGAGAGACGAGCAATAAGGAGGGGACTGGTAGATATTCACAAGCCCATTGGTGGGCCAAGTTGGGTGAGAGAATGAACAAAATGAACTACCTCAACTTCGACTTCTGGGGTGAAGGTGGGGAGGAGAGATTCATCAGGTGTAAGCAGAGATCAGAGGTGAGAACTGTGGTTAATAACTGTGGTTATTTCTGCACTTACATACAGACCCCGTCAAAGCTGAAAATATGTGAAGGCTCTGGGATATGTTCTCCAACCCTTTTTTTCCCTACCATCAAATCCAACCTCTTCCAGGAAACTACGTTTTAAAACACAGGAGATTTTTTTTTCCTCAATGAATTTAAAAATCAGGGCTAGTAGGAGCCAATTTACAGTGGTTATTGTCCTATAGAATTCACCAGGGCAGTAAATATTGGCTCCAGCAATGTTATCCTTCAGATGGATCACAAAGTTCACTCTGGACTTTACTAATGAAACTTTGCAGCAAACTTCTGTTCCTAGAATTCTAAGCTTTTTTTGTTTTTCGGGCAGAGGGAAGATCTGTGGCAATTTTCAAGGAATTGGCTTAGAAAATTGTAAACAGGGGTAAATAAGAAACCCAAGACCATTTGTTCTGTGAAATATTTAAAGATGAGAGAAAATTACCAGGTATTGCTGAGATTAGTCAGAGAGCACACATCAATAAATTTTTTATTGAGGAAAGGAAATCATATCTAAATAAAATATATGGTTTTAAAAAATCATCTCTGCTTCAGAGATTAAACATACTGTTTCTTTACTCTGGGATCTAATTTCACCAAGGTAATTGAAGCTCACAGGTCTCCTTGAGACCTTGTCTAAGCAGGAGGTGTATTTAGGATTTAATGGTGTGTGTTTTCTTTCTTATTCTGGTATAGTTCCACGACCATTCTAAGTACCATTAATGGAAATTAAACATGTGTTTTTTAAAGAAAAATATTGACAGAAGGTTATGCTTTTGTGGAAAATAAGCCAACTTGTCCTGGGCATTTCTCTAATCATCGGTATGCCTGGTGCTGACTTGTAGTACACGTAGAACTCATTTCTTTTACTCCTTAGGCTAAACCTTTCCTAGTAAGGGATTTCCATCAGCATCTATTTATTTCCATTTTGCAGATAGGGACCAAGAAACCTAGAAATGAAATTATTTATGCAAGGTCACTATTAGAGCCGGTAATAGAACACATTCAATCTGATTGAGTTCAACAAGTATTTATTAAGCACTTTCTATAGGCAAAATGTAACAATCGACAATCATAAGATCGTATGTTTAGAGCTGAAACAGACATTAGAGGTCACATAATCCAACCCCTTCATTTTACAGATGAGAGGGTAAGTCACTTGCCCGAAGTCACAGTGATAGTGATGCAAGTTGAACTCAAGTCACTTGGCTCCAGATACTGACAGACACTAAATTCTGTGTCTTCAAGGAGCTTATGTTATTTTTTTTATAAATTAATTTTTTTGATATAATTTGTATTTTTAATAATTTTTTGTTATTTGTATTTGTACTATTACACATTTATTTTTTCCCTTTCCTATTCCCCCACCCCACCTTACATTACAGCATAATTTCTAGCCTTGGATTCAGTTTGCATAATGACTCCTTCTAGTTTCAGATGCCTACAGTTTGGAAAATCTTCATGTACATACTTAATTATACTACTGGCTCTCTCTTTAGGAGTCAGTGTGATTCAGTGGAAAGAATACTGGCCCTGCATTCAAATCCCTCTTCTTATTTTTGCCCATGTGACTTCAGGCAAATCACTGAATGTCGTTGGCCTTCAGTTTCCTCATCTTTAAAATGAGGGCGTAGGCCTAGGTGGTCTCTAAAGTCCCATCTCGAGAACTATGATCCTATTATTTAGAACTTCTCCTTTCAGCACAGGGCTTTTTCTTCCTACCTGATTCTTTCAAAGATAAAAACCAATTCATAATGACCAAAGCTGAACAAGTCGGATAGCACTGTGAAGGAAAGGAGTGAATTCTTCCTGACCCTTACCCATGATCAGAGTATACCCTGAAGGATGAGTTTTGATTGTTCCTAATTTAGTATTCATGGCTGCAAATGGTAGTGATGGTCATAAAATTATTCTATCTTCTTTAATATTCCATCAGGATACCTGGCTTCCAGTTAAGTAGGAGTTTTCTTTTACATATATCTATTATATACATTGCTTTTATTTTTCACCCTGAAATATATTTCACAATTTTTCTATAAACACCCTTTCCTCTGAGCATTTTTAGACTTCATTGGTTAAGGCAGGATTTCAAGCATTTGGTGCAATTTACAACACAAATATATACATCTCACATTTCAGGTTACTTTTCTGTTTGCCGTTCCCAACGAGCTTCCTTTCCCATGTGGCATAATATTAATGTTTC
The DNA here is from genome assembly GCF_003287225.1 of Phascolarctos cinereus. Taxonomy (NCBI): domain Eukaryota; kingdom Metazoa; phylum Chordata; class Mammalia; order Diprotodontia; family Phascolarctidae; genus Phascolarctos; species Phascolarctos cinereus. Next base: position 392,452,389 of record NW_027555625.1, on the reverse strand, counting down.
TTCCCGTTGGCTACGAAGCCTGGGGGTCACAGCTCATGTTTCACAACATGAGACACCCAACCATAAATCTCCTTTAAATAATACAGACGGCGGCAGGAGGGGTCACTGAAGAGAAAGCCAGTCAGACTGAACAAAGTGGCATTGATGCATGGCAGAAGCAACAGCTTGGCTACGGTCTCTGCTGGACAGGTACTGTAGGGGCAGCTTTTACTTAAGGGGGAGAGAGGCGTGTGCTTTGCATTTCTCCTGAAGAGCCAACCAGTTTGGGTTCTCAGTGTGAGCTGCTTGCCAATCATTGAGGCTCCCTGAGAATAAACACACTGCACCTCCCAGGCTCCAGCTGGAACACCTCATTAGCATAATTTGTGTTTGGAGGTGCAAACACATATCTTTGGTTATAAATCTTCATTTCTTGAGGTCTCTTAGCCATATTTAAAGGGAGTTGGGCCCTTCCAGGATGGAAGTAACAATGCACACCTGATCTGAATACTGGATGAGTCGTGGCATAGCCGTTTCCTGTTCCAGGACCCAGAGTGGTTAATTTAAGGGCATTGAAAAAGCTCGATGAAATGCGAACCTTGTAGCTGGAGTTAATAGGAGCCTCATTTGCCGAGGAGCTCGATGAGGTGGGGAAAGAGATGAACATTTGGCTGGGAGTTTTTTTTTTGTAGATAAAAATTACAATAATTTCTTGGCATCCACAGGACAAAGTAACACGCTTAGATTACGCATTTGTGAATACACTGTCACATGCAGAGATATGTGTTGCATGTGTGCAGATTTAATTCAACAAACATTTATTAAGGACCTGCCATGTGCATGGCATTGGGGATACAAAGAAAATGTATGTGTCTTTGTATTTCTATCTGTACAATATATAGCACATAGGCTTTTAATGATATTGAACAAATTTGCAGTGTCTATGCATATAGATATATTTATTGCCCAGATACACAGCATATATACATGCATATATATGCGTAGATGCATACTTGCATATATATGTGTGTGTGAGTGTGTGTGTGTGTGTGTACTGTGCCCAGAGTTGAACTGTATATACGTGTGTGCGTGTATGCATATGCACACTTTCTACATGCTTGAGATGAACAATTTGCCTGAAGAGTGATTTTCAGTGCCAGTATATCAATATACTGTGTGTGAAATAATTACTAAGTATAGGCAACATGTGTTATAGGCAAAGAACAAAAGTATGCATATGTGAAACCATACAAATTGGTATTAATGTATTGACCATCAGTAACCAGATTTGGACCCCTGGGGGGGTGCACCCAATTCCATCACATATCTTAGTTTTGCATTTTATTTGATTTGTTTCTGGATTCTTCTTCCTATAAGTACTAGTTGATTCAGAAAAAAAGAACAAAATGTCAATACTTTTCTCCAGCATTCTCCCTCTGGAGGGAGATATACTATTCTGCCAGACCTGGAGCCCCACCAGATTGCCAGTCATTTAGCTCATGGCAGTAGAGTGGTATGAGGCCTCCATTGTAATAAAGATTATACCTTGTAAATGCATTGAGAACAAAAGACCTAATGTCAACTCAGTGGAATATTATGCTTCTTTTGGTTGGTTTCACATCTGAGCATTAGTTATTTTTTATATTGTCAGCATTAATTGCTGTCATAATATATTAATTACCTAGGAACTAATTTTGGGGAGAACTGTTTCTGTTCCTATTAATTAACATTAATAAATTGCATTGATTTGACAATTCATCTAATAGTACCAGGAAGACTGATTAGCTCACCATTATTTACTTGTATGGGATGGTTTTTTGATAAGATATTAAGCATATTGAACTCTGGCTTATAATCAGCAAATGCTATTAAAATTTTGCATTTCCATTGAAAATAACTATTACAGAGGACACTAGCAGTGATAAGTAAATGTGTTCCATAAAATCCTTTTAAAAATCCACTAAACATGTACCAATTCACTAAGAGCATGTATATATTCTTTCATATGTAAGCTGCATGTGGAATTTTATTCTTTCAGTTCAACTCATTAAGCCCAGATTGAATACCTGTTTTATGTCAAACACTATACTAGACTCTGGGGTTGAGGAAGAGAGAGACCTCCCAGGAAGTATATTGATACACTTCCTGCCATCAAGCAGGTTACCCTTTTTGGGGAAGATAAGAATTATACAGGAAAACCTGAGTTCAAATCTGACCTCAGACACTTAACTAGCTATATGTCCAGGCACTTAACCCGATTGCCTCCTCCCCACCTCAAAAAAAAAAAAGATTAGAATTATAGCCATGAAGTCGAAGTTGACCTGAATGGTCAGTTTTGAAGTAAGTTACCCAATTCTCTTTCTTTCAATTAAGTAGGATTGAGTCTCATAGGATCATAGATTTGAACTAGAAGGGGCCTATCAGGTCACCATGTTCAACTCTCTTATTTTATAGAAGAGGGAACTATGACTGAGAGAGGTTAAGTGACTTCCTGAGGGTTACACAGACAGTGTAAGTGCAAGTATCAGAGGCAGGGCTCAAACACAAGTCTTCTTGATGCCAAGCTGCCACGATTTCCTTATAGCTCAGACTCAGACACAATTGACTTTCCAATGAGAAACTCTTTATCAAGCTGATTGCCATTGTTAGGTGTAGACACATAAGAAAGCACAGTGTAATCCTGCTCTCCTGAGAACAATGACAGTTTAATTCTACCATGGACCAGTGAGGAGGATCCTGAACTATTCCTTCTGGCCTAGACTCAAGGATGGAGCCAGTTGGAGGCAGGTAGCAAGAGTTCTCCTTGATGCCAGCTAAAGTCTTGTGGCTATAATATACCACATACTTGGAAGGTCCATAACAATACAGCCTCAGTTTGAGAGGTCAGAAACAAGAAGAAGGTCATATAGAGCCAGAGAGTCAGTTACCAGAGGAGTATGAAATACTAAACAAATGGGGCCCTGAGGCAGTGGATGCATCCTGGGACCAGAGGAGACATTTAACAAAAAGACATGCACAAATGTTAAGAGTCAGGCAGGAAGGAAGCACAGTCAGGCCAGGCTAGAGTTTAAAAAAGTTATGTGTACAGTGTAGTCTGAGCTTGGACAGAGAAGGTTGATATACAATTTATTATGTTCAACGAGGTGGCCATTTTTGACCCCTGGTGTGATGTTGACTCTGCCTTCTTGCTTTCTTCAAATGAACTTCAGCTGTGGACAGCTCCTGAGTGCTGCTGTCCTTTCCTTCATGGAAAAGTTCTGTGTCCAAGTATTTGGGTAGAGTCCCAATCTCCCACAAGAAGAAGATGGAGGGTGGGAAATGGGAAAAGGCATGAGGTCAGTCTGATTCAGATGGCCTGTACCAATAGCATTTTGACCTTAGGCAATTTGAGACATAGAAAATAACTCAATGAACAAGGGAAATGGAATTGCAAACTCATTAGTCATCCAGGAGAAATTCCTGGTTCTTAATAGTAGGGGCCATAGCATACGTTTCTTTATCACCCCACAATTATTAAAACAGGGCCTTGAATACAGTGGATGTCCAGTCAACATTTGTTGATTTTTTCCTCATGCAATGATTGTACATAAAAGATGGAGAGACTAATATAATAGGTATATAATCAAGTACTAAATTAAATATAAGCAACATATGATAAAGATAAGAGGAAAGGCTGCTTAGCAAGGGGTGAGATCATTCTGAGGTTCACATTGCATTAAGTCGCTCTCAAGTTGTTTTTGTGTGATACATCTGTTTTGACAAAGATCTGTCCTTTCTACTCCCTTCATCCCCCAACCCCAAGTTAGTTTGTGAGGCACGCCATTTTATCTTCCTTAGAAATTTTATATGACTTTTATGTTATTTCAGTGCCAGTACTGGCAAGGTGAGACAGTTAGGCAGCCTGAATCCAATCAAGTAATCTCTTCCAGGTGGGATAGTGAAACTGTCACTTACAATGTTCTAGTTCAGGATGAAACGCGAAACAACTCTAGACTATTGAAAAAGGAAACTGTTAAAAGGGGGAGTATTTTATATCAGTTCTGTGTCTTTCCCCCAAAACCTGGCTCATCTCAATGAGGTGCCTTCTCTGCTCCCCTTCCTCAACTACCTCATGCTGTTGGACAATGTCACAATACTGTGCAGTTTGGGTCCACTAAAATTGAATGCTATTTAACCTCAACTAGTCCCTCACTATTGCATACCAATCCTTTCATTCTGATCCCACCCACTCCCTCTTCTTCATTCACATTACCACCACCTTCATCCTCCTCCCTTTTCCATTTTTCTTTTAGGGAGAAAAAAGGAATTGGGGGAGGGGTGGAAGAAGTGCCTTAGTGGGAAGAGCTGGATTTGGAGTCAGAGAACCTGGGTTCTCTGACTTTTACTTCAATATTGAATAACTGAGTGAACTCGGACAAGTTATTTCATCTTTCTGGGCCATGGTTTTCTTTAATATTAAATGAAGGGTTTGGAATAGATGATCCTTTCCAGGGCTAAGTCTATGGACCAGTGCTCTTTAAAGTCCTTTCCAACTTTAAATCTCATGATCCTGTGGTTCTGTGACTATTGCAATAGCTTCCTAGCTCGTCCCCTGTTTTCAGGCTTTTTCTCTCTCCAAATACATCCTTCACAAAGCAGCCAGAGTCATGTTCCTCTTGCACATACCATTCTCCTGCTCAAAAACTTTCGGTTGTTTCCAACGTTTTTTGGATAAAAAGCAAGCTTTTCAGTTTGGCATTTAAAGCTCTCCACACTCTGGTTCCAAACTATGTTTTCAGGCTCTCCTCCTCCACTATGATTCTCTATGCCCTCTATGTTCCAACTGGATTTGTAGCTATTCTCCAAACCTGACTTGCTTTCCACTGCCTTGCTATCTTCGTATAGCTATCTGGCACAGTGGAAGAGTGCTACACTTGAGGTCATGAAGACCTGAGTTCAAATTCTACCTCAAACATTTACTAGCTGTGGGACCCTGGGCTGTTCACTTAACCTTTTTAAGCTCCCATCTGTAAAATAGAGATAATAATAGCACCTACCTCATGGCATGATTTTAAGGATCAAAGGAGATAATATATGGAGATTGCTTTGCTAACTTGAAAATTCTATATAGGGGGCAGCTATGTGGCACAGCAGATAGAGCACTGGCCCTGGAGTCAGGAGGACCTGAGTTCAAATCCAGCCTCAGACACATTAAAAACTCACCAGCTATGTGACCCTGGACAAGTCACTTAATCCCAATTGTCTTACTAAAAAAAAAGTTCTATACAATTAATAATTATTATTGCTATGATTATTATTACCAGACTGCTCTCTAGACTTGGAATTTATTCCCTCATTATCTTTGCCTGTCAGAATCTGCCTTTTCTTAAAATTCCCAGCGTAAATACCATTTCTTCTATGAATCTTTAATCACCCAGCCGAAAGTAAGCTTTCTTTACTCAGATATTCTTGCAACACTTTTTTTCCTGCACTCTTCTTTGGTTTTTATGACATTTTATACCATATCTCATCTATATACATATTTTTAAAATATTTTTTTCTTTGTTTCAAGGGTTGCCGTGGTCAAAACCTCTGTTGAACAGTGGCTAACCTCCTGGGGATAAGCCTCTCAATACTAACTTAGAGTGGTCTCCAGAGAGCAGTCACAGTCTCTCAGGGGCCCATACCTGAAGACTTTCCATCTTGATGAAATCCACTAGATTTGTGCTCCTTTGTATATAGCTGCTGAGAAACCAGAGTCACTTCTATGCCTTCATAAGGCAGCAGAGTAGAAATTTTGTATTGCAGGACTCTTAGATTTTTAAGGTCTTTAAGGGCAGGGGCTGTATATTTATATATCTTTTTATCTATAATGCCTGCACATTGTGCCTTGCTTATAATAACCCTTGATGAGAATGGCATCAGCTTCATGAAAAGAATCCCTCCAAATCATTGCCTCATTTTTACCTTTGCTCCCATATCCTTCCTGTAGGGAAGTTCTTAATGGGTTCTTGTTCTTTTCAGCAAATGGGTTGTGGTGGCAGTGTGTAGGGTGGAGAGGGAAAGAGACAGAGACACAGACACACTGACTCACTGGAGTGCCTTTGAGTCACTAACTGCCGCCCCATTCCCTTCCAGCAGCCCAACCTTGCATATTTTAATAATGAGCAAGAAAAATTGTTTTATGGTAGTTTAATAAAAGCACAAGACAAATGTTGCCCCTGTGCAAAGGAACTGAATTACACACTTCATGAACCAAATTAGTACCACAACACTTGGCTTTGTTCGAAAGGTGATATGCATTTATGGGCCCATTTTTCAGCAAGATAAATATGACACACGCCAAGACTTCCCTGAAGTAAATATTGTAAATAATAAAAGACTCTGCCAAGGAAAGCTGAGAAATGACTTAATCGTCACCCATTTATACTGCAGTTCCAAAATGCCACTGACTGAGCTGTATAACAAACTGCCCATTTAATCAACTTGACTCCATATTAAGAGGAGTCCCTTAATTTTCTAATAATGGTCAATATTCTTCAATTCTATTTCATACACACACACACACACACACACACACACACACACACTCACTTATGCACAGGGACTGGAACATTTTATAGCATAAACAAATCTGATTACTTGAGTAACAAAATATATTTTTAGGACAGTGGCTTACTAAGGTGTCACCCAACAGCAATGTTTATGTGACTGGGGGCAGAGTATGACTTTTGCATTAAGTTGGAGTCATCAGTCTGGAGCTGATAATGCAGATCTCATTTGGTCTCATCCTTTAAGCGCTGACTGAATTAGAAGCCCTATAATAAGTTGGGGTTCTTTAAGGAAAGGGACTTTGTGTCTCTCAAACACTCAGCACAGGTCTATCACATAGAGCAAGGGCAAGAATGATGAATTTGTGAGCAAAAGATGTTGGTTTGCCTCCTTAGCCCTAATGCTTCCTACTTGTGTGATTAGAGGCAGGCCACTTAATTTTTCTGAGCTTATTTCTCTTATCTGTAGAATGGAGATAACAGCCCTCATAGAACCTATCTCATAAGATCCTTGTGAAAAAGAGCCCTTATAGGGGCAGCTAGGTGGTGCAGTGAATAGAGCACCGGCCATGGATTCAGGAGGACCCGAGTTCAAATCCAGCGTCAGACGTATAACACTTACTAGCTGTGTGTGACTCTGGGCAAGTCACTTAACCTCATTGTTTAGCCTCCCCCCCCCCCAAAAAATATGCCTTGTAAATTGTAAGGTGCTATCTAAATGTGAGTGATTATTATTTGTTGAATAAATGAATTGGCTTTAGCGTTGGCTCTAGCCAGGTGGGCAGACCTTGGCTCCTTACACCTACTTCTACTACTACCCATTTCCCTTGTGGAGAATAGAGATAATTTCCTTATAAATTGGTAAAACAATACCAGAGCATTCTGAAATATGGTCAATTTAGAAGTTCAAAAGATCAGCCAACATCTACTTAAAGGATTCTCTACTTAAGGCCCCTAAAGTTGTCTTTAATAATAATAATAAAAAGTGACATTTATATAGTGCCTAAGGTTTGCAGAGCACTATACAGATATTTTTATCTCTCTCCTTCCCTGCCGTAATAACCTTTTGAGGTTATTGCTACAGGTATTATTATCCTCATTTTGCAAATGAGGAAACTGAGACTAAGAAGGTTAAGTGACTTGCCTGGGGCCTAACATATAGTAAGTATTTGAGCTGGGATTTGAACTTGAGGTTTCCTGCAGTCGCTATAACAGATCACCTCTCATAGAGACTTCTATGTATTTGAAAGATCCCTGGATTTAGTATCATAAAATCCAGGATCTGCTTTCTGTGTGAGTTATTTAACTGAGTCTTGGCGTCCTCCTTTGTAAAATGAGCATGTTGGACTAGATGATCTCCTCTGTCTCTAAATTCTGTGCTCTTATGCTGTGGGGAAAAAACCCCTGAAGTTTATATTTGTGGTAAAAAAAAATAAAAAAGATTTGTGCAGTTTAATCTTGACAGGATCTAGCAGCAGCTGATGACACAGAGGTTAAAATGCTGGGCCTAGAGTCAGGAAGGCCTGAGGCCTTGGACCCTTCCTAGCTGTGTGACTCTGGGTAAGTCACTTCAGCTTTGTCTGCCTCAGTTTCCTCAGCTATAAAATAGGGATAACAGAACCAACCTCCCAGGGATCAAGTGATTTATTTGGAGAAAGCACTTATCACAGTCCCTGGCATGTAGTACCTGGCCCACCCCTACATAAAAGGGCAGCTTGCCCTGGACAGAAATGAGGGACCTGTAGGACCCTGCCTATACTGCCCCCCAAAAGGGTTGGGGTAGGTGCTACGTAAATGCTTATTCCTTTCTCTTTCCCCTTGTGTGTCATATACTGCAAAAAAAAAACACACTAGGCTTCAGTTCTGCCACTGACTAGTTGTTTGGCCTTGGACAAATTTACTTAACTCTCCTATGCCTCAGTTTGCTGTCTGCAAAATGAAAAGAATACATTCCTTATCTACTTCAAGGTTTCTGAGAAGATCACTGAGATATTATTTGTCAACACAGTTTGTAAAAATTGCAGTGCTCTATGAAAAAAAATCTGTGATTATGATGCATATTTATACAAAACGAATAGACAAGTCAAGAATGTATGACCACCAGACAATCTTGGCTCACAAAAGATTTGAAAGGGAAAAAAAAATCCTGCCCTGACATTTTGACTCAGCAGAATGTCTATTTGTAGAAGTGGTTTAAAACCCAGCTCACTTTGAAAATTAATCAGCCACCACTAATGACTGCTAAGTTATCAGGTTGTATTACCAAAGGGAAGCAGTTCCACCCCCTCCTTCCCAGAGACCCCCATTCCTGTTGTTCTGGCCTGTATGTGCAGGAGGAGCTTTGCCACTGACCGTGATCTGCTGGCTTTGTAACAATAAGGAAAGAGCTTTAGGGGAACCCCCGCTGTCAGTGCCTTTAACACTACCTAATCAAGGGACTCCAGGAAGGAGCAGCCTAAGCGAGAAGCTCTTTCTAGGTCTGATCTGGACCGGCTAATTGACACTTGCTACTGAGAGAGAAAAATCCTGACCTGATACAAGGCATGTGTGTGTGTCCATTTAAAAAAAAAAAAAGAAAAGAAAAGAAAAGAAAAACAAAACAAAACAAAAAAAAAGAGAAGAAATAATCAGCCACCCAGGAATGACATAGAGAGTCATTTATACATGTAGGCAGTGAATAATCTTATTTCTAAATGAATGAGCTGACCAGGAGGAGGAGGGGTTTGTAAATTATCATCACAATCAAATATGACAGAAAACCAGGCTCACTAACTAAGGAGCCTCTCTCCATTGACAGCAAAATATCTCATGCCTTTTTTTCCTCCTTATTGGAGATAGCAAAAGCTTCATTTACAGGTTACAGCAATAATGGTAATTCTAATTTGTCCTCATAACATTCTCCTATTTTATCTGAAGATCTCGGCTAGCTTAACGTAAAGCAATAAAATAATCCCTTGCAATATTCATTATAATTTCTGTAAGGTCTGTGCTCCAAAGCACATCCTCTTGTATAATAGGCTCTCAGTCAAATATACAGTGGCTTCCTGTTGTATCAAACCAGAGGCCAGTCTGGTATAATGAAGAAGACTAGACCAGGAGTCAGGACATCTGGTCCCAGTTTTATCTTTGTCACTAGATATGTGACCTCAAGCAAAAAGTGTGTGTGTGTGTGTGTGTGTGTGTGTGTGTGTGTGTGTGTGTGTGTGTGTGTGTGTTTTGGTTGGGACCTGTAATTTATTTAGTGAAGGTAACTCCCAGCATGTTAACTCCCTCACCCAACTCAGATCAAGGCATCCCTCTGCAGTTTCATCTCAAGAGCATTACTTTAAAGGGAGAGAACAAGGAAAGAATCATGAATGCGAAGGCAAGGAGACGACTCCCAAGTTCCACCCAAAGGCTCAGGCAGAGAAAATGGTTCTGCTCTCCATTCCCCTCCCAAATCCCTGGTCCAACCCGAGTTTCAAGGCTAATCCTTCCTGACTCACTTTCCATTTGAAGGCTGCACTTGAGAGTTGCGTGTTACATGAATAGAAGTGTTTTGCAGTTTACAGCGCGCTTTCCTCGTCTCCCCAAGTAGAATGTAAGCTTCTTCTTATTGTTGTCATTGAGTAGTTTCAATTGTGGCTGACTCTTTGTGACCTCATTTGGAGTTTTCTTGGCAGAGATATTAGAGTGGTTTGCTGTTTCCTTCTCCAGCTTATTTTACAGATGAGAAACTGAGACAAACAGAGTTAAATGACTCATTCAGGGTCACACAGCTAGTTAGTATCTGAGGCTGGATTTGAACTCAGGTCCTCCTGACTCCAAGGACGTACTTCTTAGCTGCCCTATAAATTTCTTAGCAGTAGAGATTGTTTCATTCTTCATACGTATACCTCCAGTGCCTGGCCAAGAATAGCATTAATAAATGCTTCTGATTGAATAATTAGGAGTAAACAGTTCAAGTATTACCATTTCCATTTTACAGATGAGAAAATTAAGGCTTATAGAGGTTAAAAGACTTCCCAGGATTATAATAGTTAGGAAGCAGCAGACAAGGGGTTAGGACAGAGATCCTGTTCTGACTGTAGTCTGTGTCCTTTCTCATCTATACTATATTGCCTTAGCAGCATTGTGTAATGATGTTCTTTTTAACCCTATTTTGTCTGGAGCAAAATGCTGAGGAGGGAGAGAAAGGCACACAGTGTGTCTTGTTCCTGGCTCCGCAAACCCTTAGGAATGGCCTGGGGCCCACACTCCCCTTGAGGAAAAGTTGCCACACATATGTGTTTCTGATCTTGGCATGTCCGTGTGAAATATGGCCTGGGAAAAAGATGCCAGGATCCTCTTTTCAGATAAGAACACGCTAATCCCCCAGAGTCCAGAATGACTTGGAGTGAAAAATGGGATTCAGAAGAACAAGGCAACTCATAAACAGTGGAAGCATGTGACACATCTGGAGGGAACCCCAGATACAATGGCCCGAAAATTCTGCCAAAGGGCCAGATGCTGTTGCTGGAAGAAGCTCTTACCCCAGCTTGGCATCTGGTTCTGATGATGCCATCCAAAAAGAAGATGGACCACAAAGTGGGAGAGTAATGAGCAATCCATCTTTTCCCACCCCACAGTTTTTATTGTGTGACATGAAGGTGGTTTTTTTTGGGATGTTTGCACAGAAAGCCCCACCTTTCTCATGAAAAAAGCCGACCGCCCTGGGGCAGGGCGGGGGGGGGGGTGTCAAACCAGTGGCCTGTGACAGAGCAATACCCCTCCCCCACAAATGACTTCCATCACTAGCAGCTTCCCCACCAAGAGGTATAGGGGGGAAAAAACCTTATTTATAAGTGGGAACTATTATTGTCTTCTGTCAAACTAGAAATCCTTGAGAATATCTTTGAACAAAATGCATTTGTGGTTATATGAGAAGATTCCATGTAAGGCAAAAGTTTGTCCCTTTTAATAGCTTTGGTTTCTGATCTGGACCAAAGCGGATCATTGTGATTCAAGAAGGCACCCTGTCTTTTGCCTGTTGCCAAAGCAATTGAGATATGCTGTGTAGCACACTTATGAAAGAAAAATGATAAAAACTGGAATGCAGAAACAGTCGTACATCAGACATCACAATTTCTTGTAATTCTTTCCCTTCTGAAATCCCATTCCTCCCTCCCCCTCCTTCACGTGTATAATCCTATGTAGTCAACATGTCAAATATATTTCTCTACCATACATGTCTTATATTAAATCAATAGGCTTTTGGGATCATAATCTATTTTTTACTTTATAATCTTTTAAAATAAGGGAAGTGACTATCATATAAAAATAGCTACTTTCTATTTTTGTATGCTACATATGTAGAGTGTATGTGTGTGCATATATATACAATGTATATTTGGTATATGTACATAGTGACCATAGAGCTCTTAGATTTGGATAAAAATAATGTTATTTTTCTAGGTCTTTGTACTTGCAAATGTTATCCAACATGTAATTCGGAACTTGGAATACTTCTTTCCGATGGCTAATCAGATAGTTCAAAAACTGTTGTTGTTCATTCATTTTTCAGTCATGTCCAACTCTTCATGACCCCATTTAGGGTTTTCTGGAAAAGATGCTAAACTAGTTTGCCATTTCCTTCTCCAGCTCATTTTACAGATGAGGAAACTGAGGAAAAGAGGGTTAAGTGACTTGCCCAGGGCCACACAGACAATAAGTTCTGAGGCCAGATTTTAACTCACACCTTCCTGATTCTAGGCTGTGCAGTCTATCCACTGTGCCACATAGGAGGAAGTGTTATTTCTATGTTATCTACTTTGGTAGCAGGGGGGAAAAAGCACTGGCTGGCCTAAGACTTAGGAAACCTGGGTTTTATTCCTGGATCTGCCAAAAGTTAGCTTTGGGAACATGAACAAGTCACCTAACTTCCCCCATGTCTCAGTTTCCTTATTTATAAAATAAGACTAGACTAGATGACTTTTTAGATCTAATATTCTTTATTATCTAATAACATTATCTAATATTCATTATCATCTGATGTTCTTTATTATCAGATGATTGGTTGATAGTTCTTATGGTATTGTCATTGCCACACAGTTTGGTACTTCATTATTCTAACATTATTATATATTACTAATTTATGGTAATATAACATTAATATTATTTCAAGTTTGTTAGTCCTGTTTCCCTGACTAGATTGTAAACTCCTTCAAGGTGGTGACTCGGGCTTTCTTTCTTTGTCTTTGTCTATATCACCCAGTACAATAGTCGATGTATAACAAACACTCAGTATATCCTTTATTCATTGGTTTTTTATTTGTTTTGTTGCAGTTTGGTTTGATTTTCACGGATTGAACCTATGATTTCATTGGTATGGTATATTCATTGGTATTGCCAGGGGAGAAACTCCCTCTACTAACACAGAACCTCACTTACCCTGAAATTTACTAGCGTGTTGGTTTTCCAGAGCACTGAGAGACACATGGCTTGTCCAAGGTCATAAAGCCAGAACTGTCAGAAGCTATTTTGACTACAAGGCCAAATCTCTATTTTCCCCATGCCATGTTGCCTTTATTATTTACAGATTGCAAAAAATATGCACAGATTCACTGAAGGTTAATGAAACTTAGTATAGAGGTCAGGAGGTGTGACTTCTGGTTCCAACGACACCACTGATTTACTATATGACTTTGGATAAGTTTCTTAGTTTTTAATGCTTGATATATGGAAAATGGGAAGAGGATTGCTGTCTCCTTCCTTATGACTGAATGATAACATTTATTAAATACTTACCATGTCACAGGCCCTAGGAGTACAAATATGAGAAAACAACATAGTTCCTACCCTCAAGCAGCTTAATTCTAGTAGGGAAAACAATACATAGAAGTGTGCTAGAAGTCGATGAGTATCCATGCAGTGACATGGATTGGGAATAGGCAGGAAGTAATGTGGAGGCCTGCTTCCTGGCAAGATAAGGCCAGAGTAGTTCCAGGTCCAGAGTCCGAGATTCCAGTGGGAGAAGGATGAAAAAGGTGAAGACAAGGGCCAGAATATAGGCCACACGGCTCAGAAATAGTTGGCAAGTGAAAACAGAATTTCTTTTGAGTTCTTTGTCTGAAAAGTATCACGTAAATCCAAGGCAATGATGTTTTCGTTGCTTAATGCGTCATTTTGGCACGGGGGGCACTCTTGGTGTCAGTCACCTCTACTGTAATGGTTGTGAAGAAGATGGCAAGATAATTGAAAGAGGAATTTCTACCTCTAGGAATTTTCCCTCTATGTATTTCTGCAAAAAAGACACAGGGGCCATGATCATAAACATCTACCTGTCCTGTCAATCAAACAGCAGATATTTTCTGGTACTTACCAAGTTCCTAGCCCTGGACCAGGAGCTGTGGAGGACACAATGTTAGTGGCAGACCGTTGAGTCTGCTTTCAAGGCACTCACAGTTTAGTGGAAGATAGAACTCAACAACTTCAAGAATGCTGAAGAATAATGCAAGAGAGCCATATGTTGTAGTGGTAAATTGTGTGGTACGGGCTGGGCTGGAAGTGCCATCGGAGTTCTGAGGAGACAGCAAACTTCCCTCAAAGCAAGGAAGCCCTTGATTCTTTACTTATTATTGAATGTGCTTTGATTTTATTGAATGCTTTTTGAATCTGCTGTCCTCTGCCAGCTTTCCCAATCCGTGTTATAAAGCTGACACTATATTTTTCCTCCTTTTATTTTATTTCCTTTTTCAGTCTGTGTATTAAAAGAAGCTTTAAATAACTTGTTAGGCATTTCTCTAGCCTTCCTTTTCCTCTTTCTCTTAGTATCCAAACTCTAAAAGGACTTTGTATTTTTTTTTAATCTTCACTTTTTCTTTTCAGTCCATTTCCTCTCCCCTAAAACAGCAGTAAGGTAGCATTTTTAGAAAGAGAAAAACTCGTATGTTTTTAACAATCCTGGAAGTATGAGGTGGTTATTGTCAACATTTTGTTTTTGGAACTTGAGAGTTGCATTTTGACAGCTTTATATGGAGGTCGACTTTCTAATAAGATTATTTGGTGGGTTTAATTATAATTAAAAACTTATTTTTAAAAACTTCTCAACCTCCCCATCCGAGACCATTTTCCCCCTACCCCCTGAAATGCAACAACCTCTTGTGTAAAAATCTAGTTTTATATAACAAGTAGTTTGTAGAGGAGCAATTTATGTAATGGAAATCCCTTTGCCTAAGGCACTCCACTTGTGTCTCTTCCCCTGCATCCCGTGTTCTGATTCCCCTATAAAACCTGATTCCAAACTCATAGTCCAGTGGAAAGAGAAATGTATTTGGAACAGGAGGCTCAAACCTTGGTACTATTATTGGCTACCTCTGTGACCTTGGGCAAGTCATTTAACTTCTCTGTGCTTCATTTTTTAATTTCTAAGATGAGAATAGCCTGAGTGATAATAAGATCACTTTCAAATCTAAATACTGTAAGGTTCTACATACTTAAGGAAACTTTTTCTGACATTGGCCATTGGAGCTAGAAAGTCCTTAATGGATAATCTAGTCTACATTCCTCAGGAGGGGATGCAGTGGATAGAGTGCAGGGCTGGGAGTCAGGATGACTCATCTTCTTGAGTTAAAATCTAGCCTCAGACACTTACTAGCTGTGTGACCCTGGGCAAGTCACTTAACTCTGTTTGTCTTAGTTTCCTCATCTGTGAAATGATGAGGTAGGGCCCTTCCAGCTCCACAGTTTATGATTCTGACTCCAGATATAGTGATTTTCTTTTTGTTTCCCCCACTCTATTTACTTAGTTTGTGGTCTGTGACTCGACGCTCTGAACTTTGTTTTGTTTCATACATGCTCCTAAATAGAAGCTTCAACAAGACATGGGTTCAAATCCCTTTACTAGTCATGTGATCCTAGCGAGGTCATTCCTCAGTCAGAGAGGGGCTGCTTGAAAGAGTTTGTTCTCTATGATGTCACAGGTAAGGACTTCTAAATCTTTTTTTTTTTAAACAAAACTTATTTCATCAGTGTAGAGTGTTCTTGGTGTAGAATTTCCTGTCAAAGAAGACTGGCATCATTTCTTTCACGCATAATCTTAGTTGCCTGGGAAGCATTTGGACGTTAAGTGACTTGCCTGTGGTGATAAAGCCAGTATATGTCACAGATGGGACTTGAACTAGGTTTTCTTGACTCAAGAGACCAGCCCTCTCTCTCTAGTGTGGTCTCTAATTCCACTCATATAGAAAACCCATTATTGACTGAGATTTTCAGCTTTGATTTTCTCTATTTTTCCCATGGTGCCCTGGGGGATGGTGTTTTGAACATAGTGAGGCAGTTAGTAAGTCATCTTGACTAAATACAGTAATGCAGAAATACAAAATTGGGGTTTGGAAATTGTTGCTCACACAGCTCTTTTTAAAGAAAAAAAGAAAAAAGTGGAGATAAGTCTTGTGAGTTAGGTGAAATGATCTCTTGGGAATTTTTTATCTTTAAAATCACATGATTCAAGTGATTTCTTAATAGGTTCATTAATTTCTACTTTTCTGCCTTTTCTTATGCTCACTTTTTAACTTAGAATGCCTTGCCTTCTCCTCTCAGGCTGTCCAAGCCTTAGCTGTCTCTCAAGACTTAGCTAGCTCAAGGACTAATTCAAGTCCTTCTTCTAGATTCATTTAAAAACTCCTTTGTTTAGCTTTTAAAGCCCTTCATGACCTTGCCTCAAGTTACCTTTCCAGCTTCGTTGTCTACTACTCTCCATCCTTCTCTTTACCTTTCCCATCTCTGTGCCTTTTTATTGGCTCTCGCCCTTCTCTGGAAATCACTTTCTCCTTACCTCCTTCTCTTAGAATCCATTTTGTCTTCAAGATGTCCTCTACGTATATAAGGGAAGCACTGCCCTCCACATTAAGACCTCTTATCTACCTAACTGCTATTGTCCCCCCTCCTAAACTTTATTTATATTTGCAATATATTTAGCAACTTTACACTTATTTTCTTTATATTTATTCTGCAAATATTTATACATGGAGCCTTGCTTCTCTCCTCTTAAGCTATAAGCTCTTTGTGAGTATGGTTTATTTCATTTATTGTATTTGTACTCCTGATGCCTAGCATGGTGCCTGGCATTCAGTAAATGCTGACTTAACTGCTTGTTGATTGATTTATGCCTCATCCATAGAACCTTTCCCACTACTCTGATAAACCTCCCACAGGAATATTAATTTTCTGAAATTTTGTAACACTTACAGGTTGTGCTGTGTGATTCAGCATGTGACCATGTGTGGCCTTGAATTATTCTTTTTCACATAATGTTTCACATCATGGGAAACCTAGTTTTTTAACTGGTTGAGGGACAAATGGGTATTACACTTATTTTGTATCCTTTTAAACGGCCAACTCTTACTGGACGCTCAGTAAGTACTTAGAGATTGATTTTTGATGTGTTGGCATAGCTAGTTTCTCAGATGAGTCATTCAGTTTTTTAAGAAGGGGGATATATCTCTATATGCTAGGATAAGGAAGAGCCCTGTCTCAGGATTGATCTCTACTTCCTTATTGTTTATGGAGGAGAATTCCCTTCCATTCACTGACCCAGCACGACCCTGCTCAGCTTCAAGAGAAATGAGGGAAAGGGAGCAAAAGCTGATGGGGGCAGAGAACATATTTTATGAATTAAATGAGTTTTACTGTTCTTCTTCCCCTCCCCCTTTCCCCAATATTTTCTCTGTGTTTGTGCATATGAAGAGCTTTCCAGAGTCAAAGAAAAAAAACTTAAATGATCTTTCTCTCCAATTCAACAACTACAAATGAGCAGAAATCATATTATATCAACAAGAGACATTTCCTCCCAGTGTTGCTATATTTTTGCATCAAAATTGCTTAGAAAAATTTTAAGACTGTTTCATTATATAATAAAAATCTCTGGAAGCCCTGACTGTGCAGAATATATTCCTGTGCCACATTTCTAGAAACTTGGAAGTGATCATCTCAATAAAATGCTAATATTTTTTATTATAGCCACTTTTGGTCATTTGTAACACTTGTAATATTTTGGCCAGATCTGCTTAAAGTACATTTTTAATGAATCTTTTTTTTTTTTAATAACATACGTCTCTGATCATTTTAAATGCTTTAGCAGAGTACTCTGAAGGACACCAAATCTCTGTAACATTTCTCAGATAATATTGTCATATACTTGGAGCGCAAGACCCATTTTGAAACAGTAATTTGGTCCCTGAAGAGCTCTTTAGCCTCTGCCTTGCCTGCCCACCTTGGCCAAACTGTCGAGAGCAGCCCAAGATAGATGGGTTGGATTTGTGTAGAGTAATTTAAAGCATCCTGACTTTTCTTGTCCTTCTTGTGGGGAAATATATTTGGAAATTTATTTTTGTCTTAGGCATCACTGGCATGCCTGACTTCATGATTTTGTTTTCTCCTTTTCTCTTAGTGGAACCTTTATTAGAATACTGGTGAACCCTGACCTCAGCACAGGATTAAGTGAACAGATTCTTCAAGTAATAAATCTAAAGGCATATTAAAAGTAAGGAAAAAGGAATTTCCCCCGTGTTTTGGGGGATTTATAAGTGCCAGAGGCTAAACAACTTACAAGAGAAGTAAGATTGTTCTTTTTTCCAACCTGGGACATGTTTGAATATTGTGACATGGTATGGAATTAAGCTGGCTTACTAAGTAGAAAACATGTAGTGTAATTGAAAATGAACAACACGGATAGGAGTACTCCACACAGCCATGTCCTTTGATAAAGATTACACCGATTTATTGGGAATGTTTTAACTCCTAATCCCAGCCACACAAAATCACAGTGACTCTCTAGTCTTTTATAACCCACAAAATAAAAAAAAAGCTTAATAGTAAACATTATTAAAATAGAACATAGAGGTAGAATTAGTGGTCAAGCAGGCCATTTGTTTTCCTGAAAACAATTCATTAATGAAAACATTTTTGTTACATTTTGACATGTGGATGGACATTCAAAAAAGTTTAAGCATCTGCTATTTTAGAAATGATGAGTAGAGCCAAATTATAAGATGATTGGTGAAAATGAATGGCATATAGAGGAGAAAGATAAATATTGTGGCACATAAACTATTTTAGAAAAGATCAGAGAAGAACAAAGTGTTGTGCTAGTGGAGCATAACCAAAGGAATAACCTGATATGTAAAGCCTGTTTGGAAACAGTTGAGATGAAAGGGGACCTTGGAGTAAATGCTGATAGAGCAGAATCAATACAGCTTGAAATTAAATAAAATAAGGAGGGAAAATAAGAGCAAAAATACTTTATAGGCTACTTGATCAGGAATGACCATCTATCTGAAGGATGATAAAAGTAAGAAATTCCAATAGATTATAGACTGTTGCTGAAAAAAAGAAAAAAAAAGATCCATCTCTGACTATAGTTCTAAGTCTTCTGATTTCTACTTATTTTTCTTCCTCTGATTATATGGAAACAGTAGTAACATTCATATTGACTTTATATCCTTCCATAAGTAATGAGTAATAATAATAATTAGTAGTTAGGTAGTACTTTAATGTTTTCAAAATGTTTTGCATATCTAAAACATTTGATTCTTGACACATATATTATATTAAAGTGCCAGCTTAATTTTGTGTGTGTGTATTGGTGTATCATATCCCAAGATTTCCTCTTTTTTTAGGTAGTTGCAGCATTGTCTTGTGTGATTTTGACTGTGATTTCTTGTTGTTTGAGATATTTCTCTCTGATTATTTGAAACATTTTTTTCTTTGACCTAGAATTTCTGGACTTTGGCTCTGATACTCTTAGGCATCTTTAATTTTAGTTTACTTTCTGGATAGGATCTTTCAGTTCTTTTTATTCTCCCTTTATTTTCTGGTTCTGGGAATGTTTTTTTTTCTCTTTTATTTGATATCTAAGTTTTTTGTTTGACAGTGTTTTTCAGGGAATCTAATGATTCTTTAATTGTCTCTCCTCAGTTTGCTTTCTGAGTTAATTGTTGTTGATTCCATATACTGTACATATGATGCTAATTTGTCAGTCTTTTGACTTTATAGTAATATTATTCCATGGAATCACTCAATTCTGTCTACTTCATTTTACTTTTCATGGAATTCCTACTTGGATAATTGTGTACTTTCTGTTCTAAGCTATTTTTTCCTCCTTTCAACCCCGTCTCAATAGTTCTAATTTCATTTTTATTATCTCTTGTTCTATTTCTCCTAGGCACTCTTGGACTTCTTATATACATCTTTTTTTTATATATATATACATATATATATATATACACATATATATGTATATATATATACACATATACATATACATATATATACACACATATATGTATATATATATATATATGTATATACACATCTTTTTCTCTAAGTCTCTATTTGTACTTGAGAAGTTACTTTCTACTTCTGAGTTTACCTCTTGGGCTTGTCTTAACTCACTGTATTTTATCCGTTGTATTCATAGTTTTCTTTTCTTTTCTAACTTACATCTCCAGCCTTAGTTTCTCCATTTTAACTTTGTTTCAGGGCAGGGTCTACCCCCACTCCCCTGACATTTTTGGCTAGGGTAGTGGGCCATGTTTGGTTCTGTCCTCTCAGGGATCTGTGTGGTGTTGCCACTGCCATTGTCCTGCTATAGCTCTGGACAAGGTGATTGAAAGTAGGCACTGCTCTCTATCTCAGTCCTAGACTTGTTTCTGTCTCAAAGGGGCCCAACTTGAGTCCTGGCTTTGGCCCTATCTGTCTCCTTAAACAATTCCCAGCCAAAAGTTGGCCATGTTCTCTGCTATGCTCCCGAAATACTCCATTCAGATGTGAGTCTCAGGTCTCCTGAAAAGTCCTAGAGCAAGCTGACATAGGCCTATCTCCTATAAGAATGTTAGCTTTAGGACCTATGGAAAGTCCGTGGTCCTGTCTCCTTGTTCAGTGTGACCTTTCAGGGGCTGACTTTGTCCCTTACTGTTGTTGCAACAGGCCGGGGCTGAGGCTTTGCTGGCTTTAGTCTCTGTTTAACTGAGTTCATGTTGGCTTCTATCTCCCCTGGCACATTCCCTCTCCAAGTGCTGGCAACCAAACATTTGCAGGCTCCTGGGCATCTTTTTGTATGGTGTTGAACTGGATGCAGTAGCTTACTCCTCTTTGGTATTCTTGATCACTGTTCCATCTGGTGCCCTTTTAGAATTTTGCTGGGGTGTTTGTAGGGCAATCAACCTCCTCTAGGATCTTTTACATTGCCTTTTAAACCAGAAGTAGCTGGCTAATCTCTATAGCAAAAGAGAAAATGAGAAATTCACAAACTATACATGTTTTCACTTTTTTGAAGTAATTAAAAATATTTTATTTTCCCCCAATTATATGAAAAGATAATTTTTAGACAGTTCTTTAAAAATTTTTGAGTTCCAAATTTTCTTTTCCCACTCCCTGAGATGGTAAGCAATTAGAAATAGATTATACATATTCCATCATACTATATTATTCACTCTTATTCTTAAAGATAATTTTTGTTGAGCAGAAGCTTCTGCCTTTGGCTAAATACATATGAAATGTACAACATGTGAAAATGTGTTGGAATTCATTAATCCATGTATTTCACACTTTGGCAACTGGATTTGGTCAAAAACTTTTCATTTGTTAGCAGTAAGCCAAATCTTAGGTTTTACTCGTTTAGATCCTACCAATTACTTTCTGGATTTGTGTAATGTCTTTTAGGAGTTCCAGGAATCAACTTAAGGTCATAGGATCATAGAGTTAGATAGAAGAGTCTGTTGATGTCATCTACAGATGTCCTCAGATGGAAAGATCGGACACTTGGTGAGGTCAAATGATTTACCCAAAGTCATTCAGATAGTAACTGGCAGAGCCAGGATTTGAACCCTGGTCCTCGGAGTCCAAATTCTGCTCTCTTTCCATTGTGCCATGGAGGATGCTATTCGCTGTCTGAAGGATTTTCTAAGGATGAAAAGTAGTATAGCATAATGGAAAGAAGCACTGAAGAGGACCTGGATTCAAGTCCTGACAGGAGCTACATGACCTTAGCCAGTTAATTTAACTTCTCTGAACCACTGATTAGAGATGAATAGTGAAGACCCTCACTAGCTCTGTCAACCCCTTCTCTGGGCTCCAGTTTTCTCATCTGTAAATTGGGGGGACTGGACTCAGTAACCTCTGAGGCTCCTTCCAGCTATAAATCTATTATCCTATAATCTTTAAAATAAAGGGAGTTGGACCAGATAATTCCTACTGTCTAGTCCTGAAATGATATATTTATTTGATTATCTTAAGGTTAATCATTTCCTAAAGGAACTAACTTTGCTTGTTCTAAAGAACAACCTCCATTGCTCATTGTGAGATTGAACTCATTAAGCATAACATGTGAAGGGTCTGGTTGACTCTCACCCTTTGTCCACGGGAAGGATCATTGTGGCGTAGTGACTGGAGTGATGAACCGAGAGTCAGAAAGAGCTGGGTTCAGATCTACCTGTGAGACTTCCCAGCTGTGAGATCATGAGCAATTCACTGAAGCTTTTGGAATCTCATTTTTCTCATTTGTAAAATGGGAGTGTTGAATTAGATGGCCTTTAAGCTCTAAATCTATCTGTCTTCACACATATTTATAAATATGTATATATACACACACCTGCATAGATGTATGTGTGTGTGTATATATGTATATGTATATATACGTACATATATGTATATGTGTGTGTGTGTGTGTGTGTGTGTATGTATATCTTAAGATATCAAAAAGCCCATTTCAGACATAGTCTTTTTCCCCCAGAGTGAAAGAACTGGGATTTTAATCCATATTTCCACAACTTAATTCAACACTCTTTATACAACACTACCTACCTCAGAGGTGGTATGAGGAAAACACACAGACACATACCTACACACATGTTATTCTTCTTACTATTATTATGGAAATAGTAGAAGATTGAAAGGACCTACAAGTCCAGGGGCAGGACTTTAGTCCCAAGTAGGACTGGCATTTTGGTGAGGTAGGATTCCAACCCAAGAGAAATTATTCATACTCTACAACAAGCTAGAGAGAGGAATCAGGCCAAGGAGGATGAGACAAAGGTTTAGTTACTGCATTACAAGGTGAAGTGAAGTCTTAGTGAGAAAAGCAAGAGAAGATCCCTGCTATGGGAACCAGGCAGACATACCCTTAATGTGATCCAGTGATCAATATGGTCAAAATGGCTAGTTCAAAATGAGAATTTACTTGTTATCCAAACCAGTACTGCTGGTTGAAGATCTAGGATTCACTCGGTATAGCAATCTGGACACTTCTCTCTACTTTTATACTTTCTTAGCATTGCATTAGGTGTGACCGTAAAGTTATATGACATTGACATTGAATCCCAGAACTGGAAGAGACTTTAACAGACTTTAAAGCAGGGGTTTCCTAGAGCTAGCTTGCACCAGTCCAAGCCAATTGTTAAAATTTTAGGGTGAACATTTACATCTCAGAAATTGGCACGTGCTACAAATCAGGGCTTGATTTGTTATTTTATTGATTGTCCAGATTTAAGAAAGCAATGGAGGAAATGTTAATATTGCAAATTCAACATAGAAGTGTGACATGAATATTTGGAGAACCAGTTGTTAAACATTTGCCAGCACACGCCTACTTTAAAGGGTGTATAGTCCAATTGATAACTGAACAAGAATCTCCATTTGTAGCACGCCTGACAAGTGGTCATTTTGGCCTCTGCCTCAAGCTTATCTAGTGATGAGGAATCTCCCCAAACAGCCTATTCCACTTTTGTACTGCTTACGTGACCAAAAATTTCTTCCTTATATGATGATGGCTGAAATTGAAAAAGTAGAACCTTAATGACAACAGTCATCCTTAATGATTACTTTGACTATTGCTTCCTGATAAATTGAAGGAATTTTGAGCCTGGGTCCTGAGATAATGCCTTACACATCCAAGATGTCAACTCTGAGTCTCTGATTCCTCACTTGTCAAATGAAGAAGGTATACTAAATGAGTTCCCTTCCAGCTCACAGCTGTGATGTTATACATACATTTGCTGTAAGTTATTGAAAAACCCATTTTGAGGAAATATTATTTCCTCTGAAGTGGACAAGTACTTTCTGCTTCAGAAATAAAGTGTTATGCATGAAAAAAGAAAATTGCATTTATTATAAATACATGGATTTTAGAGTCCTCATAATACCAAGACATTCGGATCAAAAATTGTAACGTTCTATAAATTGTACTGAAAGTTTTCATCACAACTCCTTTTGTTTGGAAAATTAGCGTTATTCCCTAGTAGGCAGCTAGGTGGCAAAGCACATAGCACAGTGAGCTTGGAATCTGGAAGATGAGTCTTCCTAAATTCAAATCTGACCTCAGACACTAGCTGTGTCACTCCAGGTAAGTCATTTCACCCTGTTTGCTCTAGTTCCTCATCTGTAAAATGAGCTGGAGAAAGAAATGGCAAACCACGCCAATATCTTTGCCAAGAAAACCCCAAAATGGGGTCATGGGGAGTTGGACACAACTGAGCAACAACAAAAGGCACTTACAAAAATGTCTGTTGGCTTAAATTGAGACTTTCCAGACTTTCTGATACCTTCACCTTGATTTTCAGCTCCCTTTTGTGAGTTGTTACCCTTCCCAATGAGAATGCTTTTGGTGGGGCAGGGAATGTCTCTATTTTTGTTTGTATTAATATCCTCACTTAGCACAGTGCCTGGCACATGGTAAGCCCTTAAGAAATCCTTTTTTACATTTCTTGTTCCCATCTAGCTCTAATATTTTCCTTAGACAGGTAAGTTCTCCACTTAGGTCTCGAAAAGGAGGCTGAGTGATCACAGGTTGGAGACATTACAGAGCAGATTCCACATCATTTATGAGTTAGACTAAGCTGTCTTAGAGGTGTCTTCCAACTATAAAGTTCTGTGATTCTGTGAAGTATGTTCATTCAAGAGATGGCAATAATGGGAATGCTTTACCCATAGGCCTTGTCAAACAAAAGAACATTATTTCACGAAATGCATGTTGTTCCCTTTCATGTCGACTCCTTGAGAAGCTCTTCACTTACTCTGATGATGCATCCAGTGCTGAGAGTATCTCCTGAACTCTTATTTAGGAACTGCCCTCAGAGCTGCAACACATCCCTTGACCATCCCCCAAGGATGCCAAATCTTTATTCTTTGATGAGGGATTTGAATTTTTGAAACAACCAAAAGTTATCTAGAGGCAAAGACAGGTGATTAAAGTGGGGGTGACCATACACAAGTCACACTAACTCTGAAAGTAGTTCTCAAAGAAAAGCTCTAGAAGTGGTTTTACGCAATAGTAGCCTCCTTCTGATAAACATAGGGCTTTCCAAAGTGACTTCTTTGGAAGGGACAACCTTCTTTTGCAACTTGAATGGGATTGTATAATTAAAGTTATTACTGAATGTTTGTCAAATACTGAGTTACATTACTTTGTAGTTGCATTTTATAAGCAAATTGGCTGAGCAAAATCCTACTCAATGGAATGTTAAACTTGTCACAGGAATTTCTATTCTTTTCTTTCTTTCTTTCTTTTTTTCTTTTAGACAATTGGGATTAAGTGACTTGCCCAGGGTCACACAGCTAGTAAATGTCAAGTGTTTGGTCTGAGGCCGGATTTGAACTCAGGTCCTCCTGACTTCAGGACTGGTGCTCTGTCCACTGTGCCACCTAGCTGCCCCCTTGTCAGAGGAATTTCAAGCAATGATGGGCCAGGGGATACTGAAATGGGAAAATCATTGGAAGCTATTTGGACTCAAGTCTGTGTGCATAGCACCATTCAAGTAAGAGGTTACATGTAAATCAAAGGCTGTTTCATGAACGGGAAAATATTGTAAAAATAGGAAGGGAGGTTGATTTTTTTTTGTTTTTAACTGAGAAAAGAAAAATGGAAGAGAGAAATGAATTTTTCACACTTATATATTATACCAGAAAGGTTTGTAGAATGGCAGGAATGAAAAAGATTGTGAGAGGAAGAGGTGTTTCTAAGGATTTCCAAGGAGAATTTACTGACCAAAGGGCTGTTTTGAACATTAAAAAATAATAAAAAAAACCAAATGAAATGACTTATCTTACTAACCTTCTCACTCTAACCACTGGCGATATGAAGAAGAAGAAATATCAATGAAATAAAGATCAGCTCAAAGTTGGTGACTAGAAAAGTGGTAGGTCTGAACATTGCAAAGTTTTAGGACCTAAATTCTGAAAGCTGCCAGGGAGATTTATTCTTTGCTTGCAGAGAAACAGGCAGTAAGTAGAAAAACCATATATATCAGTAAGAAGGAGAAGATTCAGCTAGTTCAAGACATGGACAGAATCTCTCCTATGCTTATGTGAATGCAACTCCTACTGAAATCAATTTCTATTGCATAGAGACTGCTGTTGAGGGAATCAATTGGCCTTCCAACTTTAGCAGTGGGCAAAATAGAGGCCTGACGTCCAAAAGTAAGACTAGTTATGGGGAGGAAGATCTACGGTGTCTTAAACAAAACTTCTCTACCTTTCCAGGTCAGGAGCTGCAGTTTTTTTTTCAGAGTAGCAAATGTGAGTGGGAGAGTAGTGGCCATGGACTTAACTTCCTCCGACTTCAGGATTGCTTGTGTTATCTTAGTGTAAAGAAGAATAATGCACAAAGTTGGTTCATAGTTTAACCCCTTGGATGAATAAAAACCTCCCTTGGGCATATGTAATGAATGAAAGGTGAAAGTGCAAAAAATATATGCACATACACACACACACACACACACATATACATATGTATATACATATGTATATATGTATATAATTTTCCCCTACATGTTAAAATGATTTTAACATGTTTTTTTAAAGTATTGAGTTCCAAATTCTATCCCTCTCTTCTTTCCCTCCCCTCTCCCTGAGATGGTAAGCAATCAGCTATAGGTTATACATGTGCAATCATGTAAAACATTTCCATATTACTCATTTTGTATAAGAAGACTCAGAAGAAAAAGAATGAAAGAAAGAAGGTGAAAAAAAGCATCTTTCAGTCTATATTCAAACAATATAATTTCTTTCTCTGGAGGAGGATAGCATGCTTCATCATAAGTTGTTTGGGGTTGTCTTGGATCATTGTATTGCTGAGAAGAGCTAAGTCATTCATAGTTCTTCATTGTACAATATTGCTGTTACTGTGTACAACATGCTCCTGATTCTGTTTACTTCATTTTGCATCAGTTCATGTAGGTCTTTCCAGGTTTTTCTGAACTCATCCTGCTTTTCATTTCTTGTAGCACAATAATATTCCATCATAATCATACACTGCA
The DNA here is from genome assembly GCF_003287225.1 of Phascolarctos cinereus. Lineage (NCBI taxonomy): Eukaryota > Metazoa > Chordata > Mammalia > Diprotodontia > Phascolarctidae > Phascolarctos > Phascolarctos cinereus. The sequence continues at coordinate 392,425,613 of NW_027555625.1, read as the reverse complement.
GCTTGTTAAGCCATTCCCCAAGTGATGGGCATCCCTTCGATTTCCAGTTCTTAGCCAGAAGGCACAGTATTTAACTGTTCAGGTGGGAGTAAGGTGACTAATCATGGCCTCTTATAAAAGGATGAATGGTACTGATATCCCTAGCATGGATGGAATACTATAAGGAAGAAAAAAAATCATGCTCACTGAGACTTAGCTAAACAGAGGGTTCTGTTAATAGCTGTAAGTCTTCTTAAATTTTGTTAAATGTAAAATGAGAGACATCTACAGTCAACAGCCATTCTTATACGAAGGGAGGGAAAATAATAATCTCTGCCATAGTGTATTAAACTCTCTGCTACGTAGTCCCAGTTGCAGAAGCAGAAAATGAAACACAAACAAATCCCAAAGATGATAGCAGACAGTGTGAAAAGTATAAAAGGGAATAGGAAATCCACAGTAACCAGGAGACAATTATTTTGGCCCCAAATAAGCCTATTTGCACTTCTAGCTTCTATCATAAATCAACAAACATTTATTAAGTGCCTACTGTGTTCTGGGCATTGTATAATTATATATACACACAATAGAAGAATGCTACAGGCACCTCAGTGGTGCAGGTGAGAGAAAAATGATATGGGTTCCTAAAGAAGCAGTGGGATATAGTAGATGGAGAGTTGGCCTTGTAATCCAGGAAGAAATAGGTTCAAGTTACTTTTCTGACATATACTGGCTGTATGATCTTGGGCAAGTCACTTATCTTCTCAATTCTCTAGGCAAGTAAGACTCTCTAAGACCATCAGCTGATGAGAAGATGCCTACCTGCATTTTTGGAGGGAGTTTCCTTACCAGGGAGTTTCCTATGCCAGTTTCCTATCCCGGCCCTACCCTTTCCTACTTCTCTTCCAAAAAGAGAGGAAAAAAAATGTCTGGAGACCAGTTGAAATGTATATATATATATATATATATATATACAGTTTTGAAAGGAATGCAAGCTATAAAATTCACTGAAGGATTTTTATTTTGGTGTCAAATGTGAGGACACAGGTACCTGAACTAAATGAGCCAATCAGAAATGTCTCTAGATTATTTTATTTGCCAGAAAGCGTGATTAACACACTGAATACTTATACTGTGTGGAAAAGAGTAGAAATGAAGCCATTTTTTTAAAAAAAGCATTCAACATGGTACAGAAGGAATAGATGAAGAAGACTGGGCTACAGATCTTTGCTAAGGCACCTACTACCTATGTTGACATTGGTGAAAGTGATTTAATGTCTCTAAACCTCAGTTTCCTCATTTGTAAAATTGAGTTGGGGTAGATGACTCCTAGGATCCTATCCAACTCTCAAGCAGTGTCCATTTTTACTATGTGAGAGAATTATCAGCACTAAAGCTAACATAGCTCACTTGGTCATCTGGCAGGAAAGAAGCAACATAGCCTAGTGGATAGACAGATAACCTCAGAGCCAGAAAGAACCGATTTCTAGTTCCACATCGAAAACATGCTTGCTGTGTGACCCTGGGCAAATCACTTAACCTCTTGGTGCTGTAGAAAACTTGCTTAGACAAATGAGTTACTAAAAGCTGCTATCTACGTTGGTAGAAGAAGTTCCTTACCAGGGAAGTCCTCACATTAGTGGCATCACAAATCCAGTTCTGTCCCTATCCCTATCTCTACCTTTACGTGCAGAGTTACTTTATACCTTTTACAGAGCAGAATTTCAGAGTTGCAAGAGACTGGCTCTTTAGGCCAGTCTCAGACTGAAAAAGGATATTCCCCCCACCCCCAGCAACATACTTGCCAAGTGGTCATCCAGCCTTTGCTTGAAGATTTCTGGTGAGGAGGAATCCATCACCTCCCAAGGCAACCTATCCTACTTTTGGTTAAATCTATTTGCAAGGAAAATTTTCCTTACATCAAACCTAAATTTCTCCATTTGCAAATTCCATCTATTGCTCGTAGTTCTGTCTCTGGAATCAGACAGAACAAACTTAGCTGCTCTTCCTCATTAGTGTCCTTCAGATACTAGCTATGCAAGATAACTAATGTGTCTCCCCCTAACTCCGTTCTCTTGTAGGTTCAATATTCCCAGTTCCTTAAACCAATACTTACAGAGCATGGAATGTCCTGGTTGCTATTCTCTGAATGCTTTCCAGCTTATCAGTATCCTTCCTAAAATGTATTTGGAGCTGAACTCAAAATCCCAATTGTAATCTGACTAGGGCAGAGTACAGTGGGGCTGTCACCCCCTTATTCCTAGAAGCCATGCCTCAGTGTGACCTAAGACTATATTACATTTCCTAGTTGTTGAGCTTGTGGTCCAATTTAAAACCTCTAACCTTTTCCAGACACACTATTATCTCTCCATGCCCCTATCTTTTATTTGTGAAGTTGATTTTTTGAACCCAAGTGTAAGACATTCCATTTATTCCTAATAAATTTCATCTTCTTAGATTATTGATAATGTTCTAGTCAGTCCAGAATTTTTAAGAATAATGATTTTGGCATTTAGTGGATTAATTATTGCGAATTTATTTGTTTGTTTGTTTGTTTTTTGGCCAGGCAATGGGGTTAAGTGACTTGCCCAGGGTCACACATCTAGTAAGTGTTATGTGTCTGAGGTCAGATTTGAACTCAGGTCCTCCTGAATCCAGGGCTGGTGCTCTATCCACTGCGCCACATCGCTGCCCCAATTATTGCAAATTTAATAAACATTCTAACTATGTCTTTATTGAAGTCATTGATAACAATGTGAAACAGCATAGGGTCAAGCACAGATCCCTTGGGCTATCTGCTGAAGATGTCCTTCCAAGTGGATGTCCTTCCTTCCTTCCTTCCTCTCTCTCTCTCTCTCTCTCTCTCTCTCTCTCTCTCTCTCTCTCTCTTCTCTCTCTCTTTCTCTCTCTCTTTCTCTCTTTCTTTCTCTCTCTCTCTCTTTCTTTCTCTCTCTCTTTCTTTCTTTCTCTTTCCTTCTTTCCTTCTTTCTTTCTTTCTTTCTTTCTTTCTTTCTTTCTTTCTTTCTTTCTTTCTTCTTCCTTTCCTTCCTTCCTTCCTTCCTTCCTTCCTTCTTCCTTCCTTCCTTCCTTCCTTCCTTCCTTCCTTCCTTCTTCCTTCCTTCCTTCCTTCCTTCCTTCTCCTTCCTTCCTCCTTCCTTCCTTCCTTCCTTCCTTCCTTCCTTCCTTCCTTCCTTCCTCCTTCCTTCCTTTCCTTCCTTCCTTCCTTTCTTTCTTTCTTTCTTTCTTTCTTTCTTTCTTTCTTTCTTTCTTTCTTTCTTTCTTTCTTTCTTTCTTTCTTCCTTTCTTTCTTTCTTCCTTTCTTTCTTTCTCCCCTCTCTCTCCCTTCCTCCCTCTCTCCCTCCCTTCCTGTTAATCTGGGACAGCTGACCTGAATTCATTAAGGACAGCAAGGTGCCTTAGTAGTATCTTCTTAGTGACTATTAGTTTCATCTCCCCTTTAACTATTTTATTTCATCCTTGTTATTCCAAAGATCTTCTTCCTTGGAAGAGAAAAATAAAGATGAAATAAAAACTGAGAAGCTATACCTTCTTTCATTATAGTCCCACTAACCCTGATTGGTCCTAACCTTTCTTTGGTCCTCTTATTTTCTCTACTTTTCAAAATTCTCATATCCATTATCTCATTTAATCTTCATAAGAGTAAATTGAGGGGCAGGGGTCCTCATTTGATGGATGAAGAAAGAGTCCCTGATAAATGTAGTGAGAAGAGAACTGATCTACAACTCAGGATTTAACTATAGATTATTATTAAAACTATAGGTTTTAACTATAGATCACGGATTGCAAAGTTGGAAGCGTCCTTAGAGATCCTGTAGTCCACCCATCATTTTGCAATCAGAATCAGTAGAGTGGATAGAATGTTGAACTTGGAGTCAGGAGAGATCCTGCTTCTGAATTGTATTGTCTCTATGACCTTTAACCTCTCTGACACTCAGCTTTTTTTCTTTTTCCAATTCCATGGAGTCTTAGACATGACAGACCCAGTGAAGTATCAAAGAGAATGATAAGTGAATCCCTTCAAGGCAATGTGGCATGGAAGAAAGTGCTCTGACTTTGAAGTCAAGTGCTCTAGGATTCCAATCCTGCCTTCTGTCGCTTAACCATCCATGTGACTTGGAATGAGCCATTTAACCTCAATGGGCCTCACTTTCCTTAGCCATAAAATGTGGTTCTTGGTTTAGATGGCCTCTGAGGTCCCTTCTAGCTCTAAGGCAGGGTCATATAAAGGGAAGGGTGTTGACTGACTGGCTTTAGGGTCAGAGGAGCTACATCCAAATTCTGGTGCTGCTGCTTCCTATTTATCTGTCCCTGTCTCTGGACCTCATTTTCCTTACCTGTAAAATTAGAAAATTGAGCGAGATAACCTGGAGGAACCCTAGTGGCTGGAATGCTGTGAAATCTATGCTTCAACCAAAACAGTGCTAACTATTCCATTCCTCAGACTTTTAGGAAGGCACTTTTTTTTTCTAGCAATATTCTGCACATTTTCTCCCTTCTTTTATCTTCAGTCTATTGACTTAGGCAGCCATTGGCAACACATTGGGATGTTGAACATTTTTATAGAGGTCATGGATCTTGGGATAGTAGGAGGCATGCAACATTTTGGCATTATATTAAATGTTGCCTACCCGTTTCTCTCTCCATGGGGTTCCTTATTTAGGGGAAAGCCCTTTAAAAATCAGTGGGGAATTTTGCATGACTAAGAGTAGAATAAAATGAAAGGAGGAAAGAGGAAGTAAGAAGGAAATGAAAAAGAAGAAGAATTTTACAATGGGTGGGGAGGAATAGCATCATAAGCAGTGATAGAGGTGAAAGGAGGAGACTGTTCTGGTTTGAGACAACACTACTTGAAAACTTTTCTCTACTCAGAATGCATCAGTATGGGTTTCGTGGTCTCTAATACCATTTGTCAATTTGTATTGGAATTAAGCGAATATATAAATTAGGGCTGGAAAGTACACAGTCAGAGAAAATACTCTTTACTGGCCCACTGAACAAATTTAGCACACAGAGCGTGAATTATTCTGTAGCTATGTAGATTTATTATTTTTATTACTGTGGAGTGGGATACTTTTTTCCCCCTCGGTAACATACACAACTTTCATTGAAATCAATTTGGCCCAGTTTCATTTTTATTAGATATAATACACCCTGGGCATCCTCAAATCCTCTGGAGTTTTGAGCTGTAACTTTGACATTCATTCCACACCCAAAAGAAAAGAACAGAAAAACAATAAAGGAAAGAAATAAAAATGCATGAAGAGTGAATTTTAAGAGAGTCTTTTATTCTTTCACCACCTGGGAAAAAATGGAAAAGAACTCAGAAGTAGTGTCTGTCAATATATGTTGCCTTTCGAGATTCTCTTCCTGATCAAATAAATAATTTGTAAGGTTTTGATGACAAAAGGATGTGTCTTCCACTCAGCTATCACCTGCCAGCACTACTCTGAGCAATCTGATTTAGAGATTTAAGCAGAGAAATCTTCCTTTCTCCTGTTTCCCCTAGAAACAGAGAAGAGCCCAGTGGAGAGGTTAATCATTTGAATTTTGCAATTCATATAGAGGAAAAACAGAAATAATTTCTCATGTTGGCTGCTGGAAATATGTTGTCAAACTTTTTAGAGCTCAGGGTTAGAGCCCCCCTACAACTCCTGAATCATAAGCATGAGATGCTCTAAATATATTGTTTGGTAACCCAGGCTCCCATTGAAGTGGCTCCTACCATGCTATATGAAATAAAGTGGAAATCACTTTCTGGAATATTGGGGAAGAGAGAAAATAAACAGTGAAGCAAACAAGGCTCTTTCATTCATGAATACTACATTTAAAAAGGATGAGGAAATCAACATATGAGGCTAGTCCTTGTGAAAAGTGGACAATCACCCCCTATTTTTTTTTGAGATTTGTGATTATTGCTTATGGTTTTCTTGAAACAGGGTCACATTTACATTTTGATGGTAATTTTCAAAGGCAGGCAGTGTAGGGCAGTGGAAAGACCCTTTGCCCTGTAGTCAAGACCTAGTTTGAATCTGACTTTCTGATGATCACGCCCTGTATTACTTTTGGAATGTCACTCGATTTCCCTCTACCTCATTTTCCTGTTCTTTCAAATTAAGATGTTGGAATTACTCACCTCTGATGTTCCTTCTAGATTTAGACCTATGATACTTAGTAAACATCTGTTAGGGATATGAGTAAGAGAAAGGCCAGGCTTATTCCATTTTTCAGAGGGAAAAATACCTCAAAATGTCTAGATTGTCTCAGTGTAGTGTTTTCCAAACTTCCATCATATTCCGCTATCAGGAAAAAATGTCAATAAACCTGAATCACTGCAAGACTAGCCATACTGCTGACAATAAAGTACGTTTGGAAGAGAGGTATGTTTGGGGAGAAAGATGGTGAGATCTGCAATACAGATTGTAATCCATTTGTGCATGCTCATCTTCTATGACCCACCCAGAATGAAAAGGAGGGAGCAGGGCTATTACCGGTTATTGTCTCAGCTGCCATAGGATGAGTTGATCTGAAGAAAGAAGGAAGCATTTTGTTAAACATCTACTATGTGTCGGGCAGCTAGGTGTCTCAATGGATAGAATGCTAGGCCTGAAGTCAAGAATTACTCATCTTCCTGAGTTCATATATGGCCTCAGACACTTACTAGCTGTGTGACCCTGGGCAAGTCACTTAACTCTGTTTGCCTCAGTTTCCTCATACATAAAATGAGCTGGAAAAGGAAATGGCAAACACCGGTATCTACTGAAATGGGGTCACGAAGAGTTGGACACAACTTAAGTGACTGAATGACAATGTATCAGGCCGTATGCTAAGCACTTTACAAATATTATTCCGTCCTCACAGCAACCTTCGGAGGTGCTATCATTATCTTCATTTTACAGGTAAGGAAACAGAATTAGACAGAAGTTGTGACTTGACCAGGGTCACACAGCTAGGAAGTATCTGAGGCCAGATATAAAACCAGGTCTTCCTGACTCCAGGTCATGTTCTATCCACTGTACGAGGATAAGAGGGAAGTAATTCTCCCTAATGCATTTGTGAGCTGCTGCTATCAATGTCCTAGAAAGGACTGGGTTATTACTTCTCCAATGGGGCATTTAAAACCAATGCAGAAGTGGGGGGATGCTGAGAACTTGTACAGCAAAAGGAGGGAACAGAATGGGACAGGGTTGGGCAAAAATGTGGTACATTTATATTAGAGAAAAACCCCATGATTGGTTACCACAGGGAAAGTGAGAAAAGGTTCATGTTTTCATCCTTAGCATCTGTTGGTCATATACTTCTTGGGGTCTGTCTATGGTCCCTCAGGCTGCTGTGGCCCTTATTTAGGAAACCACTGTTCTAGTGGAAGTTATCATATATATCCTCTTTTTCCTCTGCCATCTTTCTCCTTCTCTATTCCTCCAAAATGCAACAAAAAACATTGGGCCAAACTGGGGTCTAAATTGAATCTAGTGTGCTGACTTAAGGGAATGTGATGATCAATATTTAGGATTTTGTGCTCCAGAAATCTTGTATGATATACGAGTTATTGATGAGTATTTCTGGAAGACATGAATGTCTGGTCCTAGTTCAAGTCCTTAGTTATTTGCCAAGGAATGCCATGTCAATTAACATGACCTGGGGCTTGTTATGTTCTAGTATCACCTAAAGATTAGAAATAGGAATACCTCAAATGAATACATTTCTTCCAAGAACTTTAAAATGTTTATGGTGGATATGGTGGAAAGATTGATGGAATGAGAGTCTGAAAACCTCAGTTCAAATTCCAACTCTGCCACTTACTCTGTGACGAAGAGCAAGTTCCAGAAACCCTCTCAACCTCAGGTACCCCATTTATAGAACTAAGGGACAGTGTAGATTAGATGATATATGTTTCCTTCCAGCTATAAATCCTTGAAATGATAATAATGTTCTAAGAGGCAAGTGGGGGGACAGGAATTGGTATTTTCTTCTTATTGATTAAAAAGGAGGAGATAGAGGTAAAAGGAATAGATTTTTTTTTCCATTCAGGCTAAGAGTTTGGCAGTGTCAATAACGAAATCGACTTTCTTGACCCATCCCTGTTGGGTTTACTAGACCATCTGGCTTCCATTTATAATGAAAAAAAAAAACTCTAGGAGAGTGTTTTTCATATTGAGGTCACATCAAATAATTAATAAGTGTTACTAGACTTAAGTTCCATAAGAGCTTTGCATGACCCATGACTCCTAGAATATTATCCTAACCATAGTAACTTTCGATAAATAACTATTGAATAAATGGGTTTGTGGGATATTTCTATTTTGGTACAATGGAAAGAATGCAAGATTGTGAGTCAGAAGAACTGAGTTTGAAGACTGGTTCCATTGCTAACTGGTTCATGCTTTGACCCAACTTTACCAATTGCTTGAGGGGTGTGTGTGTGTGTGTGTGTGTGTGTGTGTGTGTGGTGTGTGTGTATTTGTGTGTGTGTTTGTGTGCTGCATGTGTATATATACCCACACACTGTTTCAAAAATCTTGGTGCAGTTTCAGGCATTTAAAAAACTGTACTAAGACTTTGGGGACACCTTGTGTATATTATTTTAGAAACCACTAACTAGTTGTTTGATCCTGGGCAAGTGACTTCCCATATCTGTGCCTCAGTTTCCTGATCTGTAAAATGAGGGAGTTAGACTAGATTACATCTCAGGTCATTTCCAGAGTTTCTTCCATATAATTCTTTGATGCTGCTGTTGCATGCACTGTTGTAGGAGACAAAAGATTTACTTAGATGCCCTCCAGTAGCTTACAGTTTAGTTGAGGGGAAAAGACAAATACATATGAAAACAATTAGAGACCAATTCAAAACAGTACAGAACATGAGTACCCAACATGCAGCCTTGTAAGACAAATGGGGCCTTCCTGATATGTTTAAATCTAATTAGCTAACATACGTGAACCAGTAGCCCAATAGGGGCTAACCACCTGCCTGCCCTGAGATATCATGCTAGCAGGCTTGGGTCAATTAGTAACTGTATGTGCAAAAAAATTCATGCTGCTCAAACACATGTGGATTATATCTTGTGTGACTGAATAAAGAACCCCCTAAAACTTGGGTGCCCCTAATATAGAATCAAATGCTAGACTGTGCAGAATATAAAGGCTAGAAGAATTCTGAGAAGGGAGGGGGTGGGATCTGAAACAATTGGGGAAGTTCTTATGTGAACACAAGAAACACAATAAAAAAATCATCCGGTTTAAGAACAAAAAAAGATTATGCCAAAAGGAAAACAGTCCTCTCAAGATGAAAGTGAGATGCTTGTGCGCCCTAGGATTTGACAGAGGAGGACAAGGTGGGGTTAGAAAGGTGAATAGATCAGTCCTGCAAAACATGTTGTTTTTGCTTCTGCAAGATTCCAAAAACAAAGCTCAGGGACAGGGGTCTTCTGCTCATGCATAACCCTGTCAATGGTATATCCAAGGAATTCTAGGCAGTCCAACTCCGTGCAATGAATGGCCCATTTCCTCCCTCTACCATTTTTGTCCCTTCCACTCATATTGTAAAAACTGCGTTTTAAGAGTGTAACTAACAACTCCTCATAACCATAAGAGCACTTCTAGCTGTAGTTGGCTTTTTTCACAGTACTCTGAAGGCACCTTGTGGTATGACTCCAGCTGAGCAATTATGATTATTGCTATCAGTGGAAGATGAGTATATATTGCATATTGCAAAAATGTTATTATAACAAATGAAGTCAATGGGACATGGCTTATTATTAAGCAGAAAACAGTGGAGTAGGAGTTAGGAGAATTGGTTTAGTTCAGGCTCAGACATTAGGCAGCAATCTAGGTGACCTTGGATAAATCTCTTTACCTCTGTGGGCCTCAGTTTCCTTATCTGTAAAATGAACAGGTTTGACTCGATTATCTTCAAGGTCCCTTCCATCTCTACATTTATAGTTTTATGATCCTTTGGGGGGATTGGACTGAGATCTTTTTTCTAAGTGAGGGAAAGACATGAGGAAATGGATATGCTTACCAAGTGCTATGTAGCCATAATAGTTCTATATTTAAGCTAAGTTATTATTTAATTTATATGTGCATACACACGACCTATTGCAGGCCATATGGTATAACAGAAAGAACAGTGAATCAGGAATTGTTAAGAAGTAGATTTAGTTCCAACTCTTCTACTCATTAGCAATGTGACCTTGGGGACTAACCTCTCTGAGCCTTACTTATGTGAGATAATATTTGTATTACTTGCCTTTACTTGTGTGAAAAACAGTGAAATTACACATATATGCCTATATATATATATATATATATATATATATATATATATACATATTGCTATATAAATGAGTTATATATCCTCATATAACTATAGAATACAGCTAGGTGCTACTATAACACATGCAGATGTGACTGACTATTAAATGTAGACATATAAACACATATAAGAAGTCAGCGTTTCTCATCCTGTTTTGTATATCATGGAATCCCATAGTTTTCCATGACATGATTAGGGATTCTAAGAAAAATCTTCAATGTTAGTGATATTTATCCTCTAAAGTGTTAAATAATATGCTACTAAAAGCTTTGTAATTGTCTACTGTAATTTTTGGCTCTGAAAATAGGTTTAATTTCTCATATTTTAATTCAAAAATTTTCCAAAACCTCTATCCTGAGAATATTCCAGATCTTTCTCTCTGTCTTCTCCAGGCTCTCTAACCCCAAATCTATGCTTCTATCAATATATTAAAAGTCCCAAAGTCTTCCACTGGCAAAATAGCTTAGGGAGCGCTGACAAAGCTATATAAGATGAGCATATATTTTCTTAATACAGATGTAGAACATCTCTGTATGAAGTAGTCTGTTGTCTGTGCACAGATATGTAACATAATTGCCTATGTTGTGCACTGACCTCCTTATTGGGGAGTTGGACCAGATGACCTCTGAGATCTCTTCCAATACTAAGATTGAATGATACTGTGAATCTTCCCAATGGAGAAGTTGAAAGGAGGCAGTCCTTCCAGCCAAAAAATCAATTGCTTCTCCATGAATTATTGAGATGTTTGCTATCAGTTTCTTTCTTCTTGTTTAAAGCAGGCTTTGTTGGAAGGCTGGATAGGTTCCTTCCAAGACTCTTTACCTTGTGATGACATGCAGTTGTGGGTGTCTGCTCCGATTCCCCCACTTTCTGCAGCCCAGGCCCACGTATCTCAGTGTTTCAGTATGTGTTTTTGCCCAAAGCTTGCAGGACTTAAAGGTTGGACATATGACTCCCCAATATGTGACAGCCCAGAATGAAAGGGAGACTCTGGGGACTTTGCAAACTCTTATTCATTTTAAGGAGAAAACACTCATTTTCCCTGCAAGAACGAGCATGACATTCACATGTTTGCATTCAGAAACATATTGGAGCTTTTATACTGAACTGTGAGATGTTACTAAATGAACATTTCTTCCTCTTGTGTAAATAGATAGATTAATGACGTTAAGTGAAAGCCAAGCTTGCCTGAAATGTTAACTTCCTTATGGGGTTTTGAGTTTCTCTTCTTTTTGATAAATGGACCAATCTAGCAATAAAATTCTTGCACAGTAGGTTAATAATGTCATAGCTGAACTGTGAAATAGTAATGTGTGTAGTATCTCTTTGCAAACAATAATCCTTGAAGCCTGATAAATCTATTTGCAGCCCAATTGCACGTTCATTGTTACCAACGGCTCCTTCTTTGCAAGTACAAAGCAGTTTTGTCACATGCATTTGTAAGCAGAAACAACCGGGAAAGAAGGGGAAAGTAAGAGCACAGACCAGACTGCAGGGAAGGAAGAAGCAGCTTGCTCATTCCTTGCCCTTCCCCCCTCCCCAACTTGCCTTGCTTGTTCCCTCTCTCTGGGGTAGGAGCCATTCTTAACGCCTGCCCCACCCCCCTCCTACAATGCCACTGCCTACGGAAGCAGAGCCTCTCAATGGGGACTGATGGTGTAAAGCAAGGGGGAATGCAACAATATGACCAAATAGGGGCGACTAATGGTATATCCTTCTTTTTCTCTTTCCCCCCCAAGACTCTTTGATGTTAGGGCATTAAAAAACAAACAAACCGACTTTTGATAAAGAGATTCAAGTTACAAGGTGGGAGGGAGGAAGAAGGAGAATCCCAGGCCAAGGTGGCTTTTTCATATTGAATACAGCATATGCAGGGCTGGGGACATAGAAGTGGCCTAATAATTATGGCAGCCTTCATACAGCACCAGCACAGAAACACCCAGGCAGAGCACACAGGAACACTACTGCAGAAATTGGATTGTAAACAAAAGACGACCAAACAGCCCCTTTGCACCAAGGCACTGGTGGAAATACAGCCTCCTGGTTGCCTCTAGTCTCAGGCAACTCCAGGGTAAAATTTACACTGTGTTGGCAAAAGGAAAACTGTATCGGAAATCACCACTGATTTTGAGGGTATTATTTAAGCATCAGTATCTAAGTAGCTCGGGGCAGTGCACATAAACTTGACAAACAGTCTACTTTAGTCCTGCCTGCCTATATCAGCATAATAGGGCAATGAGGCTTTTATTCATTTAAAGAAAGGTTGAGTTTGATTGGCAGGGCAGCCTGCCTGAACACCAGTGCCTCTTTTCCCTAACACTTCACTGCTATCAATTACAGTTTTGAATACGAAGTGTTTCTAATGTAAAATAATGCCAACCTCTGCCTCTATCCTCAGGCCAGAAAGGTTCTTTGTGCTATTTATTCCCATTCTGTGACTGTCTCAGGACTTCCTCTGGCCTCCCCCCCCTTCTTTTCTTTCAGTATCTAAATGATGTAACATTGCCAGTAGAAGTAGGGTTCATGCAGAAAACATTTCTGTTCTTTATTTTAATCAATAACCTCCTGGGTGAGTGACATTTCCACCTTGCTGATTAAAAATCAGAAGACCTGGGGACATCTTGGCTTGCGAATCATGTTCAGTTCTAGGAACAAAAAAGAAAGAAAGAAAGATTTTGGTTTTGTAATTTTGTTATCTGCTACAAGCGATTGGGGCAGTCAACTTCTGTTTAGAAAAATGTGAACAACTGAAATGAATGTAGTTCTTATTGAAATAGGCAAGTTATTTACTTCAGCTGCCATCTGTTGGCCAGTTAGCTATTTTAATTTGGTGTTGGAACTCTACCTGGCTTCCTACGTTGCAGTTTTGATCCATGCTGCATTTGAAAAATGTCTGGGGATGAATGGAAGAGTAAGAAGATTCCACCAAACAAATGTGTGTGAATGCATACGAAATGCTAGGTACGTGTGTGTGTGTGTGTGTGTGTGTGCTCGCGCGTGCGCTCGCGGGGTCTGGACAGCTGTAAATATATTACAGCATATATACATACAGAATGTTCTTTTTTGAACAGACTGATGACAGATCCCAGAGGACTTTGATCCCTTTTCATTTCTAACTGGCCTCACTCTCTTTAAAAATGGTTACCTTTGTGAGCTGCCAAAGTGATGACAGTTTCCATTGCGGTAAACCTGAGCTCCCAGTTGATCATTTGTATAACCCTTTCTAGCAGGATTCAGGAGCAGGGGCCCTTTGGTGGGGGCAGAAGAGTGTGGAGTATCTATACAGGCCTAGGAAGTCTGACAGGGAAGTTCTAGGGCCATTGGGCAAAGACTGGAGGTCTTTGCTTTTTTTGTTAAAAAATTAAATTTTTTTTCTCAGTGTTTTTATGTCACCTTCATTTCCCAATATATCCTTCCTCTTCATCCTTCTGGAGAGCTATCCATTAGAGCAAAGAATAAAAAAGGGGAAAAAAAGTTCAACTAAACGTATCAATACAACATCCAAGTCCATAATCATATACAGTGTTCTATACTTATAGTTACCCATCCCTGCAAAGAGGGGAAGGAGATGCATTCTCATAACACTTCTCATAATATGTTTCATATCTCTCAATGTAGATAAAAAGGCATTAGCTCTTTTTTTGGGCTAACATCACACTCTTGACTCATATTTGAATTTGTGATCTATTGAATTCCTCTTTCCCTCTCTTTCCCTTCCATCTCCCCCCCTCCCCAATTTTTTTCATCTTTTATTCAAGTATAAGATGTACATATACATATGTATATATTCTTCTCTCTCCCCATGTTTTTGGGCTGGATCTGTGATTTCATAATCGTATATAATTTCTGGTAAGGAACTTCTCTACCAATGTGGATCTGTTCCTTCTCTAGAATTTGTAGCATTATCAAGGTGCGTGGGGACATGGAGAGATTAAGTGGCTTTCCTGGGATTCCTCAGCCAGCATGTGACAGAAGTGAGACTTAAATTCAGATTTGACTGACCCAGAAGTCAGTTATTACATGCTGCCTCTTTTTAGATTTATCCCTGTTGAATTTCATCTTACTAGATCTGGCCTAAGGTTCTAGACTGGAAAGATATTTTTGATTCTTGATTCTGTCATTCAATGTGTTAATTATCTCTCTGAGCTTCACGCCATCAGCAAAGTTGATAAATGTATCTCTATTCAAATTACCGTTAAAAATGTTAAACAGAACAAGACGAAGCACAGATCCCTGGGGCACTTCACTAGAGACCTACCTTTAAGCTAACATCACTCCATGAATGGTTACTCTTTCTTCTTTTGAGAGTTGCATGTTCATATCCTTTGGCCATTTATCTATTGGGGAATGGTTCCCATTCTTATATATTTGGGTGAGTTCCTTCTATATCTTGAATTTTCTACCTTTATTAAAGACACTTTCTGTAAAGACTTTTCCTTACAGTTAACTGTTTCCCTTCTGGTGAAAGATACATCATTCCACTCTTCTTATTTCTTTATGATGGAAATTTTTATATCTAGGTCACATATCCATTTGGAGCTGATCTTGGTTTATGTGTGAGAAGCTGATTTAAACCTAATTACTGCCGATCATTTTCCAGTTTTCCTAGTAATTTTTGCTGAATGATTCCTTATCCCAGTACTTGTAGTCTTTCTATTTATTACGCATGATGCTACCCATTTCCTTGTAGACTTTATGTTCTTAAACCTTCCCACTGATCAAGTTTTATATTTTTTAAAACCATTATCAAATAGTTTTAATTATTACTGCTTTGTGATAATAGTTTGAGTCCTGACACTGCTTACTCCTTGTACTTCCAGTTTTTTTTTTTAAATATTTCATTACTTAAGTTTAAATCTGGCCCCAGATGCTTATTAGCTCCAGGTCACTTAACCTCTGCCTCTTTTGATAATAACAGCATTTCCCTCTGAGAACTGTTAGGAAGATCAAATAAGATAATGTTTGCAGAACAGTTACCACAGTGCCTGGCACATAGTAGGTGTTATATAAGATGTTTTTCCCCTCATTCCCCCCTTTCTTTGAGGTTATTGCTTTTCTTGTTGTTGTTGTTCCTCCAGATGAATTGTTTATTTTTATTTCTAACTTTATAAAATAATCCCTTGGTTGTTTAATATAGCACTGAAAAAATAAATATTTAAGTAGAATCCCATTTTTGTTATATGGACAAAGTCCAGTGTTGAACCATTAATATTCCTCCACCTAGGTCAGTCATTATTTCTGTGAAAAGTGTTCTGTGGTTGCATTCGTAGAATTTCTATGAGTCTCAGTAGATGCGTCATCAACTATATTATACATTCAATGGTTATTTTGAATGGAATTTTTCTCTATATCTTTGTGGTGGATTTTATTGGTAATGTATTAAAAAGTTGATTTATATGCATTGAAGTTATTTCAATTGCTTTTCTAGGGTCTTCTAAGTAGACTATCATCTTTTGTGTATTTATTCATCTTCTTTTTCTTGTATCATTATGATTGCTAACATTATTAGTACTAGAGAAAATAATAGTGGTGAGAATAGACATCCTTGCTTTACCTCTGATCTTCTCAGAAAAGTTTCTAGTGTTCCTACTTTATGTGTAATGCTAGTTTGTGTTTTTAAATAGATTTTTTTTTATCACATTAGGGAAAGCTCATTTATTCCTTTGCTTTTAACAGAAATAGGTATTTTATTTTGTCAAATAGTTTTTCTGCATTTATTGGTATATTCATGTGATGTTCATTTTTGCTATTCATTTGCTCTAAATTGTTTATGATTTGCTAATATTAAATCAACCCTGTATTCCTAGTATAAATCCAATATAATATATAATTTTTGAATGGAATTCTCTAGTCTATTCACTAGTATTTTATTTAGCACTTTGTATTGATATTCATTGGAGTATTTGTCTATCGCTTTATTTCTGTGCTTCATTATTTCCTCATTTAGATATCAAATCTCATTTTTTATCATAGAAGAAATATAGCAGGATCCTCTCTTTTCCTCTTTTTGTAAACAGTCTATATGATATTGGGATTAATTCATTTTTGAAAATTTGATAGAATTCATTTATCTGAGATTTTTTTCCTTTTGGGAGATCTTTTGTGGTTTAAGTTATTTTTCTGAGATTGAGTTCTTTAAATTTTTCATTTTTTTCTGTTGATTTGGGTATTTTATATTTGTATAAATATTCATCCATTTCTTTTATCAAATTTGTTGACATAATTGAGTAAAGTAGTTTCTAATAATTTTATTTTTAGTGACTTCCACTTTTTCATTTTTCCATATTGGTGATTTGGTTTTTCCTCTTTCTTTTTAAATTATGTAAGCTCACAGTTTATCTACTTTATTAACTTAAAAAAATTCCCTAGTTTTATTTATCAATTCAGTGGCTCTTTTGCTTTTAATCTGGTTAGTCTCTTCTTTGATTTCAGAATATCTATTTTTGTGCTTAATGGTTTTTCAGTTTGTTGCTTTTCTATTTTTTAGTTGCAAACTCAATTTATTGAGCTATTCTTTCTGCTAACATTTATGAAAGTGTTTAGTTTCCCCCCCCCCCCGAGGACTGTTTTGGCTATATTCAAAAGTTTTGATTTGTTGTTTTGTTATTATCTTTGATGGAATTATCTATTATTCTATGATTTGTTCTTCAATTTACCAAATCTTTAGAATTAAATTACTTAGCATCCATTTACATTTTAACTTTTTATTTAAATGCCCTTTATTGGTTGTAATTTTGTCACATTATGGTCAGGAAAATGTGTTTAATATTTCCTTATTTATGAAATTGTTTATTATTATTTTTTGCCCTTTTGTACATGGCCAGTTTTTGTGAAAGTATCATGCACAGTAGAGAAAAACATATTTTTCCTTTTCTATTTTCATTCATAATCATCAGAGAGCTGTCATATCTAACTGTTCTAAATTATTATTTAAGCCCTTACCTTCTTTGTTTTTTATCTTTTTTGTTAGATTTGTTTAGGTCTGAAAGGGGGCACATTGAGATCTCTGACCATTATAGTTTTACTATTTCTCCATGGAATTAAAATAAAATTTCTTTTAAGCAGTTAGATGTTATGCCATTCAGTGTATGTGTGTGTGTGTGTGTGTGTGTGTGTGTGTGTGTGTGTGTGTGTGTGTATGTATGTGTGTGTGAATATGTATTATTTTATTCCTTAGAGTGTCTACAGTTTCTCTATCTCTGTTAGCCACATATATTTTACTGTTGCTTTTTCTGAGATCATGACTGCTATCCTTACTTTTTAAAAAAATTCATCTTAAGTATAATATATTTTAACCCTGAGTGAATCTCTGTTCAGGTATGTTTCTTCAAAACAATATGTTGTTAGATTTTGCTTTCTGATTCATGACTGAAACAACTGAATAACAAGTCTACTTACCTCTATCCTGAGTTCCTGAGTCAGATTAAAACTCTACCTACCTTGTCTATAATCTTGGAAAAGACTGTCATGCCCTTTTTGCTCTGGACCTTATTTTCCTGGGTTCTTGCCTCTGGTTTTCATCTGGGTTTGGGGTCCTTGAAGGTTTCAGTGTCCTTGGTCAGAGTTTGCTGGTTGGCTGGCTTTGGTTGAGACCTTGCCATGTCTAGGTTTGACTAATTGCAGTGCTATCTGGGTCTTCTAGTTGTTCACCTTAACTTATGCTAGCTTTCCAGGTGGGACCTTGTTTTCCAGAGCTTCTTCTGGCTGTTTTGGGCAGTCCTGGGCTAGGTTTGAAGGAGTTTACCAATATATCTCTTTGGATTTCTTTGTCATTAAAAAACAATCTGGTACTCTTTCTAGGTCATTGTTGGGTTATCTCATCCCCACATTCAATATTTGTCACCCTAGAAGTTCCCTCAACTCAAAAAATAGGATTTTTTATTCTTCTTAAAACTATGGACCTTAAAATAATCCCTTTATCTCTTAAATTTAAATATATTGATTATTGACTTTCTATTATATCTAATAGTGTTCAAATGGATAATTATTAGCTATGGCAACATCTAATAATAGGTATTTTAAAATATTAGCACATTAAATAATGGAGGAGGATAAGAGAAAGTATGCTCATGTTCTTCCCTTTCTATTGTGGGAACAGCTTTGCTAAAACAACTTTGATACCACTATTTCTCTCGGGTCCCTTTCTTTATAAATCCCCCATTCTCTGGAATGGACCAGAAAAGTGTTTTTGCACACATTCCCTCATTATATTGACCCTGCCTTACAAAGTCTGCATGTACTGAATGATTTCATCATTTTCCTATTTAGCATTATGTGAGCATTGGCTTGCAGCGTTCTCAGAGACATTCTCTAAAGCCAGCTGCACAGGTGTGACTCCTGCCCTCTGAGAGCTTACAATGTAAAGCAGAAAAGTATTTAAATAAGATTCCAATAGCTGAAAAGATGTGGTATCATGGAAAGAATAGAAGATTTGGAATCAGGGGACTTGATTTTGAATCCTGGCCTGTTGCTTTCTAGCTGTATGAGTAATTTAACCTCTTTGCATCTCAGTTTTCTCCTCAGTAAAATTAAAGAGTTAGACTAGATGATCTCTAAGGTGCCTTCTAACTCTAAAACCTGTGTTCCTATAGGACATCGATTGAAATACATATCACACACCACCTTAGTAGCTAGATGGTGCAGTGAATAGAACACTGGGCCTGGAGTCAGGAAGAACAGAGTTCTCAGACACTTACTAGCTGTGGGACTCTGGGCAAGTCACTTAACTTTGCCTCAGTTTCCCCATCTGTAAAATGAGCTAGAGAAGGAAATGGTATGCCACTAAAGCATCTCTGCCCAAAAAAACCCCAAATGTGGTCACAAAGAGTTAGACGCAACTGAAAAATGACTGAACATTTTAAGAATGAGAGAATAAAGGAAAGTGTATAACTAGTGGGGATAGGTACAAGGTCACCACAGGAGCTGTATTTCTAAACTTTGGGAGAATAATTATGGTCACAAGCTGTTTTATTTGTACTCAAGAGGCTTGTAAATAAAGCATATTGGGAAAATGATAGGGAATTTGATCATAGAAGCAAATGTCTTGGTCACGTCCATACCTAGACACCTAGTAAGATGGGCTATCAATAATGCTCACAGACAAATGTGAAACTAGAAGTCACTGTAGTCTATCTGAAGAAAATCTATGCAGCCTACCCCCCGACCTTACCTTGCAAATACAAACAAGATGATGAACACATTTCTTCCCACCCCCCCCACTTCCAGCCTTTAAATATTCCTACTGCTATGAGTTGCAGAACGTCAGGGGATTTATTACCGAGCAAAACATGGTTTGGATTTCACATTTGAACACTTGATCTCTTAGTATTTCTGGGTTCTTTCTTGTTTGTGTATTGATTTATTCAAGCAAACAGTAGCGAGCTTTCTGGAAAGGAGCAGTGGCATGCACGAAACCCTGGTACATGGAGAATGACTGGCAGGGTCGCGGTTTGTTTCACTTATATACAGTGGTGACACTGGCTTGTGTGCTTTTCCACTGTGACTCAGGAGTTGGCATTTGCATTCTATTTCTTGCTGGGTGTACAGGCACCGGAAACCATTATTTCCATAGCGAGTTATGGCAAGCGGAAATAACCTCTCCCTAATTATTATAATAAGGCTCCCTGAGCATTATTGGAGAGTAAAGAGGCCGAAAGCGTCCACTGCCACAAATTTTTGCCCTGTCAGCAGAAGCTCCACGTCTAAAAGGTTTTCTGAAATTTAATCCAGATCGGGTGGGACTTTTGTGCCTTTGTGTATTTGGTTATAAACTGTTGTCATAACTCAGAGTCTACAAAACCTCACTTTAAAGAAATGGCCCAACCCCAATGAAATGATTTAGTCTCTATTTTTATGAAGCAATAATATTTTTGAACAGTCAGCGGAATGCCTCCTAAGTTGCCTGGGAGCCTAAAGGGCTTAGAAAGTTCGTCCATGGAGATAAATAAGCTGTCAATTCATGATGAAGAAAATCAAACTCATGGTGTTGTTCTTGGCCAAGGAGTCCGTAAAAGTATGAGAGATTTTTTTTTTTCGTGGAGTTGTAGAGCACTCCATGTGTTAGCAGTTAGCGCTCTAATACCACATTGTGCCTGGGATAGTCTTTCGAAAATATAAGCAGAAACATCAAAATAAGGAAAAAAAAGTTAACCCATTCAGGTGCCTTTAAATATCAAATCAAACTTTCTTTCCTTGGAGTACTCAACAATAAGAGAGGCAAGATCCACAGAGACCCATTTTTTCCCCTGTTTCCTAAATTTTCTTTTTTCCTGCCTTGAATAGGTTTGTAGACCTCGGCTCAAAAATATATAAACTGAAATATGGGGTTTTGAGGGTGGGGGAAGGGAAGAGAAGAGAGCATGAAAAGGAACAAAGGAGAAAGGTGTGAGGTTTAAAGGAAATTTATGTCAGAAATCAATCATTTTATGTAGTTCTTTACTTTAGTAATAACAGATATTTCCTTTACCTTCTTGTCTCAAGTCATACACTCTTATGCATGAGTTTTTCCTAGCGCTTTCATATCAAAAAAATCAAATTCAATACTTCTCTTTCTACAAAGTCTGTGGTAGCATGGAAGAGCTTGCTTGTCACTGTCTCTCATATATCAAGTTACATTGGTGGGTTGTTTGGTATGGTAGCGAGAGCAGGGAACTGAGGTTGGGGGAAATAATTTTTTTTTCTTTCAGTCAACAAAAGTTTAGTAAGCATTTACTATGTGCCAAGTGCTATGCTAAGAGCTTGGTTAGGTACAAAGAAAATCAAAAGTAAGATGCCTTCCCTTGAGGTGCTCCAAGTCTAATGGGAAGATAACATCTAAATAACTGTGTTCATGCAAGATGCTGTTAGTAGAAATGGAATGGGATTTCAGAGGAGAGGCACTAGCAGTGGAGAGAACTATGTATGACATGCTACCTGCAGAAGGAATGATTTGATTTGGTAAAAAAAAAAAAACAACTGGGAAAACTAAGAGACAGTTAAGGAGGAAGAATAGTACAGGCCTAGGGGGCCAGCCAGTGAAAAGGCACAGAGCCAGAAAATGGAGGTCCTTGGGCATGCGTTGGGAAAGCAATAAGGTCATGGGCCAATGGAGTTGCATCATGGGACATGTGAAGAGGAATAAAGTATAAGAAGACTGGAAAGTCAAGAAAGGATCAGGCTGTGAGGACTTGGAATGTCAAACAAAGGACTTTGTATTTGCTCCTGGAGGTAATAGGGAGCCAGTGAAGTTTATTGAGTGACATGGTTAGATTTGAGCTTTAGAAAGATCACTTTGGAAGACGAGCGGAGGTGAGCTTGGAACAGGGAGAGATTCGAAGCAGGGACACTCACCAAAAAGCTTTTGTAGTAATACAGGCAAGGATTGTAGAAGGCTCATACCAGGGTGTGATGGTTGTGTGAATGGAGAGAAAGAGATGTCTACAAGCAATGTCGTAAAGGTTAAAGTGACCTGGTTAGGTATCAGCTGGGGACATGAGGTCACTCAGAGGGAGGAGTTGAAAGTGGTGCTGAGGATGTAAACCCTCGGTGATTGGGAAGATGGTGGTACCTTAGACAGTGGTGGGAAAGTTTTTGATATGAACCTGTGATTTCATCAGTGTAGGTAGGACTGTGCGGAAACTCCTTTCCCAGATACAGATCTTCAATTTCTCTGTAACTGATAGCCATAGAGAATTGCCTTGGGGGGGAGTGACAGGTCAAGTGACTTGCCCAGGGCCACACAGCTGATTTGTCAGACCCAGGTCTTCCTGACACCAAAGCTGGTCCTCTGGCTGCTGCTCATAAACTATAAAACACGAAGAGGGGAAAGAAAATTACAGTATTACTTTGCTTGTACTTTTATTAGTGAGATAAAAAAGGAGAAACAAAATCTCCAGGAACTGAAAGTTTCCAAAACACATATGGACACACCCTTCAGCTGTTGACTTGCTGATGACCTGTCTCAAACTCATCTACAAGCTTGTTTGGCTGTTTCCCATCTGTGCCCTGATTATGCCCCGTGGTGGGACTCATTTTAAATTTCTCAGCTTCATCACAGAGGTTTAACTATCACCTTACAGAGTGGAGCTATCTCTTTGAATGTTTCTGTGAATCAAAACAACGGCAGAATATTGGAAAGTTATGAGCAATATTATTGTTTTTCTTGACTTTAAAGCAATTTAGTTCACAGCTAGTAGATGCTCAAAGCAACATCCATTAGAAAATGGAAACTGAGTCTCATTTGTTTGTAAGTTGAAATCAATCGATAAATACACCTGCTTCATAATGTATCAAATAGCTGAAATCCATCCACTGTTTCAGTACACAGACAGTTCTCACTGTAAACAGACCCTTCTGCACTGCTGCCACTGCCGCCTGCTGGATCTGGAGCCGGCCTGTGGCTTGGGGTCGGGTAGGGGTGGGATTCTGCTGCCCGCCCCACAGAGGAGTCAAAATTTACAGAAAGGGAGAACTGCCTGTATACTGACATAGCCTGTTTGGGTCAAAAGAGTATGGTATGGTGGAAAAAGCCAGGAGATCTTTCCATAAATAAATTGTATGACCTTGGTCAAGTCATTTCACCTTTCTGAGCCTCAGTTTCTCCTTATGAAAAATGAGTGGGTTTTGAGTACGTACCTTCTTGATCTGAGTTCTGGTATTTTATGTTTTATTTTTAATTTTTATTTTCTTTTTTTTTTAGGCAAGTGGGGTTAAGTGACTTGCCCAGGGTCACACAGCTAGTAAGTATCAAGTGTTTGTTCTGAGGCCAGATTTGAACTCAGGTTCTCCTGACTTCAGGGCTAGTGCTCTATCCATTGCGCCACTATTTTGCATTTTGTAAATATAAGCAGCTAGGACTTTATAAGCCTATGCCTGTGTTTCTATAAATATAGGCAGTATATAGAGTGCTGGACATGGAATTAGGAAGACCTGAATTCAAATCCTGCCCCAGATACTACTTACTACTTGTGTGGCTTTGGGAAAGTCACTGAGCCTTTACCTCAATTTCCTTTTCCGTAAAGTGGGGATGATAATAGCTTCTAGCTCCCAGGGCTGTTGTGAAGATAAAATGAGATATATGTAAGATACTTTGCAAAGCTTAAAGTGCTCTTATCAATTCTAACTATTAGCTAAATAGTAATTATACATATTTCTGTATGAATTAGGTGACCCTTCATGAGAGTAAAAAATTATTGTGAAATTGGAACTCTTAGATTCAACTTTAAGAATTTAGGGGGGCCATGTAAAATTAGAGTATAATTTAAAATGTTGGTCATATTGCAGTTTAAATAATTATGCATACAAACACTGGTGTTCTATAGTAATTATGCTTTCTTTCAGTGCAACTGCCATCAGAGATTGTGTGTATAAATGTAAGTAAAGGTAATGAATGCTATTATCTACAGTATTTGAATTAATGTGAACTCATATCTCAAAAACAGCTTATGGTGGTTAAATGAAACTTTTGGTTAGGAAGGGCATAAAAGTTTATAATTATAAAAAAATAATTTTTATCTGCTTGAAGTAGTCCCAGTAATGATGAATCCCCATTGTTGGGCTGTGAAAGGTGTACGACATGTACAATGTCGCTCATTGGCTAATAATAGATGACATTTGTGTTGATCCTTTATGTATAGTGGCATATTTGTTCAGTCCTATGACTGACTATTATGTCTTTTATTTGACCCATGTAGTGAGTCTGTATTTCAGATATTCCACGAGGAATAACTAGAAATAAAAGCTTATTTAATCTAGGGCAATTTTGACTTCGATATAGGTAAATGCTTTCTTTACCAATCCAGAAAGGAGGGATAGCTAGCTCTAGTTTCAGTTTGGGTGATATAGAGCTGTTCCATTTTTTGCCAAGTCCATTTTAGATTTTTTAAAAAATCACTTAGAATCTTTATACATTCTTATGGTAAAAACCACTCTTCTTGTTACTGGTTTTTTTTTTTTCTCCTGCTTGCCACTGGGTTTGGTAGACTCCGTTTTCTTCTTTTCAATGTGTTCATTCACCTTTTCAAAATTAAATTTGAGTGAAAAAAGATTATAAATATCAGGTCTGTTTTTGTAAAATGTAGGTGTAGCAGGGATCAGATAGAAGCCATGTCTTGGAACAGAACTTGGCCAAAAGCTCTGTGTGTGTGTGTGTGTGTGTTCATCTATCCATGATTCATTCTGAGGGCTGTTTTAGCCTTCATAAAATATTCATGCTAGTTGTGCATGGTTCTATAATTGCCATCTCAGGCCTTGAATTATTTATAGATTGTACTGTTCACATAGTCTCATTTACTGATAGAGAAGATAACACCATACAAGAGGATCCCAAACACTCTAATGCCTGTTACTTTGCATTAAGTAGTGGAATTATATTACTGTAGGTGTAAAATGCTGGCCCTTTTTTCTCCTCTCCCTTTAATATATCATTTTTGTATTTATAATATGCTAATTGTCAGGATGCTGTTAAGCCTCATAATTCCTGCCGAGTTTTGCAGAAATCAAGATGTGGCTGAAATGACTTAGCTCTTGATCCCAGAATGATTGTTCTAAAAAACTGTCTTTATACACAGCATAATTTATTGAAATGATGTATGACTCTCCATGCATACCTGAGACCCTTTGTTTTGTCCTATTGAGCAGTTGGCTTGTCTCCCTGTTAACTAACACACACTTAGACTTCTAAGGCAGTTATTTACCAAGAATGTTTTCAAGTTTGTTGTACCCAATTAAATGCTGCATCTCAATTCATGTGGGTGAAATGACCTCACATTTTCATTGTGTCCCACTCATTCATTTTATCCCTTTCCTTTCCCATTTTCATGAATTAGGTAATTATTCCATCCATACCATATAGGCTGTGCCTTAGGCAGGAGGCACGGGGTGCATACATTTTTAACTTCATTTTCTTTTTTTGTTTGTTTATGTAGTTATATCATTAGTTTCAGAAATGCCCACTAATATGAGTCAACGTCAAAAGATTAATCAGTCATGGAATTTACTTTTTAGCTATTATTTTTTGTTGAGATCACCAGGTTCATAGCAAATCATAACACAAGAGCTGATCTACTTTAACGCTCTACGCTCTGCTGCCGTACTGGCAGCTCATACATTTGATGCTGGGGTGGGAACTTCCGCCCCTGTACAAACATGCTTGTGGATACCCCCTGGGTTCCCCCATCTTACCATTTCTATCTTTTTTCTTAACCTCACATGCTTTCCCCTCCTCCCAGCCCCTGTGGAGGGTCTCTGCTTCCTACGTGTTTGTCTGCTGCTTCTGTTCAAGTGGTGAGCAGATGAGCAAATACAGGAGGAGGGAAGCAGTGTTGAGAAAGAAAGTGAGGAAGGAAGATGAGTAAGACCTAAGATGCGGAAGGCAGAAAGTAAATGGACTATTCCAGGTGGTATTGTGGTCCTGAGAGGAGCATAGCATATGAGGGATATTCCACATTTCAGTCATTCTTTTCTTTGTCAGAAATTTATATGTATATAATACTAATATGATATCATATACATATATGTATATATACATACACATACGTGTGTGTGTGTGTGTGTGTGTGTGTGTGTGAAACTAACAACAATAACAGCTAGCATTTATATAGTGCCTATTATGTGCTGGGCATTATGCTAAGTGCTTTTCAAATATTATCTCATTAGATCTTCACAATAGCCTCAAGAGGTAGATGCTATTATTATCCTCTTTTTACAGTTGAGGAAGCTGAGGCACACAAAGGTTAAGTGACTTTTCCAGGGTTACACAGCTAGTAAATATCTGAAGACCGGATTTGAACGCAGGTCTTCCTGACTTCAGGAAGCGTTCTGTCCACTAAGACGTTAAGCAGCCGCCAAGTTAACCCTCTTATGGTTGAAAATGTTTTTAATAATAGCTGTATAACTTCATAAACGCCTAGAAACAACTACGAAACTCTTTCACATTCATCCTTTTATTTGATTGTCATAACAACATTGTTAGGAGCATAGAACATAGCTCTTATAGATAGACACAGGTTTTTAGATTTAGATCTGAAAGGGAACTCAGAGGCCAGTCTTGTCTAATTCACTTATTTTACAGATGAGAAAACTGAGGTCCAGAGAGGGAAATGACTTGCCCAAGGTGACAAGGGTATTAAGTAGAAAATCAAGTATTAGAACACAGGTTCTCTGAATCCAAATTCAGTGCTTATTATCTCTGTTTTACAAATGTGGAAACACTGAGGAATGAAATGACTTGTTCAAAGTCATTCAGCTAGTTGGTGAAACAACAAACCTTTTGATTCTTTCTGCCTCTCTAAAATCAATTAGTCCAATTTTTGACTTGGTAAAGACAATATGGTGAACGTAATTGATTCATTCTTTGATGGGTGAGCATTTTGTAGGGTCCCAGGGTCAACATGCTAAATATCAATGATCATCATAAAATGTTATATGTGTTTAAATCCCTTCCAGTCCAACAAGCATGTATTAAATGCATGTTATGTGCAAGACACTGAGTTCTGAGCTAGAGAAATGAAAAACATTTAGTAAGTGCCTATTATGTGCTTTGCGAGGGATGCAAAGCTTTTTTTTAAAATGACTCTTAAGTAGCTTATATTCAATTCAATAAGCATTGTATCTGCTGTATGGAGGGCACTTGATTAGGGAGGTAAAGATTAAAAAAAAAGACAAGTCTTTTAAGGAGCTTATAGCCAGCTAAGTTCAGCTGCACAAGGCACTGTACTGAGCACTCAGACTACAGAGAAAAAAATGAGACAGTCACTGACTTCAAGGAGCTTATATTCTACTAGTAAGCATATAACATGTGCATGATGCATACGGTTAGAGGGGGTATGATATTCAGAAAGACAAATGTAATGCAAAGTGCAGTGTGTTGGTAACAAAACAGAAACCCTGACAGTGTTCTAGGAATATTGAAGATGAAGTAGAGCACTTTCCTTTGGGAGGATCAAGGAAGGTTTCATGGATATGGTAGCTTTTGAGTTGATACTTGAAGGAGAAGAGTTCTGAAAATTGGGGATATGGAGAGAGCGCCTTTCAGGTCTGAGTCAGGGTCTGCAGGAATGTAGGGACTCAGGAGATGGAATGTTGAGTTGCAAGTTCTTGAAGGCTGATTTGACTGGAACAGAGAGATTTATGTGAAATGAAGCTGGAAGGATAGAATAGAGCTGCTATGTAGGGTCTTCAATATCAGGCTGTAAAAGTAAGTTTTATCTTCTAGTAGGGAGCCATTGAAAGTTTTTTGAGCAGGGGAGTGACATAACTAGACTTGTGTTAGCAGGATTATTTTGGCAGCTACAGCAAACAAGGATTGGATAGGAGAGCAACTGGAGATAGTGAGACCTATAAAGAAATTATCACAGTAAGAAAGGGAAGGAAAAAGAATAAACATTTACACAGCACCTACTATGTTTCATGTATTGTGCTGAGTGATTTTTATAAATATCTCATTTGATCCTCACAACTATCCTGTGAGGTAGATGCTATTATTATCACCATTTTACATTTGAGGAAACTGAGGAAAAGAAAGATTAAGTGAGTTGTCCAAGCCTATATAGCCGGTAAGTATTTGAGGTCAGATTTGAACTTGTCTTTTTGACCCTAGATCTAGCATTCTGTCCATTGTGATAAGTTCCCCACCCCTGGTTTAGTGGATAAAGCTCTGGATCTGGAGTCAGGAAGAAATGAATTTAAATCCTTTGTCAGACACTCTCTAGCTGAGTCTCCCTAGGCAAGTCACTTAAGTGCCTGCCTCAGCTTCCTCATCTATAAAATGGGAATAACAATAGCACCTACTTTCTAGGGTTGTTGTGAGGATTGAATGAGATAATATTTGTAAAGCGATCAGCAAACCTGAAAGTGCTATAACAATATAGCCATTATTATTCTAAATGAAAGGCCATAAAATATTGCAACCAAAATTGAAAATATAGGGATGATTTAGCTCCCCTAACCTTATGGAATGTCCTTGACATTCTAAGTTAGTTCTGCTATTTCTTTTTGGAAGAGTAGAGTCAGCATGGTATAACGGAGAAAGACACTTGGTGAGAATTCAGGATAGCTAGGTCCTATTCTAGGCTAAAAGCTGTGTGACGTGCAAGTCACTTAATTTCCCTGGTCCTCAATTTCCTCCCCTGTAAAATGAAGGTATTGTACCAGGACACTACTTGATTTCTAAAGTTTTATTCAGCTTTAATATTCTATAATTAGTTAAAAGATCCCTTTTCATGCCCATGACACTTTGCTTACAGCCCACATATCTATCTAGATCATACAGCCCAAATAAGACTACATTTCTTCTTCTCCTTCATGGATACAAACATGTGGTATTACAAGGCTGACTTCTAGGAAATTTTTCCTATGTTGGGATTGAAAAAATATTATTATTATGTTACTGTTACTAACACCAGTTTTTGTGTTAATGTTAACATCTTGCTTCCAAGAAACTAAAAATGTACTGTAAGTATCATTTGATAGATGGTGTGATTATTCCCATTTCTCAGAAAAACTTGAATTAAGAAACAGGAGTGTGAGAAGTTACAGTGATATGAGGCTTGGCATTCTAAATGCCTGGTGTTTGGTTTATGTCTCTTAATCTGTTTTTGTGGCACTACCCGAGTCTGCATGCCATGAGCAAAAATTCTGCTGCTCTCGAAGTGTCTTTGGCAAAACTTCTTCCTTGGAATGCCATTTTTGCCAGATTGTAGTCAGTGCACAGGCAGAAATTGGACAAAAAATATGGGCATTAAACACATTCTGCTTGATTCCAAAGCAGGAGCCACTTGAAGATTGTGGCACAATCTTCTACCTTGTGGACATGGTAATATTGGAAAGAGGACAAGATTGGTTTCAGGAGACCTTGGGTTGTAGACTCAGCTCTCTCTCTGTCTAGCTGTGTGACTTTTGCCAGATCTCATGATCTCTCTGGGCCTCATCTTCCTCAAAGGTAAAATGAGGAGGTTGAACCAGATGATCTCGAGGGTCTTTTCAGTTCTCACAATACAAATTATTTGACTAGGTCTTGGTGTGCTTGATTCAGTTTAATTTAACAAGCTTTTATTTAAGTACCTACTTTATGTCAAGTACTGGAGACACAAGTCTTAAAATGAAAATAACCTTTGTGCTTAAAGACCTTACATTTTCCTGGGTCTCTATACAAGAGGGACCTGTGTTCCATGATCCTTGTAAACTTTCCTCCCCAAATCTCTGTGTAAACACAAAGAAATAGAATTGATCACTTAGTCATGTCACCCTTAATTACAAATCATGAGTTACAGAATTGGAGCCAAGTAAAGGACCTAGAAAGCAGACTTTCCAACTTTATTCTTGCTAGTCCGAAAGCAGTTCCATAAATGTAAGAAAGAATAATTTCATTAATGAGGAAGTGTACATAGCACTGAGGGGTGATCATAATGGGCCAAATTCCCGGTGAAAATGGGACAACTGGGGAGAAGGGCAAAGTTTTGAAAGTAAGGAGGAAATGGTGAAATATGAGATTTGAAAAAAAAATCGTTGCAGGGCCATGGGTCAAAGCCAAAAAAAATTTGAATTTTTTTTTTTTTAAAAACAACCCCTTTTTGAGAACTAAGAAATTCTTGAGGAAATATGGCTGTGACTGAGAAACTTGTTCGTTTCATACGGTAAAACATTCTAAAAAGGGAGAGGAAAGATGGCTGTTCCCCTCTCTTCCCCAAACCCCTTTCTCTAGAATGGGCTGAACTGGAAAAGTGTTTTCTCTAAATGGCTTTGGATCCAATGGGCCCTTCAGGATAAGCAATAGCATATTGTCATGCAGATTTTTCTTATTCCCTGGGGGATTTCATAGAATTTGTGAAGGCCCCTCTTTGCAAGGAGTTCAGCTTTTCTGCTGTCTCCTCTGGAACTGATATCTTCATAGAGGGCCTGGAAGCAGAAGCTGTCTTCCTTTAGCTGTACAAGGTGCCACACTTTTTAATGTTCATAATGAAAATACAAAAACCTGAGGCACTCTTTCTTCTCCCTCTTTATTTCCCCCTCCCCCGACCCCTGCCAGTGCCATTATTACTAAGGGCTAGATCCTCTGTGACTCACTCCAATCTGGACATCACCCCCATCTCTTTGAATACACCAACACTGAGAAGAGAGAAAGTTTAATGACTTGCTTTGGGGGTAGTTAAGTTTCTAAGTTAAAGTGCATTTCAGCTTTTTTTTCTCCTCTGGAGTCAAGTGGACTTCAATTCCCTTCCAGTGGCTGTTAACCCGTTTTATGAAACCACTTTGCATTGTTTTAATAGCTGGTCACACATTGTTTCCTATATCAAAAATGCTGAAATATTCTCCTGTTTTGGCTACGGTGGGCTCCTATCCCCCTAACTGTCTCTTTGCCAGATGCAACCGTCTTGTTTCCCTTGACCATTCATTGGACAGTGTTTTCAGTGTCTTTATTACCTCTAAAGTTGTGCAAACAGCAGGCTGCCAGGACACCAAGTCATCACTTAACTTTAATTGGTCAACTAGCCTTTCCCGTTGTGCTGTGCATGCGGGCACGCGGTGCGTGACCTCAGACTGCACTTTGAAACAGTTTTCTTCAGCACCAGACATTGCCCAATTATGGGGAGTATACAGCAGCAATGCCCTGGCGCTGCCTCCAGATTGCCCTCAGACCCATTAGTTTAGATGTGTCGAGTGTGTTAGCACTTGAACAAGAAAACATTCACATACCCCAGGAAAACAAATTGGGAAATGCACTCTCTTCCTAGACAAAGTGCAGCCTGAGTAATTTCCTAATAAAAATGTAATGAAAACGTATTTGTAACGCTTGATATTTTATTCTCCTTTAAATTACCTAAAGTGTTGTGGGATATATATGTGGGTGTGTATATACGTTCAATCTTAGCTCTTTAACATCTCCAATGTGTAGATCTGGACAGACTAAATTCCTGTCCGCACATAAATGTGAAATCTTTATAAAGCATCTGGGTTTGTAATGCATTGGACTTAGGGGATTTTAATCTTGAAGCAATTATTATTTATTAAATGGAGGAAATGACATAAGAAAATCAAACTTTCAAGGAGACATTTCCCTTTCTTGGACCCTCTGCCCTGCTAGGGATGCTAATTCAAATCTTGGCGCCTATGTTTCAGCCAAATCTCTATACCATGCAACTAGGCAAAGAATGTTGGCATTCCCGTGTGTCCGAATGGGTAGTCTCTCCTGGCAGAAAAAAAGCTTAGTTTCTTTAGGTCTTGGCATGGTCAGAAAACTGCAGTGATGTTAGAGAACCACTGGATTCAGTAGATCCAGTGGAGTTAGTGGCTAGGGTATTTGTTCTTCCAATGAGGATTGTATTAGTCGCCCTCTAAGGTCCTTTCTTATTCAAAGATATTATGAATAAGCAAATGTTCATAAATAAAAACCAAATGGATGAGGACATTTATTTGGTGAAAAACAAATGAGATATTGACCTTCTAAGAGTAGTCCCAAACTTATCGATGCCAAAATCTGAAAGCGTGACTTTACAGTAAAGGAAGTCAAAGAGCCGACAGCAACAGCAGCAACAGCGATAAAGTTGTGAGTTCATCATCTTGGACAATCAGATATGGGTCAGGAAGTGGTGAGAAACGTACCCATCGCAGGGCCTGTGAAGATGGAGTCAGGGCTGCCCAGGTGAAGAGTTCAGTCCTTGAGGCTGCTCTGTCTTTTGGCATACACGTGGAGTTTTAGTTGTTCTGCTTGCCTGCCCGTCTGATCATTTGGAACCTTTACCTCTATGCGGTTTTATCAGAGGAGAGAGTGATTAATATAGCTGTATGGAGATCCGGATGTCCTTCATCAATCTCAAAGCTGCCATGGATACATGTAAAATAACAAAGAAAGACAGAGGCTTAAATAACTTTAAGAAAAAAAATTCCCAGAGGATGCAAGTCTGGAGTAAAATGGAAATATTGAAAACTATTTACACCCAAGATCATGGACTGCTTTTTTTTTCTTTCTTTCTAATATGCACTGGTGGCTTGTAAGCAAATTTGAATTATTCATATCCACTTAAAAACAAACAAGCCCCTGTAGCACACAGATACTATCAATTTTACTTCAGAAAGTTAGTCCTTTAGTTTAGCTGCTGGTATATAAAATTTTAAGATTCCTAGTGTTTTAAAGCTGAAAGTTATTTTAGATATCATTTAGTCTAACCCCCTTGTTTTATGATGAGGAAACTGAGGCCTGGAGAAAGGAAGTGACTTGTCCAAGGTAACACAGGTGACCAGCTACAGATCTTTATAATGCTTCTTTATATCAATGTCTAGACAGCAGAATGTCTTGTTACAGCACGATAGATACAGTGGCAATATCCCAGAAATTGTAGGAGGTTTCAAAATGGCTTTGATTGTATTGGTGATTGTCATTGCATTAAATACTGTGAGAAAGAAAGTCCAAGGATGGGGTGGAGATCATGCAGCAATTTATAGCAAATTATACAGCATATTTGTATTGTGTGTCTACATGTATGTGTATGCACTTAGATGTATGTAATATGTAGCTATATATATGTATTACTGGAATCCCTAGTGTATAGTTTATAGTTTGGAAGGAGATCATCCTCCATCATTCGTCACTGCCTTGCTGCTATAGACTGGGCCAGCACATCATTTGTTAACAGCGACAAAGCCGCACTCATAAACGCCGACATGTTACATTAATTTATAGGCACTGAGTGACTTATTAAAAGTGACGTGTGAAATATAACAGGGCCCTGTATGGATGATTAGGTTTCGGGCTTTGAATTGTTGACAAGGCAGGGGTAATGAATTGCGGGACACAAGCTCATGTGTTTCCCCCTCATTAGTCAGTATTAGCTGCATTAATAGTAATAATTGGATATATTCATCATTTAAAATGTTTTAATAAATGTTTGGACAGCACCTGATCGGGGCTGTCAAATATTAGGCTGGAAGGCTTGTGACAAGAGAAAAATTATGATATTCCTTAGGCAGAGATTTATGCTGCTCGGGAGGTGAAAGTCTTACCCTGGCCCTCTCAGAAACTATGGGATGAGATGCTATGGGGGAGAGGATACAGCCCATGGCAGCTTAGAAATCCAGTCATCCTCTGTTCTATATGAAATTATTGTCAAGCAGAGGGGGAGGATACTTCCAAGGAGAATGGTTTACATGTGAGGTGCCACAGAAGACCTTATGTCTATGAATGGTTAGGCCGGTTAGTGATTATAATGATAACAATAATGATGATAATAACAACAGTAATAGTACAGGACCATGTCTTTATCACTAAAATGACAGGTTATCTTTAAGGGGTTCAGATTTAATGGTTGATGCAGGTTATGCAAGGAAATAGAAGAAACAATATAACAAACCCCTGCAGGTTGCAAATATTTAGTGCCCACTGAATACCTAGAAAGATACAATTTGGTGGGCAGAAATAAACATCAGGTTAATATCTTTCCTAAACTAAAGGATGAAAAATTCCCATAGGCCCCAGATATCACTCTTGAGAATTAAACACATACTTTACAGGAAGCAGGCATCATCCCAGGCAAAGCCTTTGCCCACAATTATTTAGAAATAACATGGTTTCTGAAAAATTTAGGAATCTTTCCAATAGATGCCACCAAATGAAATACTGTGAATCTTCAAGCTGGATAGAGAAAACCTTTCAAAATGTAGAGTTAGTAGAAGAAATCAGCATCATATGGGAACAGGATGGAGCACTTATCCTATTTGTCATCCCCACTGTTATTGACGTTTTCATTGAGCCTAAAGAGGAGCTTACATTTTAATATTTTATCCAACTACAGAAGTCAATTGATTATTTTACCTATATATGTACTAGTCATTAAATATAAAAGAATAGAAGCAAGATAGTGTCATCCCAAGACCACTGCTGTATGAGCTCTTTAGAACAAGATGAGAATAACAACAATATGTATGATAATAGTTGCCATTTATGTACCACTGTAAGGTTTACAAAGTACTTTATAGAAATGTTTCATTTGAGAGGCACAAGGTGAACAGAGCCAGGCTCCTAAGCATTCTTCTGTGTGGGCCACTTAGTCTTAGCCCATTCCGCTGCCACAGATTGTGTTTTTAACCTTGCCCAGTGATCCTGGAAATATTGATCCTAACAGTGACTAGTGAAGAGGGTGGAGATGGATAAACACACTATTCATCACCATGATTAGACATAGGATTCCAAGTGCATGGCCGCCTGATGCTTGGTCTTCTTCATGGGCTTGTGAAGACACTGCCTGTACAAAGATGAGAGCAATGGCAGTCTTTCAAGTGCCTGAGGAGGCCTGAGCAAAATTCTCCTCCGGTAGAACTGGATAACTAATACACATGGTTTTCCTCTCCCCTTCCCCTACCCCCTACCTTTTGCTCAGACAATTGGAACAGTTGCTTCCATTCTCAACTTTATATACTATCTGTAGCTATTACCTGAGAATTATGTTTTTTTATTCACTTTCTTTCTTTTCTTTTCTTTTCTTTTTTTTTTTTTTGGTTAGGCAATGGGGTTAAGTGACTTGCCCAGAGTCACACAGCTAGTAAGCATTATGTGTCTGAGGCCGGATTTGAACTCAGGTCCTCCTGACTCCTGGGCCAGTCCTCTATCCACTGTACTACCTAGCTGCCCCTCTTTATTCACCTTCAAAATGATTGCTTCTTTTTATGTTTCCAGCCTTGTTTTCAAATGATCTACTCATTCCAGTTAGATTATTAACTATAAATTATTGTCCCTCAAATCAGTCTTATGAATTTCCATCCTTGTGATCTTGAATAAAGGAATTATCCTCTCTGGGCCTTAGTTTCTTTATCTGCTAAATGAAAGTACCAGACTAGATCTCTAAGGACTTTTCCCAGCTCTGACTTCTGCACCTTTTTCTATCATAATTTGTTTATTCTCAGTATATATCTTTTCTACCCCACTAGCTTGTCCATTCCCTGAAGGCAGGGTTTGTGTCTTTATGCTAGGCACCATGCCTTGAAAATAGTGGGTGCTTGTAAACTACTTTAATTGATTGAATATATATATATATATATATATAGATCTATCTATCTATCTATCTATCTATCTATCTATCTATCTATCTATCTATCTATATAAAACACCTCATCTTAGTAGAAATCGTAAGTAAAATCTTGGTTATTTCCTTAGTTCAGAGGACTTTTTAGAAATGGTGTGATACCAAAAAAGATGGAGTGGAGGCAATAACTCTCGGTGTGTGCCCCACAGCCCTTTCATGAGGCATGATACTCTCTGGTTTGGTTTGTTCACTCCGTCCTGCTCTTACATGGTCAGATCTAGGTTCCCAGAGAAGGACCACCACAACATAGTTACACTAAAATTCTCTCAGTGTGCTTAGAGCAACCTTGTTAAGGGGAAATACGCTTCCAATACTCAATGTTCTAGCTCTTGAACCCCCCACTGATGCATTTCTTTTTATACAACAAGCCATTCACAATAATATTTTTGGCGTCAAAAATAACCCTTTAATAACAAGGTAAAAGATATCATATCACAAGTACTCAAAATTAAAGTGCATAAATAGTAAATGAATCAAAATCTATGCATAAAGCTGTGTTATACTCTTCCACCAATGAACTCAATAGAGGTATAGGAGAGCCTATATTTATTGGCAGGGAAGCTCATGAGAGAGAAAAGCCAGTGATCTCAGGACAACTCATAACTCTAGACCATAGACTTGGCTGATATTATTAGACCACTTATGAACATATATATCACATGAAACTGCTTTTTGCGAATCTTACCACCTTCTAACTGGACAAATCCTCTGCTCTGGTATTCTCAAACATAGCATTTTTAAGCTCTTTCAACTTATTACCCTTAAAAGGCCATTTAAAAATAATTCTAAATTTAAATAGTACTTCCCTTTGAGCTAGAAAAGCACAAAGCTCATCAGACTGTCTCTCTCCAGGCTACAGAGACCAGCCCAGTTATTTGTTTCCTCATCAGGATGATATATTGTCCAATCTTATTGGACAAACAAACATTTCAAGTTGACTCTGTGGTCGAGACAAACCAGCCTAGTCAGCATTTCTTGTACAGAAAAGAAGCAGCCATGCTTATTTTTTCCCTGTTCCCTCTAAAACCAGTGAGGACGGAAACATTTACCTTCTCTTATGCTTTAAATGGTGCTGGAGGGCAGAAGGTGGAACTTAAGCTCTGGTCTGCTGAGCTTGAACCTCTCTCCAGCCAACCAGGAATCACATAGCTGAACCTTCTCCCAGCTGACCACTCCTTCCTTGGTGTCTTCAAACAGTTCCTTAACCGTTTGCTCAAGAGCACTCATATACTAGGTTAGTAGCTACTTTTCTGATCTGCTGATTTTTCAATCTTCCCTTGCCTTAGCCTACTGTCTTCTACACCTCCTATATGCACACTTCGAGTCTCTTTTGCAGTCAGTGACTCCCTTTTCACTTAAAATGTGACAATTCATCAAATTTCCTCAAAGAAATTAATAATCCTTTAAAAATCATATCTCAGATTTGGCCTCTTTAGCTAAAGGTTCTTTGGCCTTGTAAATTATATACAAATAAGCTGAAGGACCATAATTCCCTGCAGCTCAAATGTCTCAAACATCCTTCTTTATTCCATTTTGAGTCCTTAAGCTGTGTTTCTTCACACTTGTATTTTTCCAACTTTTAACAAGTAAATGTTTGTCTCTGCCTCTTTAAGCTGTCAAACTATTCACATACAAATCAGATATCATTTGATATCTTTCAAAAGGTGATTTTAATCAGCCAAAACACCTGCCTTGGAAGTGTGGAATAGCTGTTGCTGTCTCAAAAATATCTAATGAGAATGAGTTAAATTAGTATAGTACTGATGATAAGCCAGATAGAAATCTTTGCAACTTTAATATACTTAGATCTTAGAAATATTCACTATAGATTATTAAAACTGGAAGATGATCTAATCCAACCCCTTCATTTTTACAGATCAGAAATCAAGGCCCCAAAAGGTGAAAATACTTACCCTGAGTCACACCTTGAATGACTTTGTTCCAGAGCTAAATCTAGAAACCCTGTCTTGCTAACTTTGTATCCTGTATTAGCTCCAATGTATTAAGCAGACCTATTCTACTTATCCCTAAAAGTCTAGTGACTTTTTGAGAAAAACAAAAACAGCTATCCATTTTCATAAGTGAAGGGTTGGGAACCACACAGACTTTTGCTATGAAAGGATACCTATGGAACATCATAAATTGTTACACTTTATTTAAGAGGGAGAGTTTCAGAGTGGAATTAATTTTGTGGGTTTCAAGAATAAGGCTCCCTTGGGCAGAACATGTAGATATGGTTTTATTTTCTTCATTTATGTACATAAAGTATTATGTAAAATCTCATTTATATAAACATGAGATTACTATTGTTAGCAGGATAATTTCTAGGTCATCCTTGATAAAGTAAAGTGAACTTCAGGCATTCCAAAGGCTGACTTATTTATCTCTTATAGATTTATAGATCTTGTAGATTTAGAAATAAGATTTGGTTACTTTTATCTTTCACCTACCTTAAGCAGTGTGGACAAAGTGGTGGGAAGCTTTTCTATTAAGCATCTGTTTCTCAGTAGAGGCTAAAAATTGGCCCAAGGTCAAAGTCTTCTTTGCTATCTATCTTAAATTGAATAGGAAAGGTGAAATTGAACATACATTTGATTTCTACCTGCTTCCCCAATGCATTGGTTTCAATGACTATTGTATTGTCAGAAGAAATATCTAGAAGTAGATGTAATTTTTGATGTGTATATAATCTGGAAAAAAGACCTAGGAAGAAGCCCCATGGTAGGTAGGGGTTGGGGGTGGGGTGGGGAAATAGGTCTGTTGCTGATTATCTACTCATGTTATGCCCACAAACCATGGGTACCTCTCCAGGCTCTGTCCTGGGCCTTCTTCCTTTTTCTCTCTACTATATCACTTTGGTGATCTCATCAGCCTCCATGGATTAAGTTATCATCTTCACGAAGATCATTCTCAGGTTTATATAACAATCCCCAGTTTCTCCCTGAATTATAATTATTCCTCTCCAATTGCCTTCTGAATGTATTGAACTGGGTGTTGATTATGCATCTTAAACTCAACAGGCCACACTAAACCAGAACTCATGATCTGTTTTTCACATGTACACGTTAGTCTTAACTTAAATCGCAAATATGTAGTGGAACAGAGAGACTTATACATGAAACTTCAGCTCTCTATCAACTGCAGCTTGCTTTTCTAAGTATATAATAAGTTCAGTCTATAGCTTTCAAAGCTGCTTGTCCGTGTTTCTTTTTGTTTTTTTTTCTGCTTGTTTTCTTTTTCTTTTTGAGGCAACCGGGGTTTAAGTGACTTGCCCAGGGTCACACAGCTACTAAGTATCTAAGGCTACATTTGAACTCAGACCCTCCTGAATCTAGGGCCATCGCTCTATCCACTGTGCCACCTAGCTGCCTCTACTCTTTTCTTTTTAATTTTAAAAAAGAAGCCTCAGTAAGCCTCCTTTCCTTCCTTCCTTCCTTCCTTCCTTCCTTCCTTCCTTCCTTCCTTCCTTCCTTCCTCCCTCCCTCCCTCCCTCTCTTCCTTCCTTCCTCCCTTCTCCCTCCCTCCCTCTCTTCCTTCCTTCCTTCCTTCCTTCCTTCCTTCCTTCCTTCCTTCCTTCCTTCCTTCCTTCCTTCCTTCCTTCCTTCCTTCCTTCCTTCCTTCCTCCCTCTCTTCCTTCCTTCCTTCCATTCATCTCACTCCCTGCTGGAAAAAAGAAAAAGAAAACCTCTGTACTTTGTGCTCAGCACTGTAGGCATTGCAGCAAAGATGAATGAGAAATGGTCTTTATATTTAGGAAGCTTAGAGTCTAGATTCTGGACAGCATTTTTATAAGATAAATGCAATTGTAAAATATAAAAATACTATCTTTTGAGAGGCATCACGGAATGGTGGTTAGAGGACTTGATTTGGAGTTAGAGAAACCTGAGTTCAAATCTTACCCATGACATTTATGATCAGAGGCAAATCACTTACCCTAAGTCTCAGTTTCCCCAATTGCTAAATAAGGAAAATGCCTACAGTATCTGCTCTACGTGGGGTGTTATAAATTTCAGGTATGAGAGTACATATAAAGCATTTTGGAAAGTGTAAAGCATTATATAAATGCCATGTGCTTTTTTCCTTTATTATACAGAAAGAGCAGCTGAGATCTAGAAGAATATCAGTCATAGACTCTGTGTTTGTTTATTGCCACGATTGTCAGAGTTACTGTATTTGTTTTTTTAAATTGTATCGGGTAGTTTCATAGGATTTTACAGTTTCCAGTGTGAAGGGGCCTTGGAGCTCTTCTAACCCAATACTTTCATTTTATAAGTGGGAAAATTAAGGCCAAGAAAAGGGAAATGACTTACCCAAGGTTGTACAAATAAGAACTTGTGGGGAAGGAGGGGAACTTAAACCCAAGTTTTCTGACTCCAAATCCAGTGCTGTTGCCATAGTTCCATCTTTACGTGTCTCTTTGGGAAACCTTTTGGAAGCATGTCTGGGGGAAAAGCTTTTGGTGACTTGCCTTCCTTCAGCAAGATTTATTTGTTCTTCTATGTCCTAAGCTTCACATGTTAACAGGGATAAATGCAAAGTTCTCTGGGGTAAAAAAAAAATCATTTACATTTATATAGCATGGGGAGAACTGGGCTTTGCATCAATTCATTTGAAAAAAGACCTGGGAGTTTTAATTGACCCATAAACTCAAATCAGGCCAACACTCTAACGTAGTAGGAAGCAGTGTGGTAGTGAAAACAGGGCTGAGCTTGGAGGTAGTGGAAACAGAGGGGCTTGGCTCCAAACCCTGATCTGCCTCTTATTTGATCTTGAGTAAGTCACTTAACCATAAAGGGGCTTTCTTGACCTATAAGATGAGGAGACTGGACTGGATGATCCCCATAGTTCCTTCTCTACATCTCATGAAAACAATGCAGTATTAGCTTACGTGAATAGAAAACACAATGCCTAAAGCATGAGATGTGAATTGTCATTCTGTCCTGTGTGAAGGTCATAGCTAGAAAATTCTGAGTACACTAGGAAAGGGGAAAGTGACTAGTGTGGTGAAGGGACACAACACTATGTCATAAACTCATTAAGGGAACTATGGTCATTTATCCTAGAGAGGAAAATACTAAGGCGATATGAGAATGCTATCTTTAGCTATTCAGAAAGCTGTCATATGGAAGATTGAGTCTATGCTGTTCTAGAGAGCTGGAATTAGGACCAGTGTATAGAAGTTACAGGGAGGCAAATTTAAGTTCAATATGAGGTCATAGATTCATTGCCTTCCTGCTGGCAAAGATCTTAGAAATCTTTCTATACCAATTCTCTCATTTCATAATAAGGAAAATGGGACCCATAAAGATGAAGTGAATTGGTGGTATTACATAACTAGCAAGTAGTTTAATCAGGACTTGGACCCAAGTCTGATTTCAAGTTTAGGTTTTTTTTTTTTTTTGGTTTTTTGAGACTAGGTCTTATGATATTGCCCAGGCTGGAAATTCCACAACTCATGGGCTAAATCCCATTATCGATCAGCACTGCAGTCTTGAACTATTCTGGCTTTTTAGTTTCTACCTCATTAGACAGTTTGGTCACTCCCTGTTCCCTAGGGCTTACCATATTGGAGCTAGACAGTGCAGACACCTGATTGTTTTACCCCACTGAAGCTCAGAACTTCTGAGCTCAAGCTATCCATCAGCTACAGCCTTTAAGTGGCAGGTATTACAGGCATGTGCCACTGCATCAGACTCCAGGACTCTTTCTACCGATCTTAACAATCAGAGGTATCTGGAAAATGGAATGAGTTGCCTTATCAGGGATGCCATAGAAGATTCTGGCACTTAGTAGGAGAGATGACCTTTGAGGTCCCTTCCAACTCTTTGATTTCATGATTTCCTTGGAGTGAGGCAGTGCCTGATCCCTCCATATCATCAGAAAGATAAAGGAACACCGTAGGTGCAGAAAAATATATTTCATATCTCTCTTAGTTTAGAAGCCCAAACCTACCATCTTCATGTTTGAAATAAGCCCTGAGCTAATGAGTTTGATTTGCTCCCTAAGTAACTCTGCAGGAATTCTCTGCATCTGCTACCATTCACCTTCTGGTTCATGAGCATCAGCATGAAACTTTGGCACCATTTACTTAAAACATGTTTAGAATGTACTGAAGAAAAAGTCTGGATTATAGTAATGAGACTTTATAGGACTTGTGTTTATTATTACAGATGAGATTCTATTTCATAAAAAATTGAGATTATTGCCATACAGTGAATAACTAGAGATGTTTTTCATTAGTGCGATTTAGTTTTGTGAACACTGGAACAGATGGTTCTTTACAGTGAACCATGATAGTTTTTATGTATAATTCACAACTTAGAGGTTATATATGCTCCTGCTGAATTTGGTTCATTTAGCCTAGATGTCCTCAAAACACCTGTGGCATCTTGTCATTCACGTAGAGGAACATGAAGAAAACATAGATGTGTAAGTATTGTGGCATGTGGTAAGTAGGTCCAAGGTTATTCCATCTAAAGCAGATGCCCCATGAGAATCAAGTGAAACTCATTCCATTTAGAATGAATTCAGAGCCAGGGCCAGTTTTTGTTTAATTGTTTGAAAAATATTGACCTCAGGTGTGACCTCTCTCTGATAACATATTTTTTATGTGATATTATCTGTTCCTTTAAGGAAACACACACATGAGAAAGAAGGGTCACTTGTGATAGCTTTGCTATAAAGCTCTGCTTTGATTCCGTCAATAGGAATCTTACTTCTTGATCCATTTTATTTTATTTTACTTCATTTTTACCTATTCACTTTTTTGGTATGGATGACAAGATAAGAGAGGCCTTGAAGTTCTGGAAGCCTTGACTTTCCTTTAAAATCTCCTACACTGTGCTCCCTGGATTAACATTATATCCTATTAATGCTGTTCTCATCATTGAAACCCTTTGCCCAACATGTTTTTACCTTACTTTGAGAGAAGAATTCATTCTTCACACTTGAGTATGTATGATAGGATTAATAGCGATCCTGCACGTGGTTTCCAAACATGGTATGCCTCTTGTGCATTACTGATTGTAACTTGAGGAGATATTTCAAGATCTAGTCATTACCAAAATATTCCATAATTATGGGCGATGTGGATAGACAGGCACTGTGAAGTAGTGGATAGGGGGCTGGCCTTGGTTCAAATCTTGCCTCTGACATTTCTGACATGGATGAGCTTTGTGATTATGGGAAAGTCACTGATCCCTCCCAGTGCTCCAGAAAACTTTAACAAAGAAGTTGCCAATCCGAATTGGTGGAAGTAATTTCTACTTTGGAAGTTCTTTATATCAGTGAAATCAGAGATTTAGGGAAAAACTCTGTCTATAGGAAGCCTTTCCCAGGCTACCTGAATTCTGGTGCCTCCCCTGTGTTGATTATTTCCAGTTGATACGGTATATAACTTGTTTGGACATTGGCATATTGTCTGTCCTGTTAGACTGTGAGCTCCTTCAGAACAGAAGCTAGCTTTTGTACATTTAGCACTTAGAACAGTGCCTGACAAATAGTAGGTTTAAAAATGTTTATTAACTGACAAAAGAAACTGAACCAGAGTGCAGGACCTGCTGATATGTGATATACATGATACTTTTTTTTTTTTAATGTGGTCTCTGTAAGCTCTTGGTGTCTGGACATTCTCGGAGTTACAGTCCTCTCAAAGAAGGTCCCAGCTCTTTTCAATCAGTTTGGAGCAATGGTTCCCCAAACTGGTTTGTGCTTTTGTGACATTCCAGTCATATAATTTTGTAAAAATTCTGAAGACATAATTCTTTTGAACTTAGCCTAATTAAAAATTTTGTGCAACTGTTGGGGGTAGCTGAGGAGTTGTCATAAAATCAAGCTGTTGTGGTATGTCTGTCTTTCAATGATCAGCCTAAGTTAGGAGAAACATGTTATAGTTTGATTGTTATAATCTGGGCCACAGTAACTCTTAAAGACTGTCTACCAAGTTTTGGAGGCTACAATTTACATTACTGGAGAGAGCATGTTTGCTAATAAAGTTGTGGGTTCTTAAAGGAAAGTGAATCAAATGATGGTAGGCCATCAGTATTTCCAAAAATTTAGAAATTGCTCTTTTTTTTTTGGCTAGGCAATGGGGTTAAGTGACTTGCCCAGGATCACATAGCTAGTAAGTATTATGTGTCTGAGTTCGGATTTGAACTCAGGTCCTCTTGACTCCAGGGCCAGTGTTCTATCCACTGTGCTACCTAGCTACCCCAGGAATTGCTTTTTCAAGGCCAGAGTTTTTTTTTTTATTAGAATCTTATCAAGTGCCAAACTTTCTACTTAAGACTTTTAAAGAAGGAAACTTTTAGGTTTTTTCCTCAACTCCAGTGTAACTGGTTCGAAGTTTTTCTAGCAGAAAAAATTGGATTGAAATGGGTTGAAAGAATGAAGCAATGAGATTAACTTTTTCAAGGATAATATTTAGAAGTTCAGTTTTTCATCCATCCTTTGTCATCACCATTTTTTCCTCCT
This sequence comes from Phascolarctos cinereus, assembly GCF_003287225.1. Lineage (NCBI taxonomy): Eukaryota > Metazoa > Chordata > Mammalia > Diprotodontia > Phascolarctidae > Phascolarctos > Phascolarctos cinereus. Next base: position 392,381,781 of record NW_027555625.1, on the reverse strand, counting down.
GGAAAATGCTAGTATAGGTTCTCACTATGGATCAAAAGAGAAATATATTCACAAAAAACAAACTGAGAAACCAAATAGATTCACAGAGTTGAGCTTAGATTATATTTGTGATTTTCTTCTAGACATTTTTGCAGGTTTTCTCCCCCTTACCCTACCATTTCCAAAGAACTAGGTTACTTTAGGTTCTTTACGAAGTCTCTTCTGGTAGGGAGGGTCTGTGAGTTAATAGAGATGAAATTGTCCAAAACTGTTATTGGGTTAAATTCACTTGGGGAGTATGGGGCGGTGGAGGTAGGAAGTCAGCATAGCCACATGATAGCAACAGGTTGTGCAGAGATTCCCTTGTGGTTGTTTGCCACATACTTCCAGAGACCCCTTAAAGGGTGGTGGAGTTTAGGGCAAGTGAGGCTAGGATGGGGATGGGAAAGGTAGAGCCTACCCTTCCCATGTCAGTGCCTTGGGAAAGGCTTCTTTGGTCCCATGGTGACTCTGTGTCTGGCCAGTGAGATGTAGAACAGAAAGCGTTTCTGCTAATGCTGTTTGGTCTCGAAGGCCACCTCCTTTTGCCTTCAAGTACAGCCTGGAATCATCCAAATTCTTTCCCACCAACTTGGTAGTTCAATCACAAGTGTCCAGAAAAGAGCTGAATAGCTTCCACTCAACGCTTTAGTGGGTCTGTCACAAGGAGAGGAGATTTACAGTTTAGGTTCTAAATCAGCTATGGCTGTTAAAGTTTTTGTTGAGGATTTAGTAAGGCTAAAGCTAAAACTGGGTGTCATCCCAGAGGTTAATCCATTGGGCTCTGGAATGCATCTCACACTCACTGTGATACTGATGCAGTGGAACAGCTGAGGCCTAAGGCCTTTCTGCTGCATATGGGCAGGGTGCTGCAGGCGGATGTAAAGACAGTGATGTCAGTGTTCTGAGTCAAAAGGCATTTGTGCCCTGAGACATGCATGCAGTGGAGACAGACACAGGGTGCTAATTAGGCAAGACTGCTGATCTGAATAAGGATTGAAGGGAAAATGCAGAAACCTATCCAGAGTAATTGGGAGAATGTCACCTGCACAACTTGCAAACCATTAAGCAACAGCAGAACTCAAGTTCAGAGTCTAAACAGACCATGGGGTTTGAAAAAAGCATCACAGCATGGGAGTCAGCTGGCACAGGGTTTTCTCATCATCCGTGAAAGTGAGATTGGCCCAGTTGCACCAGAGGGAGCCATGTAGAGATGCCTGCCAAGTCTGTAGCTTGCAGAGGCCATGGAGGGTGGCACCTTTCCACCTGATGGTGGCTTCCCTCCAAACCCGAGACTAGGCCACTTTGCACACTTCAGTCTCTCGTTCTCAGCCTTGAGGCCTGGTGGGTGAGTAGGCAGAGCTGAGAAGGGAGTCTTGGAGAATCAGCTTGAATCTATTCTGACTCAGCGACGGCCTTGGTACAGATTGTACCAAGACTGTCTCCTCTTGGCATCACCTTAGCTTTTGAACTCTACAGCAGTCTCAGTCTTGTATGCTTTGGTATGCTTCAGAGTACAATATTTAGCCACAATTAATTAATTCATCCATTCAACAGATATGTGTTGAACCTCTTAACGTGTACGTGGCACTGCCAGATACTGGAGATGCAGTGGCAAATCAGATGGTTCCTTAAGGAGTTCATAGACTGTTTGGAGAGATGAGTCATGAATGCATCACTTTCGATACCAGGCATTATTTGATGAGTGCCCCGTGAGTGGCACCAAGTAGAACAAGGTTACAGAAGAAAGGAGAAATCACTTCCTGTTGTCACCATTAGTGAAAATTCCATGGGAGGGAGATCATTTTAATAGAGCTAGAAAGAAAAAGTAGACTTTCTGTTCACAGAGATGGGAGAGGCAGAGAAGAAAGACCAACAAATGTTCGGAAGCAGGAAAAGGTAAATCATCTTTGACAGTGAAAAGCGAAGAGCCCAGTGTGTCTGAAGCCTAGGGCTCCAGGAGTGTATTTGGTGGGGGAAACTATTGCAAATTCCTTAAGGGAAAGAATTGGATCTTCTTTCATCTTTATATCTGCAGCACTGAGTACAGGGCCTTTCAACTATTTGCCTAATGTGTAATAATAATAGTTACATAGCTTACTTAGTGCTTTGAGGTTTGCAAATCTCTCATTGGTTATCTTCTTTGATGCTCATGACCAGCCTGTGATGGAGTTGCCATGATTGCCTATATTTTTCAGATGAGAAAATTGAGGCTGAGACAGTTTGAGTGACTTGCTCAGGGTCACACAGCTAGTAAGTGTTTGAGGCAGGGTTTAACTGCAGGTCTTTCTGCGCCCAAGGCCAGACCTCTATCCACAAAGACTAAGTGGTTAAAATGATCCATAGGAGCAATTCTAGAGACAAGGTAGAACTTTGGTTGCATTATTTCATTGGGAGGTGAAAAGAGGGCTGGATTCAGTGTCAGAAGATCCAAGTCTGCTGCTTATTACCTGTGCGGTCCTAGGCAAATCACTTAACCTCTCTGTGACCTCAGTTTCCTCTTCTGTCAAATGGGCCTTAGTTGAATGATGGGATTTCAAGGTCCCTTTCAGCTCCAGATCTCTGATCTATGAACTTGGCTCAAATTCCTCCGATTCTCTGACAATAGGTAGAACTTCTAGGGATAACAAGTTCATTCTGGGAAAGTAGGATACGGTTACCTCCTCCTTATTCTCCTGGTGAAGGCTGTCTGACTCAAGGCTTTTTGAACTGTACTGACTCTAGAGGAAGTTTTCTATGGAACTGTCCCCATCTAAATATGACCCATTTGTCCCCAATGTTCATTACAAAGATACAATGGAAAACTAGTAGGAGTGATATCTCCTGACATATTGGGTATGTTATAGTGGAAATTCCTTTTTTTCCCAATAAAAATTAATTTATGGAATAAAATAAGCATTTCCACAATAGAGTACAATAAAAAGATGATTGTTCATAGTGGAAATTCCTTTCATGTAGAGCTTGGACTAGATGGCTGCTGAGATCCCTTTTAGAACTCAGATTCTGTGATTTTATTACCTCCTGTTTTAACTCTGATAGGTACTCTTTAGCCCTGCTTTTTCCTCCCTGGGAACCTACACAAAATAAAATAGCACATGGTATCAGGTTTTTGGTTAATTACAATGTTTTTCCCATGTACCCACAGTGAGTGAGTAGGCCTCACCGTCTAGCCATCCACTGGACTGTGCCATTGTCTGAGTGGTTCTGCTTCAAAGTAGCTGGAATCATTCACTTCTTACTTTGGCATCTTTTCCGTTCTGGAACCCAATATCCACTGACCTAAGTACAAATAACTTTCATTCTATTAGGAGTTAGTAAACTTCTCTTTTATCTTTGCTAAATAATTTCTAGGCCTCCCATGCAAGATCGTAATCAGTTATAAATTTGAAAGCAAGAGGTCTGGCTTTAAATCCTGACTGTGTATTTGTCTCAACCTCCCAGTTTCTTCATCTGTAATTTGAAGGAGCTGAAATAGTTGATTTCTAAACTCTCTTCCTATTCAGAATCCTATTATTGGGGCAGCTAGGTGGTACAGTGGACAGAGCACTGCTGTGAAGTCAGGAGGACCTGAGTTCAAATGCAGCTTCAGACGCTTAATAGCTGCGTGACCCTGGCCAAGTAACTTATTCCCTATTGCCTCGTGCCCCCCCCCAAAAAAATCCCATGATTCTGTGATCAGTATGGGCCACAGTTTGAGAGTTGCCTTACAGTCCAAACTCTCTGACTCCTCAGTTTGAAATAGAGATGTGAACAATTTTGTTTCCATAACAGAAAAAGAAAGGGGAGGAAGGACAGAAGACATTATTAATGTGATAATAAACCTCTTAAAGGTTTTGCATTGACTCTTTTATTGCCCTGATATCTTGCAAAAAAGAAAACCCCCGAACAAAAGAAGCTACTATCAGCCTGTCATGTTAGCTAAAAGTGACTTTATTTATTAATATTAAAACGATATTAAAACGAACAAACAAACAAACAAAACTTCTGTCCCCTCGAACACATGGGTGTGAAGAAGCAAAACCGAAGAAGGAAGTGGGCGTCAGCTGTGACTGGTGTTTTCTTTAAAGAACTGTTGGTCTGATGCTCCTGATTTTCTCAGGCACCTGAACTAATGCTGGTTTACCACTGGAGAGCAGGTCTTGTAATGCTAGTGTCATATTACAATTAACAGGCATTCTGTTTTCTGTCATCACTTGCTCTGAGCAGATCTCCAGCTAAAGGATGACACCATTATGCCTGTTAATTCAAAGGCATTGTGTGAACTCTGACAGACCCTGGTGTGTCTTTTATATTTATTCAAATGAATAAAGCTTAGCATCATAACTGGTACTGAGTTGGGGGAGGGGGGAAGTTTTAACACATTTTTTAAGCCGAGAACATGAAGGGTCAACTTATGGGAAAAAAAAGTTGTGCTAAGAAAAGTAATTAAACAGAGGCAGAGTGATTGAAGATCAGTGCTTTTGCTGAGTAAATGAGGATAAATTCTGTTAATTAGGTGACTTTTTCAGTCCTAATGTGATAATAAAGGACTCTAATTCTGGAGAGGCCTGTCACAATCCCAATGCAAGCACTGACCCTTCATCTTGGAAAGAGTCAACAATCACTTATCAAGCTCTTCAGCAAAAAGCAAGAAACTAGACTTACATGTAGGTCATCTTCCCTTTTTCTTCACTTTCTGTGTTTAGCATAAAAGCGGGATCCTACCATGCATGAGGATTAAGAGCTCACATAACATTAGATTTAGAAGGAACCTTGGAAGTCATCTACCACAGATTCTTAACCTGAGGCCCACAGAATTAAAAAAAATTGATAACTATTTCAGTATAATTGGTTCCTTTTGTAATCCTCTATTTTATTTGCATATTAAGCACATTATTCTGAGAAGGGATCCATAAACTTCACCAGTATCTGAAAGGGCTTCATGATACTAAAAAAAAAAAAAATGTGAAGGACTCCTGATCCGGATCACCGCCCAAGAAAAGGGAAATGACCTCCCCAGGGTCATGTGGGTATATGTATCCATGCAATTATCATTACCTGAGAGATGGGAGCTGTCTGCGTAGGGTATGCAAGTGGCTGAATTCTGTCTGTATGAAGAGATACCCTTCCTGGAGAATGGAAGTAGAGGAAGGGCTTATGTTTACCCTTAGGCCTAGGTGATGAGGAGATCAAAGAAAGAGATATGAACTTGGTGCTTGGTATAGTATTCTGATGTAGAATTGTAAAACTTGATAGCCAGATTCCAAAGCTGCATTTGAAATGTGGAAATTCTAATTTCTCATTGCTTGAGTATGGTTTAATGCAGAGGTAGCAAACTTAAATAGAAATGGGGCCACATGTCAATTTAGTTTTAAAACATAATATCTGTGTTGTACGGTATTTTATTTTGTTAACTATTTCCAATCGTATTTTAATCTGGTTCGGGCTACAGCCAGGAGGGTTGCAGACTGTTTGTCACTTTGGATGTAGTAGACAGAGTACTGGCCTTGAAGTTAAAAAGTCTGGATTGGGTCCTAGCTCTGCCAACAGTGACGTGACCTCAGGCAAATCACATAACCTCTCTGGGCCTCAATCTTCTCTTTAAAATAGGAAGAATGTCATTGGAATATATACCAGAGGAAAATACTTTGTAAACTATAAAGCCCATGAAAATGTAAGCTGTTATTGTTATAGTATTAGAAGAGGCAAGAGGTGTATGGCTTAGTGAATAAAATGCTGGACAGAGAGACAGGAAGACGAGTTCAATTTCTTCCTCCTGATGCTTCCTAGCTCTGTGACCCCAGGACAGTCACTTACCCGCAGGACAATCACCTAACCCTTGTTTGCCTCAGTTTCCCCATCTGTAAAATAAGGATAATAATAGTACCCACCTTCCAGGATTGTTGTGAGGATCAAATGAGATGATAATTGTGAGGCATGGTGCCTGGCACATAGTAAGCGCTATATAAATGTCATCTATTATTATTATTAACCTCTCCATTGCTGTTCAGGCAGATCCAGGAGTGGTAGATGGAGGGAGTACCCTGTCCTGAAGAAATCACAGATCTTCTGGTAATCTGGTGATTTACAAAGCTGATGGAATGAGGGGGATGATACTAATTTTGGGAAACCAAGAAATGAAACTTTTTGCAACTTAAAATGTGTGCGAATTTTGCCAAAGTGTCGGATTTTGGTATGATTTCTAGCTTCCTTTTTATTAATAAAAATAGGTAAGTTGCTGATAGGGGTGGTAGAGTCAGCATGATATTGAAGAAAAACAAGACTATTGGTTCTATTCTAGTTCCATTATTAGGCTGCTGTGTGACTTTGAATATGTTACTTGACCTCTCTGGGCCTTGGGTTTCTCATCAATAACATGAAAGTATTAGATTAGACTTTAATGTTCCTTCTTTATCTACCATTCTATGGTTCTGTAAGTGGTTTATTCAGGAGTGGGAAAGGAAGTTTTCAAAATTTTTCTAGCATTTTTCCTTTGAGTATCTGAGAAGCCTAGAGAGAAAGCACTCTGATGAAAGAAATTCTTACCCCACGCTTCAGTAACACAGTGCACCCCCCCTAACCCCCCACGAACAAAACAAGGTTGTACTATTTGGTGAACTGAGTGGTAAGGCTGCCTTTGGGCAATCCTAGCTTGTGGTTTGAAAATTATGTGGCTTTTTCCTCAACTATTTACAGAATGAAATTGTAATTTGCCATACCAGCAGTGGGGAGGCAGATTCTGGACCCATCTCTTTGGCTAAGAATCACAAAACCAGAGTGTGCATAGAAATCTCTTATTTTTCAAGAAAATGGAAAACCATTTAAATGTTAAATTTGAGGTTATCCTCATATGGATCTGAGATCCACTTGGATCAACCTAGAAATGCTAGGCTAGAAATACTAAAGAGTACAGGGATAAAATATTATCACGTGGCATTGAGGTCAACTTGTTCCAAACTCCATAATAGCTCACATTTTGATGACACTTTGAGCTGTCTAAAGCGCTCTCCATGCATTATCTCCTTTGGGTCTTATAAGAACCCTGTGAGGTAGGTACATCTATTACCCACATTTCACAGATGAGAGAATGGAGTTTCGGAGAAGTTAGTGACTTTCCCAAGATTACACAGTTGATAAGTTTCAGAGGCTGGATTTGAACCTGGGTGCCCATAATTCAAGATTCAGTGCTGTCACAGTGGAAATGGGAAGCAGTTGGTATTTTTCCCCCACTAATTTTCCATTTTATAATTAGATAACAAGCACTGAGGAGAAATGGATATGCTTATTTGGAGACAGTTGCATGCATTATTTTCTTTAATCAGCTCTTGGCACAGTAACTGGCATATAGTAGGCACTTAATAAATGTTTATTGAATTGAATTGAATTGAATAGTGTGGTGCAGATGGTCAATCAGGCTGTGGAATGACTTTCATTAGGGTAGTAAAAAGGAGATGCTCCTAACTCTACCCTAGAAATTTTAACCTGGTTTCAGGGAATCATGGAATTTGGGACAGAGACTGTAGATCACATGTTTAGAGCTCTAAGGCACCTTGAAGGTAGTCTGATCTGATCTACTTATTTGACAGAAGAGGAAACCGAAGCCCAAACTTCACGCTACTACTGCTACTAAGCTTTTGAGTTGTTTCTTGTTTACTGTTTAAAAGTGTAAAGAGCCTGTGTCTGAGAACCAGAAAGTGAGGGTACTGGTCACTTAGACTTTTTTGGGGGCTCAGTTTCTTCTGCTGTCATATGGTAATAAAATATGTCCTTATCTACTTTATGGGGTAGTTCTGAATGTCATTTGAGTTACTGGATGTGATATCTCGTTGAAAAGCTAAAAGAAAGCAATAACAAAGGAAAAAAATGACTATAACGGTTTTTAGAATAGTTTCTGTTCTGGAGTTTTTCTAGGAGATGACTTTGTATGGTAAAGGATTTGGAAATGAGTCTCCAGGTGGTATATGGCTGAAAGAATCAGACAGGCATTGTTCTAGTACTGTTTTGCCTATTACTCATGCTTGGGGGCAGCTGTTTTATAATGAGTCCAGTGAAGCAAAAATGAGAACTAATTACAACCATAGATTGGTCAAGCTGGAAAGGATCATAGACATCGTTTAGTTCAACTCTTGCATTTTATAAGTGAGGAAATCAAGGCCCAGATAAAGGAAGTGATTGATCCAAGGTCACCTGAGGAATTCATAGCAGAGCCAGCTAGGGGGTGCAGTGGTTAGAGCACTGGGTCTGGAGTCAGGAAGACTTGAGTTCTAATGTGGCCTCAGATGCTTTCTGTGTCACCCTGGACAAATCACTTAAGTTCTGTCTACCTCAGTTTCCTCATGTGTAAAATGGGGATATAATAGTACCTACCACCCAAGGCTGTTGTGAGGAACAAATGGGATAATAGTTGTCAAGTGTTTAGCACAAAGTCTGGCATGCAGCAAGTGCTATGTAAACGTTAGCTGTTTTTGGCCAGGACTGAGGCCTTGTTCTCCTGTTCCCAACTTTGTACTCATTCCATTCCACTGCTTTGAGAAATCCTTATTGAGGACTGGTGGTGTACTGGGGACAGAGAATCTTTGAAAACCAAGGCCTCAGGTCTCAATGAATTTTGGAAGTTGTAGACTTTGTAGAAAGTGTGAAAAGATTTGCAAAGTAGTTCATTGTGTTGGGGGAGACACCTTCTCAGATGTGTGCCTTCTTTGGTTGTAATTGGTTGTAACTGGTTGTAAAATGTTAACAGAGGTTATAGTTTTGGGCTGAATTAAGATGCCTGAAAAATACAGCTGTGAACAGGTGGGAAAGCAGAGGTTTCTCCCATATCTACGTTTGCTTTTTAGCGATTACCTCATGATAGCAAAATACCAGCATCAACTTTCATTTTTTCTTGAAAAAGCTGCCAAAAGTGTGAGAGAAATTTGAATATGGTTGTATTTGGCTTTCAGTAATTACTTCCTCTGAACCTAACGTGATGTATAATAAATACATATAAATATTATATCAAATTACAAAATAATTACTAATATTTGTATAATGTCATAGTTTACAAAGTAGTTTTATATAGACTGCCTCATTTGGGGCTTACAAAACTCTTTTGAGATGGTTAGAACAAGATGATTATTCCCATTTTACAGAGGGTGAAACCAAGGCTCAGAGAGAAGTGAAGTGACTTAGGAACATGGGAATAGAGTTGGAAGTGATCTTAAAGAACATCTTTCCCAAACTAAGACCTAGAGAGGGAAAGAGGCTGGCCTAAGGTCAGAGAGCTGGAAAATAACAATATTAACGTTTGAAACTCCGTCCTTGGACCAATTCCAGGTTGCTTTCTGTTGATCTATTTTGCCTCTGCTAGAGGAAACAGCCCCTTGCAGTGGGGCTCTCAGCAGTTCCAACAAAGGTTCTTTAACATGTTTAGACGCCAGCATGAATACAGCCACCTACAGTCTGGGAATCAGCAAGGGGGCTGATCCTTAATTGTCTACATTGATGAGTTCCAGTAACTTTAGGACGTCTTGGCCCATCGTGTCTGACTCTGATGGTCATAGCAGGTAACGCCTCAGCCAGCTACTTCTAAGCACCAGCTAGTTAACAGACCCTGGGATATTTCCCATAAGAGATTTGATTGTGTAAGGCCAATATCAATCAATCAACCAATTAACAAGAATTCATTAAACAGCTATTACATGCCAAGCACTGGGCAAGGTGCTGAGGATATATTGTCAAAAGCAAAAATAATCCTTGACCGTTAAAAGCTTACTGTATGAAATCAACCTAAGATGATTTTATAGGGGGTGGAGTCAAAGAAGCCCAGGATTTGAATCTTCCCTCAGATCCATGTTAATTATAAGCATGTAACTTAATCTCTTTGAGCCTCAGTTTCCACAGCTTTTGTAAAATGTTAAAAAAAAATCAATTAAAACTTTATTTTATAAAAAAAATACTAACACCTATTTAACATACTATTGTGAGGATCAAATAAATAATGCTTGTAAAGCATTGAGCAAATCTTTTAAAAGTGCTACATAAATGTGAGCTATTACTGTTCTGCAAGGGCAGCGTGCTTTACCGGAAAGAACACAGAAAGTCTGAAGTCTAGTGCTGGTTCTACCACCAAAAATCTTTGTTACCTTGGGTAGATCACTTCTCTGTGAATCTGCTTTCTCCTCTCAAAAATTAAGGAATTAACCTACAAAATCTCCAGATTTCCCTTTGGCTCTGTAATTCTGTTTTTGGTGGTTTGGCTAAGGTCCAGGGTTACTGTTTTGAGAAGAAAAGAAACCTCTTTGCAATGCTATAATTTCTGTGGAGATTTGGTGTAATTGGTGAGTGACTGAAGTGCCCTGTAAAATCTAAAAGTGTGTGTCATTCATTGTTCAGTATGCAAGGCAGCTTCTGCCTCAGCTTTTCCTTATTAGTTTCTTATGATATCTTTAGACACAACTCTCAGTAAAATCAGGTCAGAATATATTTTGCATTCCCTTTAAAAATGATACATTCCTACTTATATTTTTATGGACTCAGCACACAGACTTATTGGATAGTCTGTAATATAAACCAGAATAATTTGGGGCTCATATGATTAGCATTAGTCTTCAGTAGATATGGCATTCTCTGGCCATTTTTATTTGGAGGCTAGTCCAGACCTTTAAATCCAAATTAAGGAGTCACTTGTTTTATTTGGCTTCTGCCTGTGTTGGCATGTTAAGATTCACTGAGATTTCAGTGAAAGTCATTGCTCAAATTAAATTCATTATCAGTAATGATGTGTGTGGCCAGACAATGACAGTGAGAATGTCAAAATGCAATGTGGTGAACTCAGTGGGTGTGGTTAAAAAAAAAAGTTATTGGACCAGTAAAATTAGTTTAAAGGAGGATAAGCTTCAGTCTCTTAAAGATCCAGACACAATTTATTGCTTATGGCCTGCTGCATATCTTTATTTCAGTGTTCAAATGCTAGGACCTTCACACTTTATCACAGAAAAATAAGATATCTCTTCCCAAGACAAAGTTCAAACAATGAGTTTTCTGTGACTGGATTATCTGCAGTGACTAGGGGCCTCTTTATTTCTGCTTCCCAGCTCACTCTCAGTTTGCTCATAGCAGAGGAAGGCTAAACCAAGTTCAGAGACAGTCAGAATATAATATATAAACTATTATATACAGAAATAAGAATATCTATTTTGGTGTGGTTATATCTGAGTGGGTCTCTGAACTCTAAATTCAAATACTGAACGATTTAAAATGATCTATTGTTTTAGGTAGTGTAGGCTTCTCTCCATTAACATGGATAAGTGAGAGTTGACTAAGGTTGATCAAGAGAATGGCTAGTGCATGAATTTCCTCTGGTCTTTTTAGTTTTCTATTCAGACCATTTAGGAGATCCTTATATTGAGGGTTGAGTTAACTAAATGTAGTATGTCAGAGAGGTGGGGCATCTTGTTGATTGGTGTTTTCCAACTCAGACTAATAGGTGTGTTATTGTTGGCATGGTCTCCATTTTGCAAGATATAACTGTTAGAATGGACTTTTCCTTCATCAAGAGGGAAAGTTCCTATTTCCAGAATAAGTAGCGCCCCCCTTTTCTTCTTGCAGATTACAAGCACTTGACATTTAGCTGTTTTGTAAGTCTTAGGTAAACTAGTGGTTACAGGGAAAGTCAGTCTATTTGTGTTTCCCTAGAACAGATTTGACATCTGTAGGACTCTTGACATTGCCCTTCCTGCCCATTGGAACGTTGTCCTACAAATATCAGAGTTTTAGAGTTGGAATTGATCTCAATCTTCATCTAGTCTAATCTACACATGAAGGAATCCCCACTCCAACCAACAAAGGGCTTAGGATTTGATTTTCTCCCAAGTGTGGGCCATCCCTCTACACAGGATGGACTTCAAATTCCCTTTGAGCCAAGAGTAAGACTGCCCATCCACACTTTCCTGGGCAGGCCTTTGCCCTGAACTCCTAACCCTATTCCACTTTTTATTGATCATTTTCTCCATTTGAGTGTAAGCCTTTTATACTTGAATTCTCCCCCATAGTGATTCCATTTCATCTTCTATTTCCCCTGCTGCCCATGTATGCAGTTAAAACCTGTTTGGCTATCTTTGAGTTATAGGAAATGGGGATACTACTTTCCCAGTTTTATCCAGAGGTATGTTCTGTATTGATTTAGCTTAAGTGTCCCTCTAAAGACCCTGCCCTGCTTCCACGGCATGTCTTAAGGAGTAGGCGTGATCCAATAAGTGAGGAGAAAATAGACAAAGTTTGAGCTTAAGACAGAAGATTTTGTACAAAGTTGCTGGAATAATTTGTTGTTGTTCAGTTCAGTCACGTCCGACTCTTCATACACCCATGGATCATAGTGCCCATGGGGTCTTCTTGGCAAAAAGACTGGAGTGGTTGGCCATATTCTCTTCAAGGGAATTAAGGTAAACAGAGGTCAAGTGACTTGCCCAGGATCATACAGCTAATAAGTGTCCAAAGCCAGGTTTGCACTCTGATGTTCCTGACTCCAAGCCCAGCGTCTATCCACTGAGCCATCTAGCTTCCTCCTAGAATGATTTATAGCATTTTAAAGTAAATTCGTTATAGCACTGTCGGTTCTATTAGTCAGCTAACAGTTAGTTGTTGCTTTCCTCTCTCTAGTTTAAACATTTTAAAGAGACCCATGAATTTAATTAAAGTTCAAGTTGAAGATCAAACTCCATAAAAAATTAAAGATGAGAAATGAAGTATTTTAAAGGAAGAATCATTACCTCATTCACTCAGTTGATTTTATTTTTTAAGCACCAGAGATTTACTGATGGCCAAGGTGTTCTTCCCTTAATTGTTGTGAAATTACTGTGGCAACAAATTCTGGATCACAAGTAACAAAGATGCATCAGTTTAAAAAATATTTATGGAACAACTACTATGTATTAGGCACTGACTGGGCATGGTGATTAGTCACGTGGCATACTGGAGAGCAAACTGGACTTGGAGTCTGGAATAACCACCACAACAGCAGTAAGTAGCTAGCGTTTCTATAGTGCTATAAGGCTTGCCAAGTAATGGCCTTACAAATCTTATCTCATTTGATCCTCACAACAAGCTTGGGAGGCAGTTGCTATTATTGTTCCCATTTCATAGATGAGGGAAGTGAGGCAGAGAGAGATTAAGTGACTTGCTCAGAGTCACACAGGTAATAATAAGTGTCTCAGGCCACACTTGAGAGATCTTCTTGACTATTCACTGTGCCATCTAGATACCTCTGGAATTTTTGTTGTTCAGTTGTTTTTCAGTCATGTTTGACTCTTCATGACCCCATTTAGGGTTTTCTTGGCAAAGATTCTAGAGTGGTTTGCCATTTCCTTCTTCAGCTCATTTTATAGATGAGGAAACTGAGGCCAATGGGGTTAAGTGACTTGCCCAGGGTCACACAGCTGGGAAGTGTATAAGGCCAGCTTTGAACTCAGGAAGAAGCTTCTTCCTGACTCCAGGCCCAGCACTCTATCCACTACGCCACCGAGCTGCCCTCTTCTGGAATATCTAGGTTCAAATCCTGAATCAGAAACATTATTGTGTGTCTTTATGTAAGTCACTTAGTCTCTATAAGCCTTAGTCGTTATGAAGCTTAAATGAGATCATGCATGAATATACTTTTCAAATGTTAAAGAATATACAGTATATATATATATATATATACATATATATATATACATATATACACATATATAAATGTGAGCTACTGTTATTATTATTGTTATTATTATTATGAGTTGATTTTAATTTTGTCTCTATAAAATGGGGGTGATAATTTTTTGTGGGTAAGAATAGGAATTAATGGTTAAAAGAATGAAGTCAAAAGGGATCTTAAGTTAGCCTAGCTCCCTGCCTCCAGACAGGTGAGTGAATAAACCAACCATCTAGTCTGTGTTTGAAAATCTCTTGAAAATCAAAAGGGAGATTTCACCACTTCCCGAGGCTTGCTTATCTTAGTATCATATAAATCTCCAGGTAAAGAAGTATTTCCTTAAAATTGGCCAGGATCCTTCCTAGTTTTAATTTAAGCTTTTTCCTTTTCTTGACTCTTTTGGCCTCCCTGTTGCTCCCTTCTCCTTTTTTCTTTCATTATTGATAGAAGGGCTTGAACACAAAGTATTCTTTGGACGAAAAAAAAGAGAACTAACTAATGCTATAATTTTAAATGTCAATGTGTATCATGGATCATTTTAAAAGAAGAGTAGAAGGAAAAGGAATGGGTTGAGGAGTCAGGCAAACAATTTCCCTTTGGTGCATTCTAACGGTAACGATGACTTCATCTAAAGCTATTTGGATGCTCCATTTTCCCATCTTTAAAATGGGAATAATGGGGGCTTCTTTCCATTATCTCAAAGGAAAAGCCTTCTGGGGTTTTAGAAAGGTGATAATATGAATTGAAGATACTTTGTTATCATATGAGATTATCTATTTTTAAATCGTCACTGTATGGTCATTGACCACGTATATTGTGTTGTTGGGAGAAAACCATTTGGTAATATGGCAGACAAATATGAGAAGCAACCTGCATATGGACATCTGTTGATGGTATAATAGGTGTGTATATATGTTTATATGTATGTATATGTATTTGTATATATACACACCTATTATACCATAAGGGTTCTGCTCTGCTACTTCTAAAGTGCCATATAAATATTTTTTTGTTTTTTTTTTTACTTATAACTGTGGAATATTAAGCTTATACCAGGATATGGAGGAAATATTTTCAGGAAAATCTTTCTGATGTCCTTGAAATAGTATCTTAATTTGAACTTAATATAAGATCAAATCTGCTTTAGTCTTTGGTTGGCTTCTATAGCCTTGGGTTGCTATACTAAGTACGCACTGTGGACATCTGTTAGCAAAAGAGAGTAGACAGCTGTCATCTGATCATGCCTTCATCTGGATCAACCTGAGGCTTCATGGAATTGAACTAGTGACCTAGAAATGAAACTCTTGGTGTCCCTTTCCCAATCCTCATCCCCAAGGTCTCCAAGCACTACCTTCTACGTGATTCTCATCTGATTGTGTTATTTTTGATGGTAGCAATTTAAAGACAGTCCTCATTCCCCAAGGAGCAGTCAAATACTTCAGGTTTTGCTTAGGTTAACTATCTGTCTCATTCTTGATGACTATGACTGAGAGGACCAACTCTGGGGATAGGCTCTGTGGTCTAGGAGGCTTTGATGTGAAAAAATTAATGAGTGTCACTGAGCTAATATAAAAGAATCTGACAAAAAGGTGGTGGCCATTTTCTCTCTTCTCATTCTGCTCACCCCTGGTTCAAACTTGTTAGGGGCATCCGTTGGGTAACAAGAAGCAGAAGTAGGAATTAACAAAGCTATGTGACTCTGATTTTCCTTTGTATTGCTTCTAAGGAACCACTCAACTGATTCTCTTCCTATTAGGAAGTGGTCAGTTCTCACTTTTTTTTTTCTTGACTCTATATTTCCTGACTTTGGGATGTGACTTTTGCTGTGAGAAAACCTATTTATAATGGTCCCCTTTCTTCCTGTGTTGTTATCACAGCATCCTTTTTTCTCCCTTTCTTTCCACTCCACAAATTTCTCCTGCTCATCTATGCTCAAAGGGAGTAGGTACTTTTCAACTCAGTTATGGATCTCTCTTTGGACTGAATACTTTCCTAAAATGATCAAGATGTTAGAGAGTGATAAGTAATATGTTCCATGTTCTTCAACTTTTCTGATAATATTTATCTTTCTATCTAGGTTATATTTCTATTTTGACCTTATCTTAGTAAATGGTAGGAGATATTGGTCTATGTTCAATTTCTGCCATTCTGACTCCCAGTTTTCCCAACAATTTTGACCAAATAATGGATTCTTATCATTCGTTCTAGTTACTGATCAATTATAGGGGTTCTCACAAAGCCACACTTCTCATAATCTCAATTATCCCCTCTCCTTGGACTTCTAAGTCAGAAGATGCAGGTTAAAATCTTTGCTCTGTCAGCTAACTCTGTCATCTAACCTTCACTGAAGCACTTCAAGCCTCTGGGCCCCTATTTCCTCGCAATGTAAATGGTAAGGGTTGAATCAGATGACCCGTCAGGTACCTTATATCTCTTCTTATTTTAGGCTTTTAAGTTGTTTTTACCTGAGTGTGATCTCCTCCAGGTCATGACGTGGTCCTCAATCTTCCACCTCACAAAGGAGACCTGTAGAAGTTGTACTTGGTGCAACGAGTCTCTAGAACTTTTAGTCCTTGGAAGACGCGGAGGTCAGGGAGGGAGTTAGCTTCCTTCGTCCCTACACAGTTTCAGTTTGTCCTCCAAGTCTTCCTTCATTCAGTACATCTCCACAGGTCTCCCCTGATCTTGGCAGCCATACAGGTGTCATATTTTCACATGGATGAACTGTTCTCAAACAATTTCTCCAATGTATTGGGAACAAACAAGCTTTTCTTTGACGTTAGGAATGCTGGATCTTCTCATTCCAGGTAGCTTTTTTTTTTCCTACTTCTTCAAGAGCCATATTTATTGTAGCAATGGGCAGGCAAATCCTGCTTACCCATTCATGTAAGAGTTTATTAAACTCAGCTCCTTGCAGCTCAGCATCTCAGGGTAATAATAATAATAATTCACGTTTATATGGTGCTTTAAGGTTTGCAATGCACTCTCCCTTTGATAAACCTGTGAGGTGGGTTGTAGAGGTATTATTATCCACATTTTCTAGGTGAAGAATTTGAGACTCAGAGAGGTAAGGTCACTTGTGTATAGTCACACAGCTTGTGAATATTGAAGCTAGGAGTCAGATTTGTCTCCCAGCTTGAAAGCTGGGGGTCCTTTCTCCATCTCATATTGTCTGCTTATAAGGATAGAATACAGGAGGTAGAAGCCCCTGCTATTCTTTTCCCTCTGTTGTTGGAAGCAGGAGCCAAAGCTAATGCCCCTCATTGAAACAAACAACTTCACCACTGAGGTCTGTGAATCGTAAGTCATTTCCCTATGTCACCCTCTAGCTCACTGCGTATGGTGCCAGCCCAAATACTGTACAAAAGGAACCCTATGGCTGTCTTGACACAGCTGTTCCCTGCTCAGGGGCCAGAGTGAGGCTCCGTGCTCTGAATATCTTTTGGCAGGATCATCTGCCATGTAAACCATCTGCGGGCATAAGTTAGAAGAGCTTGTAGAAAGTCTCAAGACTGCAGATAGGATTTTTATGTCTTGGGTTAGGTCTGCCTTGTTCCTTTCCTTTTTAACTCTGGACATTATAAGAGCAGATGAAAACAGCCAAACGTGATTTTTCAGGATTAGGGTATAGGGAGGGGAGAATTCAACTTGCTTGCCTCTGATCTATAAGAATACTTTGCATAATAATTAATGATGTACAATCTGTTACCTAATGGACTGTTTTACTGAATTTGCCCTTCACTTTTGAATAGCTCAAGTTTTTTAAAAAAATGATTTAAATATCTGTGTTTTCTGGTCGTATGTTTCAGGACTTTGGTGATAATTGCCTGAGTTATTGTTGGTTTTCTTAACTGTTTTTGGTCATCATCTCAACTTATGGATTACTTGTTAGGTATATGGCATTGTGCTATGAGACATTTTGAAGCCATATACAGAGATACCCATAGCCCCTCAGAGGAATGTTATATATCTGAGGTGTTGACATAGCACAACATTTTAAAGCTGGAAGAGATCTTAGTGGTCATCTGGTCCTACACTGTTATTTTGCACTTAGGCTAGAGGTCAAATGAGTTGCCCAAGGTCACACATTAGCAATCCAGGACTAAAATCCAGATCTTCTGAGCTCTAGTCCAATATTTTTTTCTCTACCTCTAGCTCTCTGAGAGTGAACAACCTTATGGGGATGAAATAGGTACAAAACTATGTGTTCCCCCATTCCTACCATGTGATGACTCTATATCGTGGCAATATAGACAGCCAATAAGCATGTTTAAATGTTTATTATTAAATCTACCATAAGCTAATATAGAGGCATAGGACCTCAAATCTGGAAGGGACCTCAGAGGTCAACTAATCTGGTGTATATCTGAACAGAAGTAGGTTCCACATGATTCCTAATACCACTTGAAAACCTCTAGTGACAGGAGGCTAACTACTTCCCAAGCCAACCCATTCTACTCAACTCTACTTTTTAGGAAATTTTTTTCTTATATTGAGTTGAAGTCTAATTCTTTGTAAATTTTATCTATTGCTCCTAATTCTGGCCTCTGGAGTCATATGAAATGAGCCAAACCCATCTTCTACATGACATGCCTTCACATATTTGAAGTTGGCTATCAGGCCCCACCGGGCAGCTGGGTGGTACAGTTGATAAGACTGTCTCAGTCACTCTACTAGGCTTCAGACACTTACTAGATGTGTTACCCTGAACTAGTCACTTAACCCTATTTTCCTTAGTTTCCTCATCTGTAAAATGAGCTGGAGAAGGAAATGGTGAACCACTCTAGTATTTTTGCTAAGAAAACTCCAATGAGGGTCACGAAGAATTAAACATCACTGAACAACAGCATTATTATCAGGACCCACCTGGATCTTCTCTTCTCTAGATGATACATACCAAGTCCTTTCAAGTAATCTTAAGGCACTGTGTGTGCCTTCACTATCTTTTTTGCCCACCTTTGGACACAGATAAGAGTAGATCCTCCTTGCTTATCTAATCAATTTGAATCCTCAGTGAAACACAGAAATCCCCCATAGTACCTAGGTGCAATGCTCTGGGCATATCAACAGCATTCTATAAATGCTTTTGATTAAGTGTTAGATTGAAGGACTCTTCTTCCAGCATGAGAGACTGCCTCAACTGGATCAAATTAATTGATTATATCCACATACTTGTATTACAACTAATGCTCAATTGTGGGATATGGACTAATATTAGCCCAAGGGGTTGGCTCATGCTTAACATAGACTAAATACCCATTCCAGGTGGTAATGTACCTTTGATTTTGGGGTGTGTGTGTGTGTGTGTGTGTGTGTGTGTGTGTGTGGTGTGACTGTATCTTTCCCAATGGAGAAGGTATAAATTAAACTATTCACACTTAAAGGTCTTTCTTTCTTTCTTTCTTTCTTTCTTTCTTTCTTTCTTTTTTCTTTCTTTCTTTCTTTCTCTCTCTCTCTCTCTCTCTCTCTCTCTCTCTCTCTCTCTCTCCTCTCTCTCTCTCTCTCTCTCTCTCTCTCTCTTTCTTTCCCTGTTTCCTTCTTTCTCTCTTTTTCCCTTGAGTTTATCTTGCATTGAACATTAACCAACCCCTTAGACTAAAGTTGGACATTAGGCTATTGTTGTTTATAACATATATACATGTGTAAAGTTTCCAACCAAAAAAAGGCTAGAGTTAAAAGGAGTTTGGTCCCTGCTGGGTTGTTTCCTGGAGTTTATGGAACTATGCAGGACTCCACAGGGTAAATAGCAGCTTTGTCCCCGCCCCTGGGTCAGGCTCTCACAGTTGGAGTGAGGCTATGTTACGGTTCTGCTGACAACACTTTATAAAACACACACACACACACACACACACACACACACACACACACAATGTCGTAATTCATTAGAGAAATGAAAACTTTTGAGCTACAATAACTAGGACTTCATTAAAAAGACTTCTTCATGTTTGGGACCTTTTCAATTGATCAGCAGATGAACATATGTCCCAGTGTTTACAGACGTCTTGCAACCTTAGCCTGACAAATCTTTGCTACATTTGCATGCCAGAGAAGAGTCCTTCTCTCCAATGGCGATTATTTTTAACTCTTAGATTTACCACCTCTCTGTGGAATATATTCCTTTAGGGAAAGTACAATCCAAAGGGGTCAGCCGCTTGGCTCCTACTAAGGGGAAAACTCTGAAGAATTCCCACATCCCCTTGGGGTAGAGCCTGCTTTTCCCCAAAGAATAGGTCGTTCAAAGTGTCTTTGCCACATAAGGGCTTGTGTGAGGCCCTGGGCACCAGTTGACAGGGATGTCTATCCTCCACAACAGATGGTCAGGCTTTCGATTTCAGCAAGCAATCCATCGGGAGAGGGCCCTGAAGGGGCGGGCTCCACATTCTGCCAGCATTCCACACGGCAGGGGCAGCTTAGGGCAATTGGTATCTAGTGTCCATGCCCTTCATAACTTGCATGCTAAATGATGAGTTGCTGACAGGAGAGCCATCCAGGGACCCATCTCTCAAGTGTAAGATCTACAAGTACCTGCATTCTGTTTTTCTTTGGCAAGAATTAATGCCCTATTACTTGTCTTTCAAAATCCATTTTTGGCACCGGTGCAGACCTCCTCACGGTGGCAAGCAGTTGTCTGCCAGGGTTTGTGCTGACAGCTCCTTCTACCACAATCTGACTCTAACTGTCACAGCCGGGCTTTGGAGGCTTATACAGTGAATAGTGTACACTTGAGATGACCAGGATTTGGAGGGTCCACATGAAGGGAAATGTCAATGATTTCTTCCCACCATTATTTTGATCTTAAACCTTAGATTCCATCCTGCATCTCCCTCTCCCACTCCCCCATTCTCAACTTCTACCAAACATGTATTCTTACCTGTTCTAAGCTTGGAGTTGTGGGCCTTTTCATTTGGAATTGTTCCCTCAGTCAAATAGGTTTCTTTTCACATCTAAATTCATTAATCTAGCTTGGTTCTAATGTGATTTTTTTACAGGTACTGTGAGGTCAGTTTCTGTATTTCAATTTTCCTGGATTATGTACCCAAGTAACCCCAAGTAACCCCCCAACCCCTGCATGAAAGGGGTTTGTTCCAAGCCTGTTAGAACTGTGGCTGAGAGCTGTATGCAGAGGTAAGCCACTGGGTACCTGCTATATACAAAACCAGAGTATAGGGCCCCATGAAGACACTTATTATTTTTATCCATCCCCAAAACCTTTGACTTTACTATCCAGACCTCACCGGAAAGGAACCTGAGGTAATTAGTCTATCACTTATTAATCATCTTCTGCATGTAAGTGCTGCTGAGTCCACCACACATGTGTTTGTGTCTGGGGTTAGTGCCCACAGTCAAATTTCATTTTACACAGTTAGGTTTCAGTGGTGCCCGGCCAGTGGTTTATCTTGGACAAAAGGTTGACAAACCTTGGCTCCTGGGGAGAAAGCCTGGAAACTGAGATGGATTATTATTCAAAGGCCAGTTTTCATGGGTCGACAGTTGAGTGATGCATAATACAGAAGGAAATATTTTAGTCAAATGTTTACTTTTGTGTGCATGAGTGTGCGTGTGTGTTTGTATACTCTCATAGAAGTCAATGTCTTTTTTTAAAGAGGTATCTTTTTATTCCAGTTTTCTTTTAGTGAGCAAATCGGCAGAAAATGGAAAGTTTTTTTTTCTTTTAGGGAAATGATTTCATTGTTAGAAATCACTTTGACCTTCTTCATATCTGTTATACATCATCCTCTAATTTGTTAAGACTGTAGTCCATTGTTATTTCTTTCTTGAGATGATCAATTGATGGGTGTTGTGTTAATTTTTGAATTAAAATTTGGATTGTATGGTACCATGAATCCTCTGGACACATTTGTGTTGAAGTGAGACTTCGACATTGAGATAAACTTGAGGGCAAAATAAAAAAAGAAAACATTTTCACAAAGAGAAAATTCCATAGCTAGTATTTTATGTGTTCTGGTGCTTATGGAAAATACGTTTGAAAGCCTTTTGCTGAATCTCCCTGAAACATCTGTATTTCACAGTACTAGGGGGTAGGAGCATTTGGGACAACTCACAGAAATAGGTATTTTTCCCCCCAAACGTAGAGATTTTGGTTCCCTTGAAAGTGATTAGCTGTGGTTACATCTTATGTTGGTCTTTTCCATAACTGCAGTCTCTCCTGTGCTTACTTAACATCTGAGTCTGTGGCCCAGGCCATGATTCAGCAGAATTAAACCCCTGGGTTTCACTGTGGAGTCGATTCAGGGAGGAAAATGGTCTGAAAGAGGATTCTTCTTTGTTGAAACTTACATAGCTTTTGTCAAGGGCCTATATCCTAAGAAATTACACAGGGAAGATAGGAAAACATAGGTGACCTTGTGTTAAAGCCAGCAGGCCAGTTTCTCCACATGTAAATCCCCATGAGTATTTGTGGGGTTCTGATAATCAGCCTAATTTATTCAGTGTAGTTGTTTGGGTAAATACGCTTACCGAGAATTTATATTCATGGTGTATATTTTGCCAGATATTCATCTTTTGTGAAATTAGAGGGAACTGCCTCATATTACTACAAATATTCTGGTTTAGGGAATCTTGGGAAATTCTTGTACAATGAATATCTGTCTTAAATTACAGCAAAATTTTTACTCCGAGTTTGGGGTTTATTTTTGCATTCTTCTATAAGATCTGCTGGTAGTCCTGGAAATTTTGCTTCCATGAAGATGGTTCAGATTAGATCCAACAAAGAGGTTAAAGCTGCCTACGTGAAATGTTGGCTGTAATAAGTTAGTTTATGTTTATTTCAGGAAATGCTGGAACATGGTATACTCTCCTAAAAATGTCTTGTACCTGTTTTTTTCTTTTGTTGCCAAGGTGTGTGATGCTGACCAAGACATTTGTTTCTCCACAGGTTCTTCTTGAAATTTTTCCTCAAATGTAACCAAAATTGCCTAAAAAATGCAGGAAACCCTCGGGACATGCGGAGATTCCAGGTGAGTGTACCACTTTAAAATGTGACTCACAAGATGATGGTTGACTATGATACTTTAAGGGATTCTTGATCTCATTAATAAAGCATTCCTTCCTACTCTCAATATTGTAGCCCGTTCACACTTTCTCATCCTGTATGACTCCTGTTCATGTCCCTCTATACATTTTCCACAGGAGGACCTTCCTTTATTGGGGGCTTTCATCTCTTCAACTTGCCTGGATGCCATTAGAGCCTGTAGGCTGTCCATCCTTTGCTTACTCTACAAGACCAGGCCAATTATCTGTATAACTGGAAAGCGAGGCACCCTGGTTCTTTGGCAGTGCTCTTTCCACTAATTTTCCTGCACAATTCTATAATTCTCATCATCATAACAATAATAATACCTATATAATATATATATATATAATATATATATATATAATATATATTATATATATATATATATAATATATATATATAATATATATATAATGCTTTAAGGTTAGAAAGCCCTTTACATATGTTAACTCATTTTATTCTCACAATAACCCTGTGAGGTAGATGCTATTATTATTCCCATCTTACAGATAAGGAAACTGAGGCTGAGAAAACTTCAGTGACTTACCTAGGGCAGCATAGCTGAGTATGTATCTAAGGCAAGATTTGAACCCAGATCTTCCTGACTCCAAATCCATTGCTCCATCCATTGTGTCACCTTGCTGCCTCTGTAGGCAGCCTACCCAAGGCCACCATGTGTCTCTCTGTTTCTTTAGATGATGCACCATTTTAATTCTTTAGAGACCATAGCTTGCAGCAGTACAGCACTGTTGGAAGAGTGGGAGATGGGCCTTTGTTTTAGAATAATGCTTGGGTTTATTAAAAGCACTATAAGATTTCCCCAAATGCAATCTTGGTTATGAGTTTCTCCCAGCCCTTCTCAATTCCAGCAAGTTGAAAGTCTTTTCGGGAAGGAGACATCATTTACTAACTTTCTGCTCCCTTGCATAGGTAGTGCTCCAGTAGGCAGGCAACCTGGAGGGAGAATAAATCCTGTCCCCTGGTCCAGTCCTGGAGCATTTTAACTTGAAAGTCATATCTTCAGAACCCTTTGAAATTTCCGAACCATATACTTTTTATGAGCCTTCCTAGATAGGGTAAGGCAATGATGCCAAATCTTTTTTTGGCCATACAGATAAATGGTTTGGTCAGCATACCAAGAAAACCTCTATGGGTTAAATAAAGTTTATGAGCTACTGAAATGGTAGCCTCTTTTCCAGAAACCTATGTCTATTGAAAAGTAGTCTACACTCTAACTCTGTTCCAGCCTAGAAAATATTCTGTCCCAGAACAATGTAAAAATGTATCTCTTGAGGGGCAGGTAGAGATGAGGAAGATAACATTATAAGATGCAGGTTAGACAGCTTCTGAGGTTCTTGCTGACTTAGGGGATAGGATTGGGTAGTAGGTGACTCTAGTCTTTTGGCATTCACTTTCTCTCATTTTACTGCTCACTTTTTCATGATGTTAGGTCAATGTAGATGTCTCAGTTTCTTCATTTGAGTAATGGCTAATAATAATAATATAAGCATTCCATAAAGGTTTAAGAGGTGAAATTGCAACCATATATATGGCATATTTTTAACATCCCCTTCAGCATTAACTGCTTTTTTTTCGTGGTTTTTGCTAATATTAGCTCGGCATTAGTTTTACAATTGTGAATAGAAGCGTGTGATCACTGAGAGGCTCCTGGATAGCCCTGGCAGTATTCATAGCCTGAATTCTAAGGGGACATAAATGATTAGGTAGCTCTGAGCAAGTAGAAAAAAATACGGAAGTAGGAATTAGGAGACTTCTTTTCTAGTCTTGGTTTTATCACTGATATGCTGTCTGACCTTGGGTAAATCACTCAGCTACTCTAGGGTACAGTTTCTTCATCTGCAGAATGATGGAGCTGGGCTAGATGTCATCAGATGTCCCATCAGACTCAGGAATTATATGAGTATCTGATTCTCAAGCCCTGTAGAGAAGACTGGAGATGTGTCCCCTACTAATCCCCTAGGATGACATCTTGCTAATAGCTTTTGAAATCTCAAAAGAATGAGAAGAAGTAGAAAGTCAGATAGCATCTCTCTAAGTATTTGGTCCCGACCGTGAAGTTCCCTTGGCTGTTCAGGCTTTTCTCTTAAGACTTAACAGAAAGTATCAATCAAGGTAAAGGTTTTTGGAAGAAGAGCCCCCTTGTGGACCATGCCAAAAAAATGGTACAGCAGAAACTTCCTCTCCTGTAAGATTTTCTTTTTTAAGATTAGAGGCTTCTGCTTAGCATTAGGCCTAGTTTTTACTCAGTTTGATAAAGCAGCTCAAGGAACTGTTTTCCCTTCTATCACTTGTAAAATACAATTGCCCAATATTTTGCTAAAGAAACAAAATTGAGTTTTCATATAAAACTTCTTGCTAGCTCAGTAAGCCCTTTGGATAGATTCCACATCTCACTTGAATATGCTTGGGCTGGTTATAATAATAACTATAGTCATGATGATGGTAGCTAACAGGATGCTTTAGAAGATGCAGTTCAACAAACAGGGTTTTTTTTTTTAAATGCCTACTTTGTGCCAGGAGCCCACAGTCTAGTACGGCAATTGCACAGGCACATATGTGACTATTGCTCATGGTTCAAGCCTAAATCATTTACATACAAATCATTTATGAATTAAATAACTATAATAATATAAATTAAGAAGTAGATTTGGAATACCTGGATTAATGTTGCGGTACTTGTTAGGATCTTAAATTTGTGAATGCTTTTGAGTGACATTGGGAGACTGTGTATCTATAAACTACTTTCAACAGTTACCTTGCCTTCTGAAAACTGAAAGCAGGGATGGTCAGCTGTTCAAAGACTAGAGAACCTCAGTGCATAGGAAAGCATTTCCCACCCAAGCTGGAAACCTATCTTCTTCTTCTTCTCCTTCTTCTTCTTCTTCTTCTTCTTCTTCTTCTTCTTCTTCTTCTTCTTCTTCTTCTTCTTCTTCTTCTTCTTCTTCTTCGGTTAGGCAATGGAGTTAAGTGACTTGCCCAGGGTCACATAGCTAGTAACTGTCAAGTGTCAGGTTAGATTTGAACTCAGGTCCTCCTCAATCTAGGGCTGGTGCTGTATCCATTGCACCACCTAGCTGCCCCACTAGAAACCTATCTTAAGATTGCATGTCCACGATTATTTAGAATGTCTGGATAGCTTTGCAACTGTGGAATACTTAGTAGTCATGAATTTTTTCCCCCTAAAAGGGTACTTCTGATAAGCTAAGAAAGATGTCAGTACTGGAATTTCCTGTCAATTTGGAAAGGCTTCCAAGTCAGGGGACTATTGTCTTTCTATTACCCAAGGACTACCCTAGCTGGGTTCCAAAAGTTTGCCCAATAGGTGAATTTCTTTTGGCTACTGCAACCCAGTGAAAGGTGGATGAACTGGGAGTGAAGAAAACAGGGTTTGGATTTCAGGTCTTCTGTTTAATAGTTGTATGGCCTTGGGCAAATCACTTAAGTTCCCTGAGGTTCAGAGAACTTAAGTGTTAAATATAGATAATTAACCCTACCCTGCCTACCTCCTATTTAATATCAAATAAGCTAGTAGATATGAAAATGTTTTAGATTATAAAGTGCTATATAAACAGAAGACCTAATTATATTATTATTGTATCAGCATCCTTTATAACAAGAATTCTTGATCTTTTTTTGTGTCATGGATTCTTTTGGCAGTCTGATGATAATGTTAACAGTAATAATAATAATAATAATAATAATAATAATAATAATAATAATAATAATTATGATGTTGATGACAGCTAGCATTAATGTAGTACCTACCATGTGCCAGGCACTGTGCTAAGTGCTTTATAAATATTATCTTGCTGATCCTCATGACAGCCTTGGGAGGTAGGTGTTTTATTATCCCCATTTTACAGTTGAGGAAACTGAGACAAACAGAGGTTAAGTGACTTGCTCAAGTAAGTGTCTGAGGTTGGATATGAACTCAGGTCCTCCTGACTCCAGGCTAAGCACTCTATCTACTGTATTACTTAACCTACCCTTTCTCAGAAAAATATTTTTTAAATGCATAAGATGAAGTACATTGGATTACAAAGAAAACCAATCATACTGAAATGCAGTTATGAAAATATTTTTTTAAGTTCGAGTTAAGTTTAAGCCCAAATTAAAAGCCCTTATTTTATATATTTAGCATATTAATTATCATTCTTACATATAATTTCTGTTGTTTTTATCATTATTTCATTCAATTCCTTTACTCATAAGACCATTGGCTCATAGATTATGGTTCGTATATTCCAAGCTGGAAGGGACCTTAGAGTCAACAGAGTCCAATCTCACCAGTGGAGAAACTGAGGTCCAGAGAATTTAAATTACTCCTCCAGGGTCACCTAGGTGATAAAAGTGGCAGAGGTGTGATGCAAATCTTCTTCCTCTGACTCTGCACCCACTGTTCTTTCTTTTCTGCCATTTACATTTCCCAATTTTGCTCATTTTGCTTCTCTTTGCTCTGGCATAGTATTTAACCTTTATCCAATTCATATTGATTATTACCATTTTTTGACTAGAGCTCTTTGGCCTTCTTGAAAAATTTATTTCCCCTGTCTATAGCTTAGCCCAGATTTTGGATAAAGGTCCCTGCCATGTGAGCAAAATGAGAACCAGGTAGATAATGAATAGAAGTGCATGCATTTTTATATGTTCAGTCTATGATTAAGTTAGCTCCATTTTATTGATTGGGTGACTCAGGCCCTAGGACATTCAGAAGCTTCCTTAACATCATGTAGGCATTACTGGCATATCTGGGGCTCCTGTCTTTTCTCTTGACCCCAGAACAAGAATGACTTCTCATAAATATGTGTTAGAATCTACCAAGAAGCCAGAAAGAGATTTTAACATATCCCTACTTCCATCAGGATTAGCTGATTACATTTTTCTCTTTGTACTGTAAATGGCGAGCTGGAATCAGCTGACTGCTGTTGACTGGTCTTGCCTTGAGAAAACCCCAGTCTTCTCTTTACATACTGATGAGAGTTTTATAAGTTATACAGAAAAACCTAAGTCCAGGGACATCTGATTGAAAACATGTTCTTCTGTCTATTAAGCATGTTCTCTCCAACTGGAGAACTAGCCCGTCATTGACGCTATCCGTCCCTCACTGCCCATTTTATATGCTCACTAGTCCAGACTGATTTTCATATGGTAATGTTCATAGCATGTCTCCTCAGAACAGCAATCAGGAGCTTATGTAGGTGACTGGGGAAGACATGAGGAAGGTTGTTGATCTCTTGACTCGTAAAGACATTCTGTCAAACAAGCGTAGCTTCACAGCAGTTGAGATTCTAGTGTGTAAACAGAGACTGCTTAATTACACAGGTCATGTCAATTAGTGTGACCTTAGCATTTTCAAGAAATTAATCACTTTCAACAGAGCCATGCACTGTTCATACTTTAATGCAGTATGGAATTCAAGCTTGTAGAAAATCCATTAGAATCAGTACTTAAAAAAAAATTCCAATGGATGTTTTCTTTTGAACTCTCTAGTCTGTGGTTAGGGTAGAAAACTTACTGAAAGCTTTGGAGCTCCTGAGATACAGGTTTCATTCAGTGCTCCTGGAGGATGGGGGTAGAGAAAGATAGTGAGAAGCAGGGTAGGGTTCATTAGAGGGCAAGCAACCTGGTGCCAAGTCAAAAGTCATTTTTGACTCTAATGAGCAGCTCTCTTCACTTTGACACTAAAAAGGCTTTGTCAAAAGACTTTATTAAAATCAGGCCAAGGGGCTGGTCCTAAACTGACAAGAGCCAGACAATTAAGAGTTAAAATTTAAATCCTTATCAAGAGCCTTCCTTCTGGGGTCTAAAGATTCCTGGGGCAAAGGTGGTAGATGAAGGAAACAAGATGGCATGTCCATCCTTCATGCTAGATGCTGTCTTTATTTAGGGAACGTAGAGCAAAATAGTCATTCTCAAAATTTTCTCAAGCTCAGGAAGATTATGTCCTAGAACTGTGATTTCATTGGTGCTGAGATTGTTGAGGCTACTTCCTCTCCAAATGCTGTGCTGGAGGACTTGAACCCAGGACTTCCTGACCCTGAGACTGCCTATTATACCCCGTGGCTACATATGCATGCATGTATATATATATGTATATATATATGTATATATATATGTGTGTGTGTGTGTGTGTATTGCATATATATGCACACATACATATACACACCCATTTGTGAGTACATACATGCAAATATGCATATGTTTACATAGATGATGAATGATTTTATTTTGCTCTTTCTACCATCACTCTTGGTTCAATTATTCTTCTCCCCTTATTCTATTAAAAATAATAAAATAGCAAAAGTGACCCTAAAATCTATGTAAAATTTAGGAGTTTTTAGTGAATTAAGAATCTAAGTTATTTATTTAAAAGACCCATACCCTCAAACTGTTTGTTATGATTAGGAGATTCTTAAAAGACACATTTGCCCTCGGCCTTTAATTCTGCACTTAACCTCTGTTTTTTACAAAGTCGACATCTCCATCTCTATTTCTTCTCTTCCCTTTCTCCTGCTACTCCTGCCACATGAACTTTTTTCCCTATCCTTTTGAATGGATTTATATTGTTTTGACAAATAGCACATCTAGCAATTACATTCCATAATAACCAAATGCAGCGAGAGGGGGCCCCAATCAACCTACTCATAGAAAAGAAC
Organism: Phascolarctos cinereus; assembly: GCF_003287225.1. Taxonomy (NCBI): domain Eukaryota; kingdom Metazoa; phylum Chordata; class Mammalia; order Diprotodontia; family Phascolarctidae; genus Phascolarctos; species Phascolarctos cinereus. The sequence goes on along the minus strand of NW_027555625.1, from coordinate 392,352,407 downwards.
ACTAAGTTACATCACACTGATTAATTATACTGAAAGCAACCCTAATGATAGTCTCAGAATGCAGGATTAATTCACATAACATGGTAAATACAAAAGGTGGATTTTCAACCTGATATATTAAGCCATTATGGCTTATCGAGTAAATACACATCTTGGCATGAGCCTTATGTTGTGCCCAGAGAGAAAGGATGCATCATAGAAAAGGAAACCTTATGAGGTGTTTGATAAGTGGCTGCTCTGCATCCAGAGTAGGTACTTTTCTATATTAAATATTGTTATCTCTGTAGAAAATGTAAAATAAATGAAGCAAGCATTTGAGTGGTTTGGGTTAGATCAATGTTTCCTAACTTTTTAATCCATGAAATACCCACAATGGCTAGACTCTACGGGAGTGATTAGGGCTGCAGTGTGGAGGGATGGGATGACAGCAGGGAGATAATAGAACTCTGGATCCAGAATTAGGAGATCTGGGTTCCTATCCCAGTTCTGCACTAGCTCAATTGAGAGTAAGCAATGTGTTTTTGCCTTTCTTTTGTGTCCCGGTGCTTAACATGGCTCCTGGCACACGGTGTAGTTGTCGATAAATATTGGTTGACCAACTGAATCTCTGGGTCATGTTAGGTATGTCAGATAATCTCAATGAACTTCAGCTCTTTCATCTTTAAATGATTTTAATTAAATGATATCTAAACTGGCTTTTAAAAAATTCTTCGTTCTACAAGACGGGGCATTTCCCTGTTTCATTTTTTCCTAATTATCCGTTCCCATCCATTCCTGCCCCTAACACTAACCATATACATACTAACTTTTCTCCTTTCTCCATCATGGATTGCTGCTGATGCACAAATGGTACAGGAAAGTCAGGATGTCCTTGCATAGCAAAGGCACTGCTGAGATGTGTTAGAAAAAAAAAGCGGTTGGGAAGGAGATTACTGATGAATTGTTTGAAGACTGAGTTCTTGGTTCAGAAAAAAAAAATCAGAGACCTCTGATATCACTTCAAGAAGTTTAAATTGATATACTCAGTTACCTGAGCAATTTAGATAAAAACTACTGTTACCCAAGTCACCCCTTATTCAGTTTATTTTCTAGGGGCAGGATATTTTAATTCAAAGTGTTAAATTTTTCAACTACTTATAGTAACCTATTTATCAATAAAACTAACATTCCTTCTCATCCTTAATCCTACCTAGTTTTACCAAAGTAATTGTGGCTTCCTTCCCACTGGCCTGACCTCCCTCCCCGCCCACATTAGCTCTATCCTGAACTCTTTTTGCCTTTTCACTTGGGAATGAGTGTTAATTGCAGAAAACATTGCCACCTTACCATCTTATAGGTTCCAATGAGTATCTTAGCCCATGTCAGGTGTATTATAAAAGAACAAAGTGCGGGAGAATTTACTATAAGCACTCGTTTTGAAAAAACCTCTTACTACAGGAGTAGACAAGTCCAAAAATTTCCCACTATGTAAAGGTTAAATATTGGCTGAAAGTAGAAGAAGCTAAGGGAAAGGAACTTGGGTCTAGAATAATGAAAGAATAAGTGATTCTGGATGTCAGGAAAGATAATAAAAATAATAACCAACACTTATATAGCACTTACTATATGCCTGGCACTGTGCTAATTGCTTTACAATTATTATCTCTTTTGTTCTCACAACAATACTGGGAGGTAGATGAGGATAACAATACCCTCATTTTATAGATGAGAAAACTGAGGTAGAGGTTAAATGACTTGCACTAGCTCACACATCTAGTAATGTTTGAGGTCAGATTTGATCTCAGGTCTTCCCGATTATAGGCCTGGCACTCTATCCACTCCATCACTTCATAATAATCATTACAGTAATAATTATAGCTAATATTTATATGGAACTGTGCAATTATTATCCCTTTTGATCCTCACAACAACCCTGGGATGTAGAAGCTATGATTGTCCCCATTCTACAGATGAGGAAACTGAGGCAAAGAGGTTAAGTGACTTGCCCAGGGTCACACAGCTAGTAAATGTATGAAGTCCTATTTGAACTCCGGTCTTTCTGACTCCAGACCCGGCACCTAGTTGCCGCGTGGTGGGATGTGAATGTCAGTATGTGTGTTTGAGGATGAGAGAAGGAAGGTGGAGCTGGGAGATGGGCTGAGATTCATTTGGTACCTTTTCGTAATCATTTTGCTCCAAGCTGGTGCTGGTGCTGTTGCTGTCTTGCCTGCCTGAATTCTAAATCCATGCAGAAATTAAAAGAAATAAAACCCAAAGGAGGCAAACCAGATGACAGATTGACTTCAGGACCAACATTTTCTATCCAATTAAGTCCACTATTGAACTCTGTATTAGAAATTCCCTTATATTTATTTATGTGTTTTATTCCCTAGGGTGGTTCACTCAAAATTGAACAGTTGATATTATTGAACTTTGTTTATTTTAGGAGAGGAAATGAAAAAGGACATAGTGTCTGAGGATGAATTTTTATGATCGAACTATTGTCTAATTTGTTATCCCCAGCTTGCAACTTATTATGGGGATGTTGAAAGACACAGATTTTGGCCATTTGGAACCTGTCTGTCATAATGTCTATGTCAGCATTAGGAAGCTAACATGTTTGAATTTAGCCACTTGTGTCTGCTTGCAAATCTGCACATGAGGTAGAAGTTATGCTTCGTGGGCCTTGGATAATGTAGCGAGGACATGCAAGGTCCCCTGAGAGAGAAGCTGAGAAATGACAAAGAGGGCTAAGACGTTCAAGCCTAAAACCACAAAGTCGCCATCCACCAAAGCCTCATAGCTCTGCATTGAACAGGTGTCATGGCTGATAAACCTAACTTCATTTGGAAACATAGGGGTGTGTGTGTGTGTGTGTGTGTGTGTGTGTGTGTGTGTGTGTGTGTGTGTGTCTTGTGATGGGGGATTGTCAAGGGGAGAGCTGAAATTTGGGAAAGGCCAATTGATTTCATGAAAATTCTTTTTTAAAGCAGTGCACTTTTATTACAGCTGAGCATAACAAATAGCCTAAGATATGAATGAGTTGTCGTTGTTCAGTTATGTCTGACTCTTGGTGACCCCATTTGGGGTTTTCTTGGCAAAGATACTGGGGTGGTTTGCTGTTTCCTTCTCCAGCTCATTTTACAGGTGAGGAACTGAAGCAAACAGGGTTAAATGACTTGCCCAGGGTCACAAAGCTAGTAAGTATCTGAGCCTGGGTTTGAACTCAGGAAGATGAATTTTCCTGAATTCAAGACCAGTCTAGCTACTGGGTCACCTGGCTGCGCTTATAAATGAGTACTGTTAACTAAAACTACAGTGTCAATGGGAAAGAAAAAAAAGAATTCTCCAAAGGCCTGTTTCGTAATAACATACAGAGTCGGCAGTATGCTACTGTTTTAGTTGGAACCAAATGCCCTGGGTTCAAATCCTAGTTCCACTGCTTACTACATGTGTGTCATTGGGTAAGTCATTTAACCCCTATAGGCCTCAGTTTCCTCATATGTAAAGTTAGGAGGTTGGAGTAAATGACTTCTAAATTTCTTTCTAACTCTAAACCTATAATCATATGACCATAAGCCTCAAAGTCCATTAAGATGCAGAAATTTATTGTTGGACCTAGGAATCAGAACTTGTAATTTTTGGATAGCTAAACTGGAAATAACAATTGAGCTTAGATAGGATACCCAGAATACGAACTCTCATTTGTAAGTGAGACCTCCAAATTCTCAGAGGGGGACATTATTTTGAACTTTTTGCTAGATAAGGATCAAGTATCCTATGTCTGAATTTTTCCAAATTCTGAATTTCTGGGATATGAGCTTTGGGATATGAGCCTGTGAGGAGACAGTTGTATATCTTTTATTTGTCACACAAATCTGGTGGAGGGTAAAACTAACGTAATTCCAAACCACAGCTATGATCCAAGGAGGTCTCCAAAGTCCGCAGCTAATTTACCATTCCCCTCTTCTCTACTCCCAAATATCATCTGGGACGTTAGGAGGATTCAGACAGGGAATGGAGGCTGGCAGATGAGGGTATAATTCTGAGTATTCATCAGAATGCAGATTTTAATGGATTGCTGTTAAAGCAAAATGAAGCCCCAAGGTGCTTAATTCAGATAAATGAGGTGATGTCCCCAAACAAATATATTCCCACCAAGTATAATCTCATTCTTGGATTCAGATTTTAACTTGGGAATAATATTAACTGAAATTTAGGTAGAGTTTTATGGATTACAAAGTATGCACACTCTTATTTGATCTTCTCAACAGTGCAAATGGGGCAAGGATGATTAGTCCCACGTGCAGATAAAGAAACAGACACTTAGACCAAGTGGTTTGATCCAGGTCACAAAGCTAGTGATACTCAAGGCACTCACTCACCATCATCAGGGGCTTCTAACCATCTGGCAGAAATGGGCCTCACACTTCGGTCTTCTGACTCCAACCCTAGGGTTCTGTCCATCACTCCAGAAGTACCTAAAGAATGAATTGGCAAAACTGATTTCCAAGCCTTTTTACTGAAGGTCTTACTCCAGCTAACCCCCAATCCTGAACTTACCTCTTCTTCTGATTACTATCATTCATTGCTTCTTTTCCTACTTTGAAGCCCCTAACAAAGTGAGGCTTAGGCATTTTGGGGAGGTTCACTTGTTCTCAGACTTGCTTTTCATGTATGCCCACCTGAAATTAAAGCTCTGTTTTGTTGACAAAATTTGGAAAAGCTGAAGTTTTGGCCTGTCTGGTTTACTCCCCTTACAGGAATATGTCAGCACTTCATTAATCTTGCATTAAGCTGCTCTAGGCCTTTTTTCAAGGATGGTTTGATACTTCTTCTGCATCTGCTACTTTCATCTTTATTTTATAATTTGGTCTACAGATTTAATTTGTGGCTTGATTATTTTGAAATCTGAAAGAGAAAGTGAATGATTACATTTCTCAACCATTTGTCAAATTATTATTATTATTATTATTAGTTAGGTAGTAGTAATAGTAGTAGTAGCAGTAGTAGTAATAAAGAAATATTCTAGATGAAAAATCGGGCAGATAGGTGGCACAAGATAGAGTGATGGGCCAGGAGTCAGGAAGACTCATCTTCATGAGTTCAAATCTGGCCTCAGACACTTAACAGCTGTGTGACCCTAGTCAAGTCATTTAACCCTTTTGCCTCAGTTTCCCCATCTGTAAAATGAGCTGGAGAAAGAGATGACAAACCACCCCAGTAACTTTGCCAATGAAATCCCAAATAGAGTCATGAAGAGTCAGATGTGACTGAAAATGAATGAACAAAACAACAACAAAGATGAAAAATTACTCATTTATAAAATCCCATGGGGAATTCATAATCTAGGAGGGATGAGCCATGACCTGGGCAGGTTACTTGCCTTCTCTGACCTCGTTTGCCAATATGTGGATAATAATAGCACCAACCTCACAAGGGTCATCTAGTGAGATAACATATACAAAGTGCTTTGCAAATCTTAAAGCCCTCTATAAATTGTATTGCACGAAGGGCAGTAGTACTGACTTGTTGCTAAGTCCCTTCAGTCATGTGTGACTCCTCGTGACACCTCGTGGGGTTGTCTTGGCAAAGATCTTGGAGTAGTTTGCCATCTCCTTCTCCAGTTCATTTTACACTTTACATTTCACAGTTTTAGCCTCAGTTTCTTCAGGCAAATAGGGTTAAGTGACTTGGCCAGGGGCACACAGCTAGCAAGTGTCTGAGTTCAGATTTGAACTCAGGTCTTCCAGACACCTGGTTGGGTACTCTATCTACCATACCACCTAACTGCCATAGTACTAGCCACAGAATGACTAACGTCATCGAGATGGGAGAGACCTTGGCCATCATCTAGTTCAACCCTATTATTTTGCAGATGAGGAAATGGAGGTTCATAAATTTCTTCACTGATTTTTTTCAAGGTCATATAGTCAGTAAGTGGCAGAGTTAGAATTCAAATCCTATGTCTTCAGACTCCAAAATATAGCATACTTTATTCTGGGTCTTTCACTTCTCTAGCTATACCCTACACCAAGTATATAGGAGATCTAGCTGAAGGGATGAGAGCCAGTTTCATGGAGGGATTATTACTTGTACAAGGCCTTGATAGAAGAGAAAGATTGCAATAGATGGGCGTGCAAGGGCTTTAGACATGGGGGGCAGTATGTGCAAAGACATGGAGGTGGGAGAGGACAAGGCAAAAATGGAGAGAGTTGAGAAGCGCCAGTGGGTCCAGAGAAAGAATACGTGGTGGGAGAGGGGTAGAAATCCTGAAAAGGCAGATTGAAAAGAGATGTTAAAGACCTCAGCTCTAGGTTAAGCAATTTTAATTTTTATATTTTTATTTTTAGGCGATTGGGGTTAAGTAACTTGCCTAGGGTCACACAGCTAGTTTCTGAGGCCAGATTTGAACTCAGATCCTCTTGACTCCAAGGCTGGTGCTCTATTCCCTGCACCACCTAGCTGCCCCAGTAGTTTTTGTTTTATCCCAAGCAACTGGGAGCACTAGAAGGCTTTTGAGCAAAAGAACAGTCAGACCTATGCATTAGGGAGATTAATTTGGGGAGGCAGGGAAAGAAAAAAAGTGTTATATCTGGTGTATATAAATATAGTTAATATTTAAAATGGAAATAGAACAGAGCAGAATAGAATAGAATATCTCAGCCAAAAGGGGTCTTTGAGAACATCTGTAAACATGTTATGTCTAGATGGGGAGGCTGAAGTGATAAGTGAGGTGACTTGTCCAAGGTCACACAATTAGTAAGTGGCAGAGCCAGGACTGTAAGCCAAGTCTTTTGATCTGAAGTGCCACATTCTTTCTGCTTAACCTCGTTGCCTCTAAATAAAGATGAAAGAATTTTCTAGTCTTTCCCTCTTTCCAGGTAGGGTTAGGCTCTGCAGACAGATTAGGCTGGCCTAAGGGCACTGGGAGTGAGAGGGGTTGAGGGAAGGAATAAAGACCCTGGAGAGTGTCCTATCCATGTGGATTGTTCTGATGGAATGAAGGGAAATGGACAGTGTGCATTATTCTTGTTACTAATCCTTGTCCTTAGCCTTTACGTTGAATATAAAACTTGGATGACAGTGGGGCCTCTTTGAAATGCATTGAATATTTAAAGACTTAAGCCTGTGGCACTTCGGTGATTGTCTTACAGGTGCACAGCAAAGTATTTTTTTTTTTTTAAAGACAGACACAGAGCGTAACCACTTTCTCTATTTCCTGACACTGGAAACAGATACCGTTTGGGATTCCTTTTATAGTTTCTTCAGCTAACGACTCCATTGACCACTTTATTGTGGTCTTTGAAAGACACAGATAGATGTGTTATGTAATTTAAAATGTCCCAAGTAGTCTCCTTTCTAACTAAAAGGGATAGAATAGATGAATTTCAATTTCTTCAAATAATGAAGGTTCTGCAACCATATTTCTGATCTCTTTTTTTCTTCTTTACACAAAACGCCAAGAAAACTCTATGCTTTTTTTAAAAAAATTTAACCTGTAAATGAAGAGGCTTTTGTAGAAGCTTATTCTATCTGACGTCTAGTTAGCCAGTCATAAATGGAGTGATAAATTGCTTTGGAACTTGCCTCTTATGCGTACTATCATTTAACCTTCCTCCCTCTCATGAATGACTTTAGCTGGGATTTGGGGTTTTGCAAGTGACTAAGCAGAAAAGCCTGGATCCCTGTAAGTGCTCTGAATCACTCCCATAGTATTTTAATATCATAGATTACAACAAAAATACAAACATTGCGTGGTGGTACTGTGAGCAGTTCTCTCAGCTACTACTGGATGGAAAGCATTCTTTCTGCTATCTTCTCTCAAGTGCAAATGTTTTGTCCTGACAGATTTGGGCCAGCTCTCTGGGGGAAGGGGGTGGAAGAGGGTCTTTTTCAGTGTTATGCATTTGGTGGGAGGCCTACTAATAGGGTTGACATTCTCCAGGACCAGGCCAGGAGCCCGAAGTTTTCCCTTTTGTCCCACTCCGATGATGAAATCGGAGTCTCCAAAGATCCTCTGCGTACTCCTCCTCCCCCTTGCCTTCCTTGGCCAATGCAGAGAGGTGGCTTCCTCCCAGCGCTGGCGCAGTGTGTGCCAATCCTTGTAAAGCATTTCACCTCTTCAGAGGCGAACGCCTCTCAAAACCAAGAACAATTAAAAGCAAGAGCCTTTCGAAACAACTGGGGAATTCAGCAAAATAAATCAGAAATCCTCAGCCTTCGCTCTGGAGGCTTGCCTCATTATGAGAGCAGATCTATTAGCCCCTTTGCCATTGTCTTTCATTTCTCAAGTGAGGTGATTCTAATTAAATTAATCTGCATGTCAATCTATCGGTGATCAATCAAAGAGCCCGAGGTCCCCCTACGCAGCCGTGTGCTCGCGGCTGACAGGGGCTGATAATGGAGGAAGAAATAAACTGTCGAGCAAAGTTAATTAGTCAACATAATAGGTGGATTAAACAGGAGCCGGCTGATTGCTGTTTCACAAGTCGAAGCATGAGGTGGGAGCTGAAACTGCAATTAACAGACAATTATTATATTTGGTTGTAAGAGGTTGCATGAATAAACATATCTCTGCGGGTTTCAGTTTTAATCCCTTTTCCCATTTAATATAAGGAGAAGTGTAGGTCATTCCTGCTCATTGTTTTAGCCCAAGTTCTTGAAGACAACACATGCTTCTTTCTGTGGCCCCCTTTGGCAAACAGGCTCTGAGCGGGCTGGTGTTCAGTGGGGAGTGTCTGGGTGACAGCCCAGGAGCTGGGCCCATGCCACTGATCTGATGGCCTCCAGAGGAGACAGTCTGCACCAAGATGCCTGTCTAGCTGGGAGTTTTGTTGTTGTTCTGTTTGTTTGCTTTTTGTTTGGTTTTATTAGTCAGAGGAACCAAAACTGATGAAGGAGAGGAGGAAAAAAATATCCCTCAAATACCCAACCAACAAAGTCCTCTTCAGGAGAAAAAACAATAAAACAAAAAACAAACAAACAAACAAAAACCCTCCCCAACTCCCCCCCCCCCCCCCCCCGCTTTCCCATGCTCTCTTCTTTTCTGTCTTTTACATTTTCCCAGACTCCTAACCCTCAAGCTTTAGGAGTTGGGGGTGGGGTGGGGTGGGAGGAGGTGATGAGGTGAATTAAAATGCAAAGATTTTTATTTTTAAGATCAACTGTGATATCTGCTTCAATGTCTAAACTGAAGGGTAATTTAGGTGAAACACAGCCACCCTTGTGTTAAAAAAATATGCTAATAAAGATTCTCTTGTTAAAATTATGGTTAACAGTGTACCTTCTGCTGTATAACTATAAACTGTGCAATTTTACTTAAAACTGCATCAAAAGCTTTCCATACCAAAGACCCACTCATCAATAGCGTCTCTTGTTAGACTTGTACGGCATAAGCACCAGTTATTATGGGAAATAGCTATGCAATTTTCTTCAGCTCCCAGCTGTTATTTATTTAACTTGAGTTTATTACCCTCTATGCTTTTATATTAAAATGTTCATTCATTTCCTTCTTGTGTCTCTAGGTCGTGGTGTCTACGACAGTCAATGTGGATGGCCATGTCCTGGCTGTCTCAGATAACATGTTCGTACACAATAACTCCAAGCATGGGCGGAGGGCTCGGAGACTTGACCCCTCGGAAGGTACGCCCTCTTATCTGGAACATGGTAGGCAAATCATTTTCATTGGTTGGCATTACTACTTTAAATGTGAATTTATTTGGTTTCTCTCCTCTGTCCTTTCCCCATCCCCTTTCAGCTTTCCAACCCCTCCCCCAACCTTTCAATTTTCAAATTGTCCGTCTATCAAAATTGACATTCCAGGTTTTTTTTTCTCTTTAGAACATAATGGCCTAGTAATTAAAGATAGGAAAATTTTTTTTTTGTCCCATTTACCATGCTTAATTTTTATGGCCCTCCAAACTGGAAAAAGGGTGACATGTCTATCTGTAGGTCTTAGAGGTGAATTATTATATAATAATATTTGCCTTGGGCATGCCAGCTTATCAGTGATGATTTTCAAAGGGTAAGCAGAAACCAGATAAAATTTTTCTCAAGGAAAGTGAATGCCATAGAAATTCTAAGCTAGATGGCTACATATCTGAATTTACGTGTGATACATGAATAATAAACTTTTCTTTTGTCCATTCGTTCATTCCACAACTATTTATTGCTCACCTATGATGTGTAAAGCCCTGGGTTGGGTGTTTGTTTCTCCTCAAACAAAATTTGTAACCCCTTACTCGGCTTCACTTTTCTGTTTGCTTCGTCAGCAGTGTTATTTCAAAACAAATTTCCATCTCATTTCCTGAGGCTTCCAGGGGCATGAGCTGTCCCGATGCTATAATTCACAAGGTAGAAAATTCCCTTTGCTGCCAGCATCCCAATTTAATAAACAAACCACTCTCATAATTTTTACCCGATTTTTTGTCCCCACCCTTAAGGAATGTACGATCTGTACCTTTTATTAATTAGCCAGATGTAGCGCTCTTAGGAGAAATACTTCACCACATCCAGTTTTACAGTCTTCTTAGAGTAAACTATCATCTTTCAAAAGCTGCTTTTTTATGGCTTCATTAGGGCTAAGATAGATAGATATTACTCTTTCCAGGAGGCTATTTGGAACACCTGCTTGTGATTGCATTTCTATTTCCATCCCTGTACTTAAAATTATTTTGATCTTCACATTACAGTAATGTTGCCTTTTTTAAAATGCCCTTAGAGTCACTTAAGGCACTGTATATGTAGAGCTGTTTAGACAAGGCACAGAGGAAAAACATGGGGAAATACCCAGTACTCCTCAGGCCGCATCTGAGGGCTTGCACACCTCAGCTTTGTTTCTGTGCCATGGCTAGTTCAGTCAGGTGGCCAGAGTGGCATGATGAAGACCAAGGTCAAACTCATTGGCCAGTCGGTTCTGAATTCACAGACTTTTCCCTCGTTTCTATGAGAAGGTGTGTGAAGGAGTCTGGGTGAGACTGTCTGGAAGGATCACTGCAATGAATTCTCACTATTGGCAACACAGCCCAACGTACCCGCTCTACTAATGGTGGATCCATGACACCATCCTTCTGTATGAATAACACATATTGACATTTGGGGGGGAAGGATATATGACTTTAGGAAAGTCTTTTGATTGTTCTGGCTCAACTTGCCGATCCGTAAAGTGGTCATGATGCTATTAGCATCTTACTAAAGATATAAAGTGCAATTTAGTTACTCATGGCACATTCCTTCCACAAACATCTGTCAAGCGCTTATTGTATACAGAGCATGTACCTAAGCATTGTAAATTTAGAGAAGACTATTTCTCTTCCCTTTATAGACCTTACAGTCTAATGAATATGTCCCATTCTCAGATAAACATAGTATGCAACATCTCATAAGCGAATTAAAGCTTTAAAATAAAGTATTGTATAAAGTTCAAGGGGAATGAATGGATGAATAAATGAAGCCTTTATTAAATGGTTATCATGGTCTAGGCACTGTGCTAAGTGCTGGAGATACAAATGCATAAAAGCAAGGATAGCACCTGCTCTCAAGAACTTACATTCTAGTTTGAGAAGATGATACATGAAGGAGAACTAGAAGGGGGGGGAGGAGGTTCTTGCCCCCATGAATGAGAGAAAGGGTAATGGCATTGTTCCTGAGTACCTGGAAGTGACTCAGGCTTTCAGCGAGTGAGCTTTTCTCTCCTTGCATTTTATGGTTTCCCTTCAGCAAAACAAGAATCCACATGGTCAGGTCCGTTTTGCTGATGACAAAAAACTTTACTTCTTGTACACTCTGTTGTCTGAATCACCCAACCACACATAGCCACCCACTCATTTAGACGTTTCAAGCCGAAACATAAATATCTGCTCAGCAAAGGGTGAATATTGAATTACCATCCTGGAGATGTGTGGGAGTGGATTGGGTGCTTACTGCATTCGGCTTTGGGGACATTCTAATATTCCTCCTTACCATAAAAAATTTTTCCTGTAAAATACCATTTTAAACTACATTCTCCAAAGAATATAGTGTCAAACAGTAAGTCTGAAAAGTATTTTCACCTCTAGATGCTTGCAGGAGTGTTCTTTTACCAGTTTTTTTTTTAACCATCTCATTCTCAGGTAGCTTGAATTATTTTTGAGCTATTCCACACATCTCTATTTATATCCTGCTTGTCAGACAGTGGAAGGAAAGTTCCCTTCATGGCTCATCTTTCCATATATAAGTAGAAGCAGTGATCATGGTTTACATTCACACACAGCACTCCCTGTGTTACCTAAGGCCTCAGAAATGTAGTGTTCAAATAAATACTCCTATATTTCAAGCATAGTAGTTGAGAAAGGCAAATTTGTTTTGTAAACTCATGCAGGGGGTGCAGGGGAAAGAAGTCTACCTTAGCAAGCTGTAGCTCATGATAATTACAGTTTATTTTCATTCGTAAATGCCTCCCAAGTTTTATGTTTATGGTAAACCACAAATGAACTGCTAATGTATTATTATTATATAGAAGCATGTCCAGTATAGACCAAAGGCATTTAAGTTACTTAGTTATTATCAGAGCTCTTAAGTTGTCTTAAAATCTAGTTATTTAAGAAAGGACTTTTGACCAAGACATTATAGACATTGGACTTAAGGAAGGCAGTGGTTCAAAGAGACAGTAAAGGACTGGGTTCTCAAGTTACCTCTGACATTAACTGGCTGTGTGACCCTGGACAAGGCACTTAACCTTTTTGTGTCCCAGTTTCCTTACCTGTAAAAATGAAAGAGTTGGATTTTTTGGTCCCTGAGGTCCCTTTAGATTCTAAACCTACAATTTTATGTTCTCGTGAAAGGCCACATTCCATAGAAGATGTGGTTCTGTAATGCTCTTAGTTAAATGTAGTAGAAAGTGCTACCCTTGGAAACTGAAGACCTGAGTTCTAGTCCTGGCTTTTGCCACTTTGTAGTTCTGCGACCTTAGGCAAGTCACTTAACCTCTGTAAATCTCAGTTTTCCCATCTTTAAAATGTGAGGTTGTTAGATTCAGAGCAAAACTAGGTTGGGAGGACTGGGCTCTTTGATCAAAGGTACTAACCTGCCCTCTTTTAGCTGGTATAGACAACTGATCTTGGCACTGGGAGAGCAAGAATAAGTAGTTAAAATAGAAATTATGAAATGATGCTTCGATATAAAGTAAACTCTTCCCTTGTGCACTACAACCTTGTTTTCTCCCCTGGAAGTGGGAGTATTTCATTAGAAGCATTCTGAAGTCCGTCTGAAGAAAAACCCACCACCCTGTCCCAGAAACATTTTGTAAGTGTTTGCCTCAGGTGCCAATATTGCTAGTTATGGCTCTGGTGAGACTATTTGTTGTCTGAGGCCCCTTTCAACTCTGAAATCCTTAAGTGTTGTTGCTTGAGGTGAAGGGATTTTAAAATTGAAGTTCTTGCCTTGGTGTCTGCACCCATCCTCCTCATCATTTGGCAGCATTTGAAGGAACCTGCTACTTTTTTTGCCTGTAAATCATTATTATTATTATTACTGTTACTATTACTAATCATTATCTTTTTGTTTCTCCCGATTCTCCAGTTCATGTTTACTTGAATTTAAGGACAATTGTGGCATCAGTTTCTCTATTTTTTCCCCTGTGGCAAAATGCAATGCCCTCAAAAAATGATAGTGCAGAGACCCTGTCAGTTTGCATGCTCTAACACTTTATTATCTAATGATCTAATATGCAACAAGGCAAAGTGCGGGCGCTCATCATCCTGACACAGAATGCCTGAGAGAGGTGACTAAATTACTTTATGTACCATTAGCAAGAGCAGCTACGGTGAACTCACCGGGAGCATTTATGCAAATGTGTGTGAATACACTCAAGTGGCTTTGTCAGGCAGCCGACTGACAAGTAGTTTAAATGCTCATTTTTTTTTTAAAGGGGGTAGTTTCTTTCTTTCTTTTTTTTTTTAAATTTTAAGTTTTTATTTTTTTAGTGTGTGTGTATATGTGCTTCCCCCGGCCCCCCCCCCTTCTTGGTGAATGTTATCATTTGGCTCTTTGATGGTGGGTTTGGGGTAGGACTGAGAGGCCACATGGAGCTGGGCAGGTCAAATATGTATGAGAGGTTAGTAAAACTTTTCCAACATGGGCTCATAGCATCCTAGATTCAGAGCTTGAAGACCCCTCAAAGACCGTCTAATTCAGCCCTCTCATTTTATAGACTGTTCTTCCACGTAGTTGCCAAAGTGATTTTTCTTAAGTACAAATCTAAACATATTATCCCCTACTAAAACAACAACAACCCCGAACTCCAGTGGATCTCTGTTACCTCCAGGATAAAACATAAATTCCACTGTTTGGCTTTTAAAGTTTTCACAAGCTGACCTCTAGCCTCATTACTCTCTTTCCCATACTCCATAGTCCAGCCAAACTTACTTTCTCTTTCTTTCTCTCATGTGTCATCCCATCCCTGAATCTCTGTATCATCACACTAGCCATCTCCCATGCTTGAAATGCGTTCCCTTCTTACTTCTGACTCATGGGATCCCTATTTCTCTTTAAGACCCAGCTCAAATATCACCTTCTCCGTGAAACCTTTCCTTATTCCTCCAACTGCTAGTGTTCTCTCTCCATAGCTTTATCATATTTCTTTATTTATTTTTAAATTTATGCACTTATGTATCTACCTGTTGTCTTGCCCAATAGAATGTAAAACTTTTGAGGGTGAAGATTGTTCCATTTTTTTTGTCTTTGTGTCTCCCAGTGCCTAGCACAGATCCAGGCAAACAGCAGACTCCTAATAAATGCTTGTATGTTGATTGATTGCTTGACTATTAAGTTGTAGGTTTTTATAACCTGAAGGCTTCAGGGATTGTGAATTTTGGCTTGAAATTCTGTCTCCTGAGGTTCCAATCCTGTAACCAAATATAATCTGGCTTCTTAGTGAGAAGGTTAAGGCCTTTAACAACCTTGTTAAAAAGAAGAGGACTTCAGACTTTAAATAATTTGTAGGAGAAAATGAATGAGAAAATGAACCATGAATGAATTTCCCTGCCAAATATATAAAGGTTGACATGTAAAGAAAAGTGAAAATGTTAAGGAGAATGAGGGATTTGGTCCAACCCCAAAACATTAGCTAAAAACAAACAACAACCACTGAAGAATGATAAATAATGATAAAATCCAATCAAAGCTTTTTCTACTCCATGGTTTTTAGTTTGGGGGAAAAATTCTATCGCTTACTGTCACTATTGGGCACAGACCTTTCAGCTATCATTGACACTATGCATTTTCCATTCTTAAAGAATATTTAACTTCTTTAATATTCTTGAACGAGGTGTCATGTAAGTTTGTGTAATACCACCATATCTATCTTTCAACTCTAGTAAATACTTGTGCTTAACAGCACACAGAGTATCTAACCTTGAGGGAGAGTGGTAAGCTATAGTGGGGATATATTCACATCATGCCAAGGGAAAAATACTGCTCTGAGAATAGTCCAATTATAGGATTTAAAGTTGGGAGGGATCATAAAACACATCTTATTCAGACATCTTAATTCACAGACGAAGAAACCGAATCTTAGAGAGAGGAAATTACTTACCCATGGTCACATATACCTATGTACATAAGAAGAATTTGAACCTGTGTTGCTTGACTCCAAGTTTAATATTCTTTCCACTATGCCACACCTTCTTTCTGGGAGACATGAGTTCTATTTCTGGCTCTGTTAATAGCCAGCTGTTCTCACCTTTCTGGGCTTCACTTTCTTCATCTGTATAATGAGAGGGCAAGACGAGACTATCTCCAAAGGACCCTATGGTCTCAAACGGTCTATGATTCGGTGACCTAGGAGCTCTTGTTGCATTGGTCATGGCCAAATGCCTCCATGTTGCTGTGGATTTTTGGCCAAGGTGTTAGGTTGTGCTGGAAGCCTTTGGGTAAATTACATTTTTTTAAGGAATAGAGGAATTGACTGGTTTAGAGAGAGGATGATGTCACCATGAGGACAGTTAGCTATGTGTCTCCCCTGGTGGCTCTCTAGGTGACATGGGACCAAAACAGGCTTTGATTAACTCAGGTTCAATTAAATGTGCTCCTAGAGTCATACAAAGGCCCAGGGCAAGATTATTCCGAGTTGGTTATTAACTTGGCCTTTCATTGTTGGGCTTACCAGGACAGTGCAGGTGTTTGCTTTGGCTTGAAGCTGTCTCTCTGATTACTCCTCAGTGTATGTGTATTCAATACTGAAGAAAAAGTCAAGGACTATGAAGGTTTCTTTTCTGGATGGTGTCAGCTAATAGATTTATCTTTACAGAATCACAAAATCTCAGAACTGGAAGAGACCCTCACAGGCCATCTAGTTTAAAACGTATTTGAACAAGAACATCCTTGCCAGCGTCTCTGACAAGTGATTTCTGAGTAAAGACCTCCAGTGATGTGGGCATCATCACTTCCTGAGGCAGTTCATTCTGCTTTTGAACAATCCCAATCATTAGGAAGCTTTTCCTCCAATTGAACTAAAATCTGCTTCTCGTTGGACAATTTTCACCTAGAGATTATCTTGTTTGATCCCTTGATTTTATAATCGAGAAAACTGAGGAACTCAAGTGACTTCAGTGTCGTAAAGTGAGTTGATGATGAACTAAATATATATGTTATTTGCCTGTCCAGGCAGTGGAACTCAAAATTTGTTTGCCTCCAAAAGTGACTGTCAGAAATGTAACACCCAGATCAGCATCTTTGTTATCATTCCCTCATCCAGGTATTCTTGGTGGGCGAGTCATTATAGAATCAAAGCATTTTAAAGCTGGGAAGAAGCTCAGAGATAAGCTAGCCTAACCTCTTAATTTTACAGATGTGGAAACTGACACTCAGAGAGAAGGTATTACTTAGCTAGTCTGTGGTAGAACTGGGAGTAGGAGCCAGATTTCCTAATTCTCAGTCCAGCGTGATTTTATTGCACCAGACTGAAGAATTGTGTATACCTCCCTCACCAACTGCTCCATGCATTCCCCACCAAGAAAGACTTGCATGTTAGGTTGGTAATCCCCCTACCCTTTAATGCAAGAATGCAAGGATGTAGTGCTAGTCAGGGTAGGGTACAATTTCAGGAGATATGCCATCAGCCCCTAACATTAGTTCACAGTCCCTTTTTGCATTCCTGTTTTCAAAAATGGGCCTTGGACTAATGCCTGCTTGCTGGTCTCTCTGGGAATTACGATGACAAATGAGAAGAATGTCTGTAAAATCACTTGAGCTTCCTGGAAGAAATGCACTCTCCAGATACAAGTGCACAGAATGAATGGCACCTCTCTTCAAACTTAGATGACAGCCCTTAATTTGACTGGTGTCAGTGCAAAATTACAGTCAGGCCCACTTAGGCGGGAGAGCCATAGTGAAGAGGTCCAGGTTAAGTAGAAAAATATTGGTGTCATCTTTTGGTTACTGTGGGTGGCATATCACATCTTATTAATTGATTTTTCTACTACAAAAAGGACGACAGAGATGCAAGAACAGAATACTGGGGTTAAGGATATACAGATGTGTCATAAAATATAGTATTGTGGCCTACATTTTCAAACATCAAATCAGGTCTTTTTCTTTGTAGTAGAAAGGGAGCAGTTGCCTTTGTCCAAAATATAAAGGATTAAGGATTATACACACACACACACACACACACACACACACACACACATATTAACATACACACACATACATATATGTATATATTTATGTCAGTGAACAGGACTAAAAACAAATACTGATTTTGAGAGGGGACCTTGAAATTCAAATAACCAGGACTTGGGTAGCCAACAAGAGCTCAGCCTCCCAGATGAAAGATAATACTGAGACAGCTCATTACAAGGTGGTCTGTATTAGCTTCGTTTGAATCCTGTCCAAATGATGACATTATCAGAAAGGAAGAAGAGTACTCAGACTTAGCAATGATAGCAAATGGTGGCATTTTTCATTTTAGTGACATATAGCATAGCTCCTATTTCTCTGAAGTCCAACCAGGGCAGTAATGACCATAAATTAGGCTCATTGAAAGTTGGTCCATAGTACATTTTTTAAAAAATCAAGCAGAGTATTTCTGGGGTGTAGGAATAAAATGTTTGCATGCTTATTTTCTGGCTTTTCAAGTAGCCAGTTTTCCAAGTGGTACATCATATATGGCTGACTGATTTTTATTTTTTTGAGAGACAATCGGGTTAAATGACTTGTCCAGGGTTACATAGCTAGTAAGTGTCTGAGGTCGGATTTGAACTCAGGTCCTCCTGACACAGGGCTGGTGCTCTATCTACTGCACCACCCAGCTGCCCCAAGTGAATTTTTTTTTAAAAAGGAGATATTGATCACATTTATTTTACAACTTGCATATTCCCCTTAGTCTGAGACATCATGACATAGTAGATAGATTATTGGGTTTAGAATTAGGGAATTCCCTATGTTGATGAACTCATAGATCCTTTTTATTTTTCCCTCTCTTTGATTGTAAGATACCACATGGGACAAACAGGCTGTTGTTACTTTCCTTATTTGCAATATTGTTCTAACTCATAGTCTTTATGGAAACAATTCCTTGGCTATAGAGACCTTATGCAGTTTAAGCAATGATAACAATAATAATAGCTCATGTTTCTTTATTGCTTTATGGTTTCCAAAGCACCTTGCTCACAGCAGCCATGTGAAGTAGGTAATGTATCTCCATTTTATAGATGAGGATATTGTGGCTTAGAGAATGCAGATGACTTGACCAGGATCACACAGCAGATTGAATAATATAAGCTTGATTCAAACCCAGGTCCTCTGACTTTAATTCCAGTCCTCTTTCCATTATACCATTCTGATCCCCAAAGGAGAAAATATGAGGCTGTGATAAGATGACTTACACAATAAGATGACATAAGCTCAAGGATCATTCATTATTATAGGGGAGGTTTATTAAATATCACACTGGAAATACCATTCTTACTGATATGGGTTTTTTTTTTTTGCTATATTCTCATGCATCAACTCTTCAGTGAGGCTGTTGACTCATAAATTGGGGCAAACTTACAAAATTGTGCAAGACTTGATAAATGAGTGATCCACAAGAGACTTGTTCTGTGGACTAATTAAGCACATTCATAGGAAGTGATAGCTGCATGGCATCATGGACTGAAAGGGCAAGACTTTTTTTTTTTAGTACAATTTCCTATCCCATGTTTAGTTACAAGAGCATAATAATTATGTGTGTTTATTTGCATAATTGCCTTCTCAAAACTAGCAGCATCTCACTGCAACACTTTTTCACAAGTACTAACAGCACTTGAGATTTTTAAAGGCCACAAAGCCTAGGATTCAAATGATATGAACATGAAAACAAAGCCTTCCCTGTGTCATCCAGAAATCTCCCCTGGGAAGAGACATTATGGAACAGTGGTTAGTGGTTTAGTTCAGATCCATTTTGTTTGGTTTTGTTTGCAAAGTTGTAAATCCAGAAATGCAACTTTTCAAAGGAAAAAAACAAAACAAACTTTGCTCACAAATCACCCAGGAAGGTCTTTAGAGCCCTGGAGGAACTTAGGGATAGTCACTTCTTCTGAAATCTGATGTGGAGACTTACTAGCATGAGAATTCCTTGGGGAAAAAAAAGATCATATGTGTTATTGTACGCTTTGTCCTGAAATCGACCCAGAAAACGAACCTGTTGGTATGTAATGATTACTTCCATAAGGCCATAGGATAAACATGCTTCTCCCTTATATCATGGATTTTGGTGAAAAAAAAAGTCATGTGTCCCACCTTAGCATTTACACACTTGACTAGTTGAGTAATAATTGCGCTTCATGTGTTGAAGTCTACAGAAAATTAAAGGTAGGCTAACTTGGGGTTGTTAAAACATCACTGTTTCTCACAGAACATATTGCTTCCATTTGTTCTAATATTGCCCTCCTTAACCTCCACAGACCATCCAAGAACAACTGAGGAGTATCACCACCAAAATAAAGGAGAGGTGGTCATTTCCATTAGGCATACTTCCTTTCTCACACCTTGGACAGCTCCAAAGGGGGATTCATTGTACCCCATGAGGCATGGAATCTTTAAATCAGGTTTGGATTCAGTCAAAGGGCTGCACTTGAGGACCTAGAGGGCCACACGTGGCCTTGAGGCTGAAGGTTCCCTACGCCGGCTTTAAATAAATTATGAATACCATGTTGCTTTGGGAGACACATTTTTTCCCTTCACTGGGTTTATTCATTGTGTCAGTTTGATTATGAGAAGTTATATTTTTCAGGATTTGGTGGGAAGGGGCAGTAACTCTTTTGAACCATCATGAAACCATTTTGAATGCTAGAAATTATTTGCTAAATAGATTTTACTAGGAAAAAAGAGTATCATGTGCCCTCCCCCCTTTCCCTGAAGAGGATATTTTTGAGCCCTCCTGCCAAATGTATCAAGATAAATAAGCCTTTTAAAGTTGATAACATTTTACTTTGTTAAAACCCTAAAATTCTCCAAAACAAAGTAGTCTTAATACCTATACAGGGTGGGTTTTATTTTTAAGTAGTAGATGAATGTTAGGGAGAAAAAAAATTAGTTTGGAAGGGTATAAACTCCATTAAGGATTTGGGCAAAGAGAGAGAAAAAGCTAAGGTCCAAACAGGCAGCACATTATGATAATATATACAGAGTGAGCTGGACACTGAGAAAAGCTGACATTGTATTGTCAAGGGCGCAATCGCTCATCAATTTCAGAGATAGGAGTTGAGTTCGAATGACAGAGTGCAGTAACTCTGTTGAAACTGACGCATAAAAAGAACCAAGGCTAAAGACAGGAAGTCCTGGCAGCTCCGGAAGGGGTGGCTCTCTGTTTTCTCATCTGGCTCTTACCCTTCCTTCTAACCTTAACATCTGTCAGCTAGATCCACCTGGTCCCTTGCATGATTAGAGCCCACTGTAGAGGGAGCTTGGTGGTGCTAATTTTAACCCTCGAGGGACTGGAATCCCTACCAATGAAAAAGGGTCAATTCAGACTAAAGGAAACATACCCCTGCCTCTAACCCGCTCCAGTGGTCCAACAAAGATATTGAGAGAGGCTAAAAATAGCGCAGCACATGTTCCCATTTTATGCAAGAATCAATGCTAGGCACCAATGCTAGGTATAGAGAATATTGTAGTAGGAATTGGGAGTCCTGGTAGCTAGTGGTATAGTGGACAGAGTACTGAGCCTGCAGTCAGAAAGACCTGAGTCCAAGTCCAGTCTTAGGTACTTACTAGCTGTGTGACCCTGGGCAAGTCAACTTAACCTCCCATCTGCCTCAGTTTCTTCAATTATAAAATGTGGATAATAATAACACCTACCTCCCAGGAGGTTTTGTAAGGACCAAATGAGATGTTTATGATTTACAGTTTTTGACATCAGGGAGATTACACATTCTAGGTAACCCTTTGGGTAACCTACCATATTTTCTACAACCATACTTCACGTACTATGATGATAGCTGTATTAGATGTGAGCTTTCAGGAGTTGGTAGGACAGTCCTGATACTCTGGGTCCGAGTTTCATTTTTGAGAAAATAAAACTATGTTTTTTCATAGGACCACATTTCTCTTAAAACCACAGATCCAGGCTTATTTGTTTGTTTGTATATTTGAGACTAGTTTTCCTCATCTCTCCCATGCTGGAAGTGTAGTGGCCATTCACTGGCCAATCCTACTGCTGATTGGCATGGGTACTTTGACCTGTTCCCCTCCTGATTTGGGCTGGTTAACCCTTCCTTAAGCAGCCTGGTAGCTCCCTGTTCTGAGGGAGATAACCATATTGGTACTGGTATTAGTACAGACACATTAGCTTAGCATACTTAAGCTAAGTATGCCCTAACTGAAGCTATCCACTAGGCTCAGCCGTGCTGGTATTGGGGATTACAAGTGTGCTCCATGGCATCCAGCTGAGAATTTTCTCAATCCTATGGCGAAAGAGTTCATTTATTGGTGGAAAGAAGCTCACCATTTCAAGGGGCAACATAGCAATGGAGAAGCTCGAGTCATTCCAGCTTTTGTGCTTGAGGGGGTTCATAGAACATAAGTCAATATTATTCACTACAAGATAGAAAAAGGCTTAATTCAATTCTTTCATTTCTTTCAACAAGCACTTAAACTCCTGTTCTGCATCAGGCACTGGACCAGGTACTAAGGATAGAAAGATAAAATGGAAATTGTCCTTGCCTTCAAGAAGCTCACAGTCTGTCAGATGGGCACACGTGTACCCAGATAGGAGAATATAAAATATATGCAAAGTCATTTGAAGGGAGCATCAAAGATTGAGGGGGCTTAGGAACATTCTTGTGTTGGAGGGAGGTGGCACCTGGGCAGAGATTTGAATGAAGCTAAGGATTCCATGAGGTGGAGGTGAGGCAGGAGAGACATGCTCTAGACTTGGGGATCAGCTTGTGCAAAAGCAGGGGCACAGTGTTGTGTATAGAGAGTACCAGGTATGGCATTTTGGCAGGATGTAAGATGTACAACAAGGAGTAATAGGAAATAAATCTAGAAGATTGCAAAGGACTTTAAAAGCCAAACAAAAGAGCCTATATTTTTATCCTAGGGGCAATAGGGACTCACTGGAGCTTTGAGAGCAGGAAAGTGGTTAGACCTGTGCTTTAAGAATATAACTTTAAAAAAAAAAAGAGAATATAACTTCAACAGCTCTGTGCAGGCTGGATCAGAGAAGGGTTGGAAATAGAGGTAAAGAAACCACTGAAGAGGTTATTACAAGTGAAGGAGAAAGGGTGGTTGAAAGACAGTTTGTGGAGTGGTAGTAGAATTAAACTGATTCAGCAACTGGTTGATTATGAGGGACAGAAGAAAAGTAAGCATTGAATAGGACCTGAGATTGTGAACTTGGGTAACCGGAAGGATAATGGTACCCTTAACAGGAATTGGGAGGTTAAGAGAAGACAGAGGCAGTGAGTTTGGTGGGAGCAGATAATGTTGGATTTGAGGTGCTATAGGACATCCAGGTAGGTATCTCCAGTAGGCAGCTGATAATGTGAAACTGAGGGAATAGATATGTAGATTTGGGAGTCATTTATGGAGAGGTGATAGTTAAACCAATGGGAGCTGATGAGATATTAAATAGTAGTTTGAAAAAATCTGGGGATTTAGTGAATTGGAAGCTCAGTAGAAGTTCGCCATGTGAAGTAGCGGCCAATAAAACTCATATGAAGTTAGACTGCATTAAAGAGGCTTAATATCCAGGACCAGGGAGGTGATAAGCAAGCTATATTTTACCCTGACTAGACCACAGTAGGGGCATTGTGTTCCATGTTGGGTGCCATATTTAAAATATATATATATATATATATATATATATATATATATATATATATATTCTGGCAACAAGAATAATGATACAAGGATTGATTGAAGTTACTGAAAATGTTAGCCTGGATAAGAGTGGCTAGTCATCAGTTAATTAATTAGTTAGGGGGTCATAGCTTCATTTAAGTTTTTGAAGATGTGGAAGAGGAATTTTGGTTGTCCTGCTTGTCTCTAGAGGGCAAAGTAGGAGCGACAGAGGGAAACTGCAAAGAAGGACATTTAGACTTGGTGTAAAGAAATGCTTCCCAACAATTGGAGCTGTCTCCAAATGGAACAGGCTATTTCAGGAGGCAGTGAAGTTCCTCTCACTAAAGGCTTTTAAGCAAAGGCTGGATGATCACCTGTAAGGTATACCGTAAAAGGGATTCATGTTCAGGTATGGGTTGGACTAAGTGACCTCTGAGATCCTTCTAATTCTGGGATTCTATAATTCCGTAACTATTCCCTTTTTTACTGTTGGGTCTGTGTAGACCTTCTCAATGTTGGACTTCAGAGGCAGGGAGAAATTCTCTGGCTATTTGATCCTGTAACACAATATATGCATCAAGTGAAACAAGTTGACGGCACTTCTCAAAGGAGAATTGAAAAGCCAGATCAGTTCTAAATCCCCAGAGTAAGTCGGCTGGCATGTGGAATGGTATATGGGAAGGTGCTTTTCTGGGTTGAGAGAGAAAATCCTGGTATCACATCGCATTATCAGGTCCCACATCTAAAATGCACTGTGCCAGCTCTGCAACTTGAAATTCTCAGTGGGCAGAAAAGAAACTTTATAGAAATTGGGTGATCATCATCTCTATCAGATGAATATGATGCCATCGGCTTGATTTAGTATCTTAGGGAAAGGGGATTTACCTAGTGAGAGGGAGGGAAAACAAATCTGAATTTTAGGACTTTTAAGTCTGAAAACATTGAGGGAGAAAAAAGGAATAATAATAAAAACCTCAATGTCACTTTTCTACCAGCCTGCAACATGCAATCTGGTTCTGAAACAAAGGGCTGAGAGATGACATAGTAATTAAAATGCGGGCTAAACTTGTGCTGCCAGTCAGTAATAACAGAGGGGCCAACACAGGAAACCAGAGGGTAACCAGAGGAGGGAGAAAAAGTGAAACATAAAAACAACACTCTCACACCCACAGGGTACAGATATGAATCTGAATTGACCAAAGAAATACCTGACCACTAAGCATGAAAGTGTAACCCAAGTACTAGTATTTTTTACCACACCCTGTTAAGCTGTGAAGCTTGTGTGTCTGTGTGTACACATGTGTGCACAGATATGTATATGTACACATGTATGTGAGTTCAGAGGAAGGTGGGATGACCCTCAAGAAACTAGTGACCTTAGGCTATCCTCATTAGATGACAAATGCCAGAGATTCCAAGGCAAATTGAACTCATGTGGCAAAGGGAACTGGGTCATCTGATAATGACAGAGTGAGAGAGGGGCTCTTAATGTATGTTCTTCCCTCACTCATTACATGCATGGTGTAGTGGATAGAACAGCAGACCTAGAGTCAGGAAGACTCCTCTTCCTAAGTTCAAATCCAATCTCAGATATTTACTAAGCTATGTGACTCTGGGCAAATCACTTACCCCTGTTTGCCTCAGTTTCCTCATCTGTAAAATGAGAAGGAAATGGCAAACCTCTCTATTGTCTTTGCCAAGAAAACCTCAAATAGCGCAATGATGAGTCAGACATGACTAAGATGACTGAACGACACCTAAACTTGAAGCAGCTTTGTTTTAAAAACAGAGAAATGTTCATACATTTTTAGGTTATTGAGAAATGTGGTAAAAATTCAAGGTTTCAGAAATAAAGTAGGTAAAATTTTGAAGTTTCTTTTG
The DNA here is from genome assembly GCF_003287225.1 of Phascolarctos cinereus. NCBI lineage: Eukaryota > Metazoa > Chordata > Mammalia > Diprotodontia > Phascolarctidae > Phascolarctos > Phascolarctos cinereus. The sequence continues at coordinate 392,327,240 of NW_027555625.1, read as the reverse complement.
TCCTTTTCTTTTTTCTTGTTCTTTTATGGTTTCTCATTCTGAAAATCTCCAGCAGAGACATAAATATCTTCTTTTTTTTCCCCCCAGAAAATGTTTTTGGTCATAAGGTCATATATGACTTTACAGGCAAAAGGGATTCTAGAGACCCACCTTTGGGAGCTAGTAGCTAATTATCTAATTCCTAGAAGCATTTGTAGAAAATCTCTCCTTCCAGAGAAATGCTAAGAAGGGAAAGTATAACTATTTCAGGTTCTGCATTCTAGAATAATTACATTCTAGAATGGGAGAGGACATCTAGCTTGACCTAGCTTCCTTACAGGAACCCTCTTATTTTGCAGATGAAGAAAATCAGGCCTAGCGTAAGCCTAGTGTAAGGGTTTTGAAGTCAGACGGTCTAGCTTCAAATCTCAGCTTTATCTATTAGCTCCTATCTGTATTAGGTCTCAGGAACCTCTCTGTGTCTCAGTTTCCTCATCTGTAACATGAGGGGCTTGGAACAGGTGATCTTTGAGGTAGTCTAGAAGTTGTCGTCCACATGAACTGTAAAAAAGAAGAAAATTTAATTATAGAAAGGCAGTGTAGTATAGGTGAAAGCAACTTGGACTGGATAGAAGTCAGAAGATAGGAGAAGCAAGTTCTAATTCTGGCTCTCCACTTACAAGGTGTGTGACTTTGGGAAATTCCTTTCTCCTCTCTATGCCTCAGTTTCTACTTGTGTAAAATGGACAAAAGGATACTTCCACTACTTACCTAATGAAATTGTTGTGAATAAAAACTCTTTGGAAACTATGATATTTTATTTAAATGTGACATTTTAAAAGAGTTATAATGCTTTGATATATCAACTGAATCACAGAGGTCTTATTATGGGAGATAGAGAGAATTCAGAATCCACAAATTATTACTTGCCCAATATTCTTATTTATTGAAGGATTTAGAATCTTCTTATGATAGAGGATGAGATAGGATTTCTACTGTTCAAGTGAACTTTGTCAGTATGTATCTGTGTGCAATTCTCATGTGAGCTACAATTTAATAACATTTGTTGAAAGAAAAGGAAAAATAAATATGTCATGGGTTAGGGCAGCAGTTCTCTGTTTAAATCTCTTTCTCAAGGCAGTTTTGCCATGTGGTTGAGCCAGTTGTGGATTCTAGAACTTAGAAGGCTATTTGTCAGTGTTTTGGAAGAAGTCCTGAACTTTTCCTTCATTTGATTAACTGAAGGGCAATGCAGTTTTCCTTGCATGTAGCAGGCGCTCAAATATTTGTTGAATAAATAAATGACTAAGAAATGTAGGGGCAGAATAAACCCCCAAACTTCATTTTCCTTCTTTGACTATAGCCCATTTATTTATCACTTTAAACCTTTTCTTTCACAGATGTAAAATCTTGTACTGAATGAACATTGTTATGACTGAAGAATTAAGGATGGAAACATACTATCATATACTTGGAAATGCAGATTTTAGTAGGGGTGGTATTACCCACATTAACCATAGATATTTTAACATTGAATATTTAACTGCTCAACTTATGAGAATAGAAAGTCTTCTAAATCTGACAAATTGACAGCACTTATTCCTGTATTAGAATTGGCAGTTGTATTTCTGTATTAGTTTGCCAGGTTTGGTGCTTGAACATAGGAGTCTAGGAAAAAGAAAATAATTTTTTATTAAAATTTGTATGAGGGTCATTGTCTTTCGCAAAATATAACTACAATCAGAAATAGGTGGTGACATCCTACAGAGCTAATGGGCATACATCATACCCTTAATGTTGGGACCATGGAAATCCCAAACTAGGGTTTTATGTCTGCAGGAGATGACTAAATTGACTATTTTAATCTGAGTATGTAACAGCTAAACAACAGCAATAATAATAGCTTACCTTTTTATAATGGTTTAACATTTACAAAATATCTTATATATTTTATATCATCTGATCTTCACAACGCCCCTGTGAAGTTGGTGTTATAATTATCCCAGTTTTTTGTGGGAGAAAGCTGAGACTTCAGAGGAATTAAGTAATTTATCAGTGTCACACATGTAGTAAGTGTTTGAGATAGGATTTGAACTCAGTTTTTCCTGACTCCACATTCAGCATTCTATCCACTGTTCCATGTATCATGGAAGTGCATACTGTATTATCCATTAAAAGTCTCTATATGCCAGCTACAGATCACTGCACTGGGTGTTATGGGTGATGCAAAGCTAAATTAGGCAGTGCCTACCATCAAGGAATTTACTTGGAAAGGAAAGTCATATATAGATACAAATTAACTAGTACTACAAGGATGTATATGATAAGTGTCACATGAGTGGTACAGACAGGGGAATGATCTGAAGTCAGGCATTCCAAGAAAAGGAATGATAGTGTGAACAAAGATACCGAGGGAGGAAATACAGAGTTTGCCTTGGTTATAGAGAGTAGACAAACCTAAATGGATCATATATATAGGAAAAGCATGGGAGATGATACAGGATAGGCAGATTGGATCTAGATTTTGGAGAATTTGGAGTATCAGGCTAGTGAATTAGGACTTTATCCTTAAGGCAGTAGGAAACCATTGAAGGTTTTCTTTTTTTCTGTTTTAGCACTGGAGTAACATCTGATAATTGTGTGTAGGATGGACTTTGGTGTCCAGAATAGATTAATGTGTTAGTGTGTATTTTTCTCCGTGTGAAACACCTAGAAAAATTAAATTTAATGTAGTCATTTATGAGGAAGCTGCGTACTCTGAAAATGGAGTTAAAATGGAGCCTGCGTCCCATCTTTCCTTTGCTGTTGTCGCGTGGGTGAGTGCAGTGATGCACGTTCCAGTGCTGGTGACATCACAGACCATCACCACGGAAACATCTGTGCTATCACAAACACTGCATTGCAGCATCGCTGAATGTATCAGGCAGCAGAGGAAACTGGTTAAAAATGATAAGACTCTCAATAATACAGCTTAAACTCATTCATACTTGGCCATCTGAGCTTTGGATGGGAGAGGATATGTAGGCAGAATTATGCTTCATAGTATAAAACAGTAGCTTCTGAACATCATGAAAGGTTTGGGCAGGCTGCCTTTGACAAACAGCTCACATTCACAACATGGTTCCTCTAAAAGTCATTCCTGGTGCTTCCATGCAAGATGACAAGGAAAAACATCATAGGGGTCAAGAACTGGTTGTATATGATCTAGCAGTATTGCAGAGAAATGCTAAGAAGGGACTGTATAACGATCAGGTTTTACATTATTAAGTGACAACGTCCTAGAATGAAAGAGAACTTAAAAGGTCATCTAGTTCAACCCCTTGCTTAATGCAGGAATTTCCTTTGTGATATCATTAAAATAATCATGCAGATGAGCTTTTTTTTAGAGAGGGACCAAAGAGTAGCAGTTAATGCAATCTTAGAATTTTAAATTTGGATGGGACTTCAAAGTTCCTTTGTCCAACCCATGCCTTCAAATATAAACCCCTCTGCAGCTTCCCTGACAAGTGTTCAGAAGCTTGAAGACCTCTGTTTAGGAGTCATCATTTACTGCTTCCTGAAGAAGCCAGTTCTTTAAGGACAACTGGAATTTTGGGGAAGTTTTTCTATACACAGAGCCAAAATTTGCCTCCTTGTGGTTTTTGACCCTACTACTAGTCTCAGGTACCAAAAACAGTGATCATGTCATAGGATTCGATTTGGAACAATCTTCTGAGATCATCTAGTCCAACCTACTCATTTCATAGAGTGGGAATCTGGGGCCTAGCAGTGAAATGACTTGCTCGAAGTTATAAGGGTTATAAGCAATGAAGCCAGAATGTGCTTCTGTCTCAGGGCTTCTCTTCTTGGGGTTACCATCTCTGATCTCCTCACCTAGACCTCTTGTGGCATGATTTCCAGTTCCCTCCCCCGTTAACATCATCAGTCATTTAATGTTCTATATGTAGCAATACCAGATTATTGTAAAAATCATATACAACTTAACTTTCTGACCATCAAAGAGTTAACATCCCTCAAAAAAGCATGTTAATGTGATCATACAGAGAAAAGACACACTTAAATCTAATGGATGTTCTTAATTACCTCTTGCAGGAACAGATCTGTGTTAGGTGCCATATGTTGTTTTTTTTTTCTTGTTCAGTCATGTTCAGCTATTCATGACCCTGTGGACCATAGCATGGTAATATGGTCCATGGGGTGTTCTTGGCAAAGATAGAGTCATTTACATTTCCTTCTTCAGTTGTTTAAGGCAAACAGAGGTTAAGTGACTTGCCCAGGGTCACATAGCTAGTGAGTGTGTGAGGCTGGATTTGAAGTTAGGTCTTCTTGACTCCAGGCCCAATGCTCTATCCATTGAGCCATCTGACTGCCTCTACAAGACATGCATACACACACATGTATGTACTCTATTCTTTAAAAAAATACTTAATTCCCCGCCAATTATATGTTAAAACAATTTTAGCATGTTTTTTGTTTTTATTTTGAGTCCCAAATTCTAATCTTCTCTCCCTCCCTTCCCCCCTCCCTAAGATGGTAAACAATCTGATATAGATTATACATGTGCAATCACGTAAAACATTTCCATCTTAGTTATTTTGTACAAGAAGACTCAAAAAAAATGAAAGAAAGTGAAAAATGGTATGCTTCAGTCTGTATTCAGACAATATCTTTCTCTGGAGGCGGATAGCATGCTTCATCATGAATCCTTTGGGATTGTCTTGAGTCATCACGTATTCTTAAGGAACTTAAATCTATTTGAGGAAGATAAGACAATGCACACATGAAATGGCCAAATGGCAATGCAAAGTAGCACATAAGTTTCCTGTGAAAGGTATAGAAAATGAATGCTACAGGAATTCTGAAGAGGAAAGAGATGCCTGCTGTAGTCAGGGAAAGCTTCCTGGAGGAGTTTGGACTTTTGCTGGAGCTTTGAAGTCAAAGTTGAATTTCAAGTGAGGAGCAGAGAGAACACTATGTAAGAACTCTGCAGAAGCAGTAACGCACATGTTGTGGTCAGAGACCATGAGAAAAGGAGGCTGACGGGAGGCGAGTTTGTGATGAGCTGTCATGTGTTCCCTTCTGGATTTTAGAAGGGACATTGATGAGTTGGAGCATCCATAATTTGGAGGGTGGTGGAAGGACTAGGAAATCTGACACAAGAGACAGTTGAAGGGACTAAGTATGTATAGCATGGGGAAAAGAAGACAACGGAGATATAGAATAGCTGTGTGACTATTTGAAAGACTGGCTGTGCAAGAGAGATTAAAGACTGATTCAATTTGTTCTTTCTTGGCCCAAGAAGAGGGAACCAGGGTCAATGTTTGAAAGTTACAAGGAAGTCACATTTCATCTGATTGTAAGGGAAATCTTCCTAACAATAAGGACCACCCACAGATGGAATGACTTGCCTGGTAAGGTGATGAGTTATCCATTACAAGATGCTTTTGAGTAGAAGGTGGCTGTCCATTGGTGAGAGATCCCATAGCTGGGATCAGGTAAAGTGTTGGACTAAATTGCTTCTCTAGTTGCTGGTATTGAAGATTCTATAATTCCATGAACTTAAAAAGCTAGAGTTTGTATCCATTTTGTGAAAGATCTCAACTCAGAGACAAGTCGTATGGACTTGCACAAGGCACATAGAGGTCAAATGACTTGCTCAGCTTACAATAAGTATCAGAGGAGAGATTTGAATCCAGATCAGGTCTTTCTGACTCCAAATCTAGTATTCCTCATTTTATTTATTCCTAGTAAAACATGCTGCTTCCTTCCTTAGAATCACACAGGGAATAACAGTCCCCCTAACAGTGAAGAAACAATCTCTGGAATGATTCCTTTGTTCCGAGACATCTTGTAAAATTTAAAAGCAAAAGACAAGTATAACCCTATCTACAGAAATATGTAGTCCTGAATCCAAGTCACTTAAATGTGTTCATTTTCACCATGCTTTGGTCAGAAGTTTTCTGGTAAAAAGTACTGCAGAAAAACAATAAATGTATTTTTATGTTTGTGTTTTTGTAAGTAAAACCTAAATGATTTAAAGAGCTACTTGATCCTGCCATGAATGGCAGCACACACACACACACACATACACACACACACACACACACACACACACACACCCCAAAACAAAGGAGATAGTATTCTGAAAGTATTGCTGAGAGCAGACAAGAATCTCTTGGTCTTTAAAATGTAGTGAAGATCTTATATTATTGCTTAAAATGCAGTCCAGAGTCTTTTGACCCTATCACTATATGACTGCCATTACAAATATGGAGACAAAATTGCCTCCAAATAGAAGGGAAATACTCCCCCACAGCCAAAAACTCCTTTCCTTTCTCTCCTCTCCCCTCCCCGTTCTCCTCCTCTCTCCTTTACTGTTTCCTCCCCCTTTCTCCTCAACAAAAGCCCCATTTCCCCCTTCCCTTATCTTCCTTTATTTTTTTAAGGAATTTTTTTTCATTACCTCTTTCACTTATTTATTAGTGAATCATATTTGTCTTGGAAGTTCCTGACTGATTGAGCTGCCTTTCAGAGAGGTATGGAGCCAAATCCCTTCCCATTTATTTGGCTCACAGCTTGGAACCCTAAGACTATCTGTTGGACAATGGCTTTTCAGTTGGCAACATATATATATATATATATATATATATATATATATATATATAATATACATATATACACACACTCACACAATATGTCAAGAAACCTACCCAAGATCAACTTTTCCACCTTCTTGCTGTCTCATGGTAGCTGGTGAAATAGACTCATGAAAGCTAAATAAATACAGCAATAACACATACATAAAGCCAATTTTTCTTTTGGAGATATTCTTTATGTCCCACAGTACTTTGCAAATATAGAAAACCCAATGAAAATGGAGGAATACAGAGTTGTTCATGGCAAACTTTCTGTTCATTCTGTAATACTGTAACTTATAAAACCATATTTACTTTTGGTGTTTTTGATCAAGAAGAGAAATTAAAACATACAACTATCTCTGCTGCTTAGCTTTCTAAACCAGTCTCATCAGAGTTGACAGCCTTGATACTATATGAAATGATCTATTAAGTAGACTTATCCATATACACCAGTGGGTGCCAGTATCATGATCTCATGAATTGAAGGGATCCTAGTATTAAACAGGAAGGAAAATGCATATATAGACCCTGCCTAGTTTGTAGGTTCTTCAGAGAGACAACAAAGCTAATACGTTTGACAATAGGAGAGCGAGCTCACTTCAGCTGATATAGCTAATCAAACATGGAATTGTTTGTGTGCATCTGTATTTTTAAGTCCAGAGTTTAGTCATGCTCCTGGGCACAGGAAGACTTCAAATTTTATATTCAGATAAGGAAAGGGAACCTTTGCGAACAGATGGAACAGAGTTCAGCGTAAAGGCTTAATCCTATCAGGATGATTCTTGTATGGCCATCTGGATAATCCGACGCACAAATTCAACGCCTGTTAAAAATATGACTCTGGCCAAGATTAACGTCGCAGATTTTCCACTAGACTTGTTCATATTTGACTTTATGATTTTTTAGACCCAAGAGGGGCGTCTCTATTTATAAAAGAAATCTGGATGTGAATAAAGGCCTGGGTCTCTGTTTTTTGAAGAAACAATTACATATACATGTATATGTATTTTTTAGTTTTAAATTGTTTTCTCTTTCACCGAGTGATAGTTCACTTTTGGAAGACGGTTTCACCTCGCTTTCTTTCACAGCTTCGCTTTCCTTAACTTTCCTTACAGGAAAATTAGGCTAAAAATACTTATTGCACAGGAAAGTTCCTTATGGCAGGAAGAAAAGAATTATTTACTTATTGTACAATCAGAGGCAAGTGAATTTACTATTGTTGCAACAAATATTACAATCTTAGGCATGAATAATTCATTTCCGGGGTTCATTCCCCTCCCAGCATTACTTTTCTTTTTGCTTTGCCGTAGAGCTACTGACAATCATAGCACAAAAAGGAAGAAAAGAAGAAAGGAAGAAAGGAAGAAAGAAAGAATAGGAAGTAGGAAATCAAATTTGATGGTCATATTTGCCATCAATGAGAGAGAATTCATATTTGCACCTCATAATTTTGTATTTGAACGTGAGACAGAAAATTGTTAGAATACCAGCAAACCCTCTTGAGTTGAAGAAGTTTGAGTTCCTAGAGTGTATTTAACTAAACAATTTTCACATATTATGAAACAATACTATGTTGTGTGTTATTAAATCAGAAAAGCCTTCAACAAGTCTTTCAAGAGCAATTTAGAAGTTATAGGTACATCAAAATGTCAAGAATTTTTGCTGTTGAATTGTTAAATCAATTTGTATCTGGAACCATCTTAGTTTCTAGGGTAGCAGACAGCTTCAGAACTCCAAAAATGCTTTGTCTAGAATCTTTTGCATTGCCATTTTCACATGCTACCACCCCCAACCTCCCAAGTCAGGTGATGCTTCGACAAAGACTGAAGAGAAATTTTACCACTCCAGAATAGAGTAAGGAAGGAATAGAGTGACTAGGAAGTGATGTGAAGTGTAATTAGCAAATAGCCTGCTTTGCAACTTGGAAACTGTCACAAGAAACTTAACAGTATAGAGATTTTTGCAGTCATATACTGTTTTCTTGGATTTGTATCCAATTTTGAATCTATATCTTTATATACCAAGTATATTTTCTTTTCTCCATTTAGTGATAATCCTTAATGTTGTCAAAGCAAAGGAAATCACTGGGAGATACAAAATTAAAGTCCCTGAAATTCTTAATCTCACTTAATATTCATAAAAATAATTATATCTAGAGTGAAGAAATCTCTATACCATAATTTCTTTCAAAATAGTGACCTTAAAACATGCATAGGTGAATACAAACAAACATATGTACAGTTATTGGGTCCACTAGAATTTAAGAGCTGAATAGTGTCTCTGTGTGTGTGTATGTATGTATGTATGTATGCATGTGTATATGATATATGTATCATGTCGTATATATTAGACACATATATGGTAATAAATATATATCAAACATTATTTATTTATTGGAATATAGGCATCCTAGTAGACAAATCATTAAGTATAGACTTTAAACCCCAACCAAACAATAATACCACTAATCTTGGTTGAATGAAAGGAAATACAGAGGAAAGGAGAGCGTGGCAGCAACACAGTATCAATTGATCAAAAACATCAAAGAAATATCAGCAAGAGGAATTTTATTGTACTGATAATGATAGGCTGATACAAATTTACCTAGATGCTAAATTGTACAGAATATTGAATTTAGAGTGATGGAACCATTGATTTTTTCACAGCTGACTGAGAATCTACTCTACTTGCTGCTCTGAATGAAGGTCTTGCATGTAATAGGGCCAGGACATAGGGCGAGGTAGTTTCCATTCTTGGAATGATGTCATAGCAACTGGAGTTTGTCTCTGATGCTTCCAGTAAGAGGATGCCTGACCTAAGAATAGAGCAGCCTCCTGCATGTGGCTTAAAAAGATACAGGGCCAATCTCCTGGATGGGGCCAAACCCCTTCTTTCCCTGTTTCCTGCCCAGTGACTGCTTATTGTCAGAGGTGAAGGGGAAGGCGTTGTTCAGTGTTACTGAGAGAGCAGGCAGGAAAATCATCATTTTACTAAAATAAACAGCAAATACAATTGTTTAGTTTAAACAGGAAGATGCAATGCTAATGGGTGAAACTCAAGTCCAAAGTGTGTGATTTTTCCCCCTAATCCCTAGAGTAGGTATGCCTTTAAGCATAGCACCACTGAAATTTGAAGACAGAAAATAAAATTGGCCTGGGTTTTATGTAGGGTCTGTCACTAGTAAGCAAAAGGAGGAAGCTGAGTTCATGGTTTTCCCAAAATTTTCTGCCAAGTCTCAGGAATTTAGGCCAATCGCATTGGAGTCTTGTCTTTTCTTTCTTTTCTTTTTCCAGAAAGTTTTCCCTTTGGATTATCAGATTTCATACAAGGCAGATGAGATCCTTTTCCTCCCATACCCTTCAACTTTGAAGGAAGATCTTTGCAAGTCTTAATTTATCTGCTCCAAAAACATGAATCCCAAATCCACCTACTCAGTAATATAGCCTCACACGTCAGCCAAAACAAAAAATCTTCTTAGAAAGTTTGACTCCCCGTAATCTTATGATTCCCTTATCAGAGAATAGAGTGCTATGATAGATCAACATATTCTGGTTAATAATAATGCCTTAACCAATTAAAAAAAATTAGGCTACAATAAAATATGCTTCACAGGAAAGCTAAGGGGATAGTCTTTTGTGTCTCTTAACTAGATGACATTTCAGGGTCATTCATTCATACAATAAAAAATTATTAACCAAATACCTAATGTGTGCAACAGTACTGTGCAAGGCATTTCAATACCTTCAAGTCACCATTCTTAGTATCATTTTCTCTTACATAGTACATCTGTATAAGTGTGAATTTAATACCATTTCAATTATGGGCATACTGGATACTAGAGAGTTTTGAATATATTAATACACAGAAGAGAAAAAGTTATTTTATTTCTCAGACTTTGTTTTTATTTTATTTGTGGAAACAAGACTTAGGCTGGAATAATTCAGAATTTCTAAAAACAATTGTGATTGGATACACATTAATTTGGTCTCTTTCACAAGAACAAAACAGGCCAATAAATTTAGGTTCCTATAATAAAGCACCGATAGTTACAAAACCTCCTCTTTGGAATAGGAGAAGATGGACCTAGAGTTGATGATAAATACTGGACCGCTGACCAGGTCATTCTTACAGCCACTGAAACAAGCCGGATATTAATCACAGCACAAAGAGATTTCAGAAGTAAAAATAAGAGCAGGCCCAGAACCCTGCTGATAGCTGCACACATCACTAATTCACCTCAGTGGGCATGTACCTCTGAGCTCAATTAACCCTTATTCCCAAGGCCACCCATAAACTCTGAAGTAAACATGGCTTTCCTGGCCCTGGTTTTATATCAATGAAATAGATCATTTCTATTGGAGGGTGAGATGCTGTTACAGCTTATAAATTCAGTTTGCTAATAAAGAGCCTGATGCCTCCAATGTGTGTTTGTGGGCACTTGAATCATATACCATTGATTCTATAAATCAGAAAATTTCAAATTGCTGTGGGTATCTGTTATTTCTTCCATCTTCTGGTGCTATTTGAAGGAGATAGAGATACTCTTAAGGTTGAACAGGTGATGGAGAAGATTCCCTGCGCAATTTTCTTCACACAGGACCTTAGTTGTTAAATATATACTAGAGGTGGTAAATTTAAAAAAAAAAAATTCTTCCTCTTGCTCTGTCTCTCTCTGCTTCTCTTTCGCTCTTTTGCTTTCTCTGTCTCTCTCTATCTCTCTGTCTCTGTCTCTCTCTCTCTCTGTCTCTGTCTCTCTCTCTCTCTCTCTCTCTCTCTCTCTCTCTCTCTCTCTTTCTTTCTCTCTTTCCCCCCACTCCCCTACCCCAACCATTGTTCAGAAGCAAATTGGAAATCTGGTAATTAGGCTCTGACTCATAGTGTAGTATTAGAGTCCCAAGCCAAAGTTCAACACCCTGAAATGAAATTTAAACCAATTAATCTGTTAGATTTTTATCGCTTGTCCGTGTTTTCTCAGCAATTCCCCCAGCACGTGGCCTTTGATCAACTCTCATACAAACGCTAAAATGCGTGCCTGCTGCTAGCGAGATGGGAATGACATTAACATGGCACTCATAAAGCAATCAGAGCAGAGAAGCCCTCAAACAGGCAGGGCATAGTAATATTTAATAAAAGCTCGCACATAATCTTCAGAATTAGCATTTTGTGCCTTGCAGTACCTTTGGGAGAAGAGCTTTTATTTGTGGAGTGATCATTATTATAACAAAGAAGAGCTACCTAATAATTTCCACTTTAACTCTGCAATATGCCATGAGCATTTCAGAACCATTATGCTAAACCGTGGTGGGGTAATCATTTTATTGTCATCGTCTGAAGGGAGGAAAATCTCCTCTACTTTGGTGGCTGGGGGAAATAAAACAAAAGACAACAAAAAAACTTTTGTTTTTAATGAGATCTAGAACCAGCCATGCTGGGCTTGCAATGTGCTGTGGACACCAAAAGTACGAAAATACGACGGGGATAAAAATTGGGAGAGAAAACAACAGCAAAACAGCAACGAAAGCTTTTCTTTATGAAGTCGGGACTTGCCATCAACACAGAATTTTGTATTTAAATTGACTCTCTTGATCCTGTTGTGTCTTATAGGTAAAAGAGTCCTATTGGGTGTCCAATTCCTAGATTGAGCAACTGTTTTTCAAATACCATTGAGCCCTCAAATTCCAGGATCCACTAATAACACATTAGCTCCACACACATTGTTATCTTCAGGTTGACTTCTCTTTCCCTTTTTTTTTTCTTTGTGGTGAAGTGCAGTGGAAAAAGTATGAGACTGTGAGTCTGGGCTTGAATCCTGTCCTACCACTTCACTGTCTTTTTGACCTGGGACAAATCATTTCACTTCGCTGTGCCTCAGTTTCCTCATCCGTATAATGAGGAATGACCTCTAGGTTCCCTTCCCACTCTTAATCTCTAACTTCCACATTTGATACTCTGTTTTGGTAGACTAAGGAAAGAAAGACACTGTCTGGCCAAATAGAATTTAGCTTTCAAAAACACAGCATCCTAAGAGAGAAAAAATGATACGAAGGAGATTTGTGGATTTGTTCATCTCCTCTCCCCGCTTTCTGAAAGTCAGGCCTAATCTGATGATTTGAGACTTGGTCCATCGCTTAATGCTTCTTTTTATGGATGAAGTAGCTAATGAATGTTATTAGGTGCATGACATCAAATCGAGAGATGAATTGGTCTAGTGTGAAAAGGACTAGGTGTCAGGATGTCACTAACTAGGTGGGTGACTTTGGGTGACTCAGTTTCCTCATCTATTGTATGAGAGCGATAGACTAAATGACCCCTAAGTCCCCTTGTAGCTCTAAAATTTTATGATTCTGAGAGTTGCAGGGATTCTATGTATTTCTTGTAAGATGAAGCGAAGTTTATTAGCTGGGTTCTAGTATGTTGCCAAGTGTGGAGTTAGGGCATGCTGAGCAGCGCACTGCTGCTTTTTCACAAGCCTTCCTTACAAGGAGATTAAGAGGATGGCATTATACAAGCTTTGACTCATTTGTTCCCCCACCAGTGTTTGTAGCTCCTCTGGAAACTTGAATCTGTTCTCTCCTTGTTTGCTGGCTTGCGGGCTACTTTATTATTGGCGGGTTGCTTGCAGAGTTTGATAACATGAGTATTTTCAAAGTGAAAACTACAGTGAAGTCTTGGAAAAAATACTTTTTGAAACATGCACACATCTACCTCCTCCATAGGACTTTCAAAGGGATGAAGGAGGAAGGAGTCCCCATCACTTCTAAAGCCTGCAGGCTTTAGCTATGTTGGAGACTCTCTGAAGTGGACATGAACATGTCATTGTGGCTTTTGCATAGAGACTATCAGAAAACCTGAAAGACAACATATTTTAAAAAGAAATATGCTAACGGACAATCGCCTCCCCCCTCCAAAAAAAATTGGATTTAAAAAAAAAAAAAACCAAACCCAACACAAAGTCTTGTGTGTGGATTATCACAGAACCATAGAGTTAGGAGGGGCCATTAGTTAAATATTATCTTCAAGCAGTATTGCATTAAAACCAGTCCTAATCAGAAGATCTTCAAGTATTTGCTTTATTTGGAGAGCTAAAAAATTAAGATGTTGGGAGGAGAGGGTAAACTGAAGTGATTTCAAGTTTTTTTCATATTATATACATACATACATATATGTATGTCCATCTGTATGTGTGTGTATATATCTATCTATATCTATCTATCTAAAACTCTTAAACTTCTTCCAGTTCATTGGTGAAGTACTTGTAACCATAATTCATATTCTGCGATTGATTTGGGGTTATTCAACAGTTTCTATATTTGGAATTAGAAAATCTGGGTTTAAATCCTGGCTTTCATATTTATCAGCTGTGCAACATTGGGGAAGTCATGAACTCTCTGGAATTCAGTTTTCTACTTTGTAAAATTGAAGTAGGTGATTTTTAAGGTCCCTTCCAACTCTCAATCTCATAAAACAAGAAATGGGCTTACAAAAAACTTTTAGCTGTTTAGAATTTTCATAATTCCAAGCTTCATCGTATCAAAAATTGAAATTAATTTTGAGAATACGAATGTAGTATATATTTCCTTTCATTAAATATCTCATTCTTGGTTAGAAGAGAGGGAGGGAGTGGGAGAGGGAAGGAACATTAAAAGGGGCTGTTTCGGTTGTAAATGCCTCATTACAAGTTCAGCCAAAATTAAACACTTGGTTTAGATTTTTCAAAATATTTTGGTGCAGTTTTACCAGATTAACTCAAGTTCAAATCAAATACATTCAATGACTTTGTGGAGGTGAGTGACTGTCCCCTCCCTCTCAAATTAGAGTCTAATAGTTTCTTTTGTTTTTTTCAAAAGTCAAAGTAGCAAACTGTGAGATTTGACAACGTGTAATGATATTTGCCTGTTTTCCTTTTCTGCAAAATTAGCTGGGTCTTCCATCAGCTTAAGTAGTACGAGAATTGTCTGAGACATTTAGAGATTTTTGTGAAAGAGGAGACCCGTTTTCTCTCCTACTCAGCATCTCCCAGTTTTTGATACTTTGAGGTGCTGATATTAATTAAAAACACTTGTGGGAATGACAGGTAAGCTAGCAATATTAAAAACCTGAGAAATGAAGCTGTCTGCTTTAGAACCCCAAAGACACAACTTTATCATTCCACTCTTACCGAAGCAGTGATCCCACAGTAATTGGATTCAACTTGTGCCATGTTTATTCGGATAAACCTCCTTCAATCTATTTACAACATTTACAAAGTGTTTCTTATCTCTACATGCCTTTTACAATGGAAAAAAACCACCGAATATTTAACAAACCTGATACTATGGCTTTGGACCTAGGGTTGAAATCAAAAGAAATGAATGAGGGTTTGGGGGCTATGTATATTCTTTATGGATCTACTATTAACTGAGTTTACAGTTATATAGTTATATAATTTTATATAGTTATATAATTTTAGCCACCTTGTTCAGTAGAGTTATCATCTGTAAAATGGGACTGATGACTTCTGATTGAAAGTGTTATTTCATTTAAGCATATCAAATCTCTAGTGCTGTTATGTCAATAGAGGGGACATGAGGTAAAGGAAAAAAATATTTAGACCATGATGGGAGAAGGAATCCTAGCCCCTGATTCCCTCATCTGCTTCCACTAATATTTGGCTCGATGCTTATTAGCTTTCTTTTCATCAATATATTTTCTCATGAAATGAAATTTGCACCTGAAAATGAAAGAATTGAGAGGTTTTTTTAAAAGGGTGATTTAATCAGCATTTCATATATTAACAATTGATTGCTTTCAGTCATGTTTCCAGCCTTCCTGCGGGCTGAAAAATGAATTACATTTTTGATGCGAACATTGAGAGTGATGTTCTCTAAAGTGGTACCGTGTCCCACATCATGCTATATCTAGAATGTGTTTGAGATCTTGAGGGACATCATGTTAATGAAAAAAGATAAAAGTCTTAAAAAACCCAAGTTTCTAATTATTAAAGTTTGGTCCTAACAGCAGAATTCTTCTCTTTTTCATGTGTGTTGAAAAGCAGCTACCCCCTGTATCAAAGCCATCAGTCCAAGTGAAGGATGGACTACCGGAGGTGCCACAGTGATCATCATAGGAGACAATTTCTTTGATGGGTTACAGGTCATATTCGGTACCATGCTGGTCTGGAGTGAGGTGGGTATTGTCTGGACATTAATATCTCATAACTTTGTCTGGTTTGGGGAAATGTCTATATGTGCAATGTTAATGGAGCTATATCAGACCCTATAGAATAGCTCTACTACAGAGGCAAATGTGTTTGTCATGATGCAACACTTTTTACTGAAACTCCTTCCAATTTCTTACCAGTTGGCACCATCAAGACATGGGTTTGGATTCCATCTTTCCTTTGTTAGCTTTGTGAACTTGCTAGTATGGTTATGTTGTAGGAAGTTCACTACACACTTTCTATGGTGGTGTGAATGGCACTTAAGCAGTCAGAGTATATTTAGAACACTGTCTAGTTCCTGGACTTCGTCAGATTCAGGTTATTATCAAGCTCTCTTTTAGGGATAACATTCTAAAGAAAATAATAATCCAGGTATAAATCTTGATTTTAATTTATAAAATTCATTTGGAGTTTGCCTGCTTGAGGTGGGGTGGGGCTTAGTGACTTGCACATAGTAGGCATTTGATGAAATATATTAAATTAATTAAATTGAATATGCAGATGAATGTCTGGCATCCTTTTCAGCGCCCCCCCCCTTTTTTTTTTTACTATAGGTCATTTTTGACTGCTTCTATACAAGCTGAAAATGGCTTTATTCCCACAATGTTTTCCAAGTTGCATATGAGTTATTTTAACCCAATATCCTGCTTTTTTGGCAGTGGTCATGAGTAGCCTAAGAACATAAATGTTATACATTCACTGAAGAGTTGTCTTGGGACGCTTTCCTACTCTTTCTTACTCCTGAGCCTTAGTCTTTAGCCTTGGAAAAGAGAAGAATTAGGGATGACCTTCAAGCATTTGAAAGACTTTCACATGAAAGATGGAGCTGAGTTGTTTTGCTTGGCCCTGCAGGGCAGACCTGGGATCACTAGGTGGAAGTTACGTAGAGGTGTATTTAATTTCGGTAAAGGAAAATTTTCTATCAATTAGACTGCCCCAAAACAGAATGGGTGGTCTTAAAAGGTATAGCAAATTTGCTGGAGATCTTTGGGCAAAACTGAATGACCATTTTGGGAGGATATTATAGATGGGATTCCCGTTCAGGTATGAGTTGGATTAGATAACTCTTTTTTTAAGGCAATTGGGGTTAAGTGACTTGCCCAGGGTCACATAGCTAGTAAGTATCAAGTGTTTGGTCTGAGGCTGGATTTGAACTCAGGTCCTCCTGACTTCAGGGCCTGTGCTCTATCCGCTGTGACGCTGAGCTGCCCCAATAACTCTTGATATTCCATCCAATTCTGAGATTTTGTGGTTTTCTGACTCAGTCAACGTCACCATACACTCCTCTCCTGCATCCTATTACACACTCCATCATATTGTCTAGAATGTTAGATTCAGAGCTGGAAGGATCTCATTGAGTCTAAACCACTCGTTTTATAGATGAGGAAACTAAAACCCAGAGAGGTAAACAATTTAATAGAGATTTACATGACGAATTAGTGGCCGAGGAAGGACCAGAACCCAGATCTTGTGGCTCTCACTTCAGCATTCTTTCCACTATTCCATATTAATATCCCATCTCAGAAATTATTTCGGTTCATTTGAACTAACTTTTTAGGCTCATGCCCTATGTATATGCAGAAAATTTAGGCAATGCTACTCAGATGTTTTTCTCTTTCCAAAGCAGCTTTTAAAACAAATTTTAAAAAAATTTCATCCATTTTGGTGATTGGTTGGGATTGGGCATTTGTCCACTTTGGGTTAGAACAAAATGACCCAGGCCTAAATCAGAATGGTCTTAATGATTTTCTCAGGATCATATAGTTTTAGAGTTGGGAGGGAGCTCATAAGGCATTTAACCCAACACAAATTTTAACAAGAATTTCTGGGGGCAGCTAGGTGGCACAGTGGATAGAGCACTGGCCCTGAAGTCAGGAGGACTTGAGTTCAAATCCAGCCTCAGACCAAACACTTAACATTTACTAGCTGTGTGACCTGGGCAAGTCACTTAACCCCAATTGCCTAAAAATAATTATAATAATAAAAAAAAATTTCTTCCGCTTCATACCTGGCAAGTGGTTATGTAGCTTTTGCTTAAAAACCTCCAGTGAAGGAGAGCCTGCTACCTCCTGAGGCATCCTGTCCCACTCTGGGATGTCTCTGAATCTTAGGAAGTTTTCTTTTCTATCAAACCTAAGTTGCTTCTTTGCAGCCTACAGCCCATTGCTCCCTTTTCTACCATTTGGATCCAATCAGAAGAAATCTAAACTTCTAAGAGACAATGCTTCAATTACTTGAGAACTGCCATCGTGTTTTCCCCCAAGTCTTTTGTTCTCCATCCAAAACACTCCCAGCTATTCAGCTGGCATCCCTTGAGGCCCTTTACTTGCGAGGCCATAGTGGGTAGTGGATAAAGGACCAAACTTGGAGCTAGGAAGACCTACGTTCAGATAGGATCTCAGACATTTCCTAGACGAGTAATCCTGGCCAAGTCACTTAATGTTTCTGAGCCTCGGTTCTTCATCTATCAAATGATGGAGTTAGGCTTCATGGCCCCTAAGCTTTCTTCTAGCTCTACGTCTACTATTCTGTAACCATTTTGGTTGTTCTCCTGTGGATACCTCAGCTTATCAGTGTCTTTCCTAAAATGGGTTCCTGGAACAGAACATGGTAGTAGTAGTAGTAGTAGTAGTAGTAGTAGTAGTAGTAGTAGTAGTAGTAGTAGTAGTAGTAGTAGTAGTAGTAACAGAAGCAACTAACATTTGTATTGCACATTAAGATTTGCAAACCATTTTACAAATATTACCTCGTTTAGTGCTAACACTAACTGAATGTAGTCTAACTAAGGCAAAGTCTGCTGGGACTGCCAACCCCTTCTCCTCTATTTCAGGGCACTGTGCTTTGAAGCATCTGTTTCATTATTGGAAAACTGATGTGTGTCTTAATGAAGAAAACTCACGAAAACATCAAAACACTGCTTTTTCTCCTCTTCCATTTTGTACCTCCCCCAAGTTCTTACAGCATATTAAAGCAGGCCCTATGACCCTGCCTGGCAGAGTAGAAGCAGGTATGGGTTAAAAGAAGCTCAGACTTGTTCTTTATAAACTCCCAACTACGTCATGCCTGCAAAATAAACTCATCAGGACTCTTTTTTTTTCCCCGGTGGGAAATGGTTCTTTTTGCTTCCTCACCCTGCAGTCCCCTAGAGTGGAAAAGCCATTCTTTTAAAATAAACATCTTGTGACATTATCAGCCAGGCATCTTCAGTGGAGCTCTTTAATGGGGTATGATCTTGATAAAAAGTTTAGGAAAAGGGACTTAGGCATGGGTGATCCTTTTTATTATTTATATCCTTAAGTGATTAGTTATTTAGATTTTGATGCATGTTTTCTATCACACACATACGTTCATATGTAAATGTGAGTATATGTTACTCTTTATATGTATATTTATATATTTTATGTATAGACATTTATAGACAATATTATCTATGGATCATGTCCCTTAGATGTAAGAAAATCACCAAGTATTGGGCTTGGTCTTGGTGTAACCCTGAACATAAAGAAGGGAAAACAAATTTTTATATATATATATATATATGTGTGTGTGTGTGTGTGTGTGTGTGTGTGTATACACGTATATACATATGTACATATATGTGTATATTTAATATATTACAAATATTTGTAAATTTTATTTTATTTATTTCAAATATATAAATACAATATATTATTAATATATAATATGTGTAATTTGTTTCTTCTTTATGTCCAGAGTTGGGCTAAGTCCAATATTTGGTGACTTTCTTAGATCTGTGAGACGTCATCCATAGATGATTTTGTACTTTTTCACAGAAGAAACATAGTACAGACTTGTGGGTCAAAGAGTATGTGCCAGTGGTAAAATTTGAACACAGACCTCCTTGTCTAGTGTATTTTATCCACCTGTACGGACTTAAGTTCATATTTTGCCACTATAAGTTGAGGTGGATTTGTGTGTTTACATATCATTATTTAGCCAAAGCCATAAACCTCCAGAGGTAAAAAATCTTTTCTAGGGCTTTGGGAAGGGTAATCAGTAATATTGCCCTAGTAATCAAAAGTTTGGATTCTAGTTTTTCCTACTCTGCTATGTGACCTTAGGTAAGCCATTTTAACAGGGCTTCAGGTTGCTTGCTTTGTAAAACGGGTACGATAGGGCCTCACTAAATTGAGGGCAGGAGGCTCTCAGATTATTCTCTAAGATACTTTCCAGTTCCAACACCTATGATTTGAAGTAGTGTACTTCCCCCCCCCCTTTTCTCTTTTCACCTCACCTGTTTGCCAAAGAATATCCAGGAATAGCTTGGACCCTGGGCCAGACATGCAGATGACATTACAGATTAGCAGATAATGCTTTTATTTGGAGTCTTTTTTAAGTTAAAGGACTTTTTTTTAAGAGTCAGAGAAAATAGGGTTGGCTTAATTTGGTATCATCTGTGCTCTTTCCCAACCCAATCTTTTGTAAATGAGTCGTTCATTTTCACTCACTGATTGCTCCCTGAGGATTAGGGTTTAGAGTGAGGGAAGAAAAAGGTAGCTTATATCATGCTTCCAATCCCAGAGTTCTCTTCTGTTAGTTATCTCAGCTTGTTGTCCCCCATGATTTGCTTTGTTTCTTGTGAGCCTGGTTCTTCCTCTATCTTTGCCACTCATCTTTCTGCCTGTTTCCTTTTCTCCTTTCTTTTTTCTTTCCCTCTTTATTGCATCTATTTTCCTAATTATTTTCTAGTAAGCCTTAATTTCTCTTTGCTCTCTCTCTTTTTCCCTGAGATCTGCTTTTTGGTCTGTGACTCCTTTAAACACACTTATGTAGGACTAGTAAGGCACTGAATCTCTGGGGTGGTTTGAGGTGCTATTGCTTTATCACTGACATCTACCTGTTGAAGAAGGTGCATTTCATTACAATGTAGATTACCCTATTTTTACAGCTTCTACATTTCTCTTAAATTTAACTCTTAAAGGTATCTTTTCCACATTCCCAATATCCTGCATGCATCAATTAGGCAGATTGGTGGCCCAGTGGATAGAGTGCTGGAACCGGAGTCAGGAAAATATGAGTTTGAATTCTGCCTCAGACACTTACTAGCTTTATGACTCTGGGCAGGTTACCTAGCCTGTCTAACCCTTAGCCTCCCTATCTGTAAAATGGGAGTAGTAATAGTACTAACCTCCCAGGGCTGTTGTGAAGACCAAGCAAGATACTTGATGTAAAGCTCTTTTCTAGTGCTATACATATGCTAGCTATTATTCTATCAAGAATTTATTTAGTGCTTATTATAGGTGTATCACTATGCTGGGTACCGTGCGGAGTACAATTCGATTGAACAATGATTTATTATTCGCCTACTTTATGCAACATACTGTGCTAGTTGCTGGGAAAAGAAAGACAAAAAATCAAAGTAGTCTTCCCTTATGGATCTTACATTCTTTTGGGGAGGTCAATAGCCAGAAAATATTAATTCAGTGCCTACTGTGTGGTAGGCACTGTGCTAAGCTGTGGAGATACAAAGGCAATAGTGGTAGATAGAAGAGAAGTAGAGCATAGTTTCTCAAGATTTTAATAATTCATTTTGGGGAAGTTGGGCAAGGAGAGATGAGACTAATACTTGTGAAAGATTAAGAGAATGACAAAAGACATATTAAAGTGCTAAATTTTGTGGTTCAGACACAAAGCATTATAGGAGTTCAGGGAATGGGGATGTTATTGTGAACCAGAGTAGTAGGGAAAGGTTTCTGGAATAAAGTGACATTTGAGCTGGGCTTCCCGAAGGTAATCTTCAAGTGAAATAACTGAGGATGGATCTATAAGTAGAAAAACGGTGAGCAAGAAGCTTGCAGAGAGAAATCAGCATGGCATATAGAAAGGGAAAGGAAGAAAAATCCAGCTCGACTGGAATGGGGTGTTTGTTTTGGAGAGGTGTGTGAGAAATGTTGGACGGTGAAAGAGAATAGATTCTAGGGGACTTTTAATTCCAGGCTCGGGAGTTTGGATAAAGTCTCATAGGCAACAGTGATCTAGACCTGGCAATGAATTCTTGGTTCTTCCTGAGAAATGGTTTTGTATAAAAATTGTGAAGAACCAAAGAATACTTCTCAGTAAGCATTTCTGAAAGGATTTGCCAGTGTGGCTATAACTCATGATGATAAATCATGAGAGGCAATATGGGCTGGGACTGAGGAGAGCTAGGTTCTAGCTCTGCCCCTGTATTACTTTATGTGACACTTCCTTACTCTGGGCCTCCTTTTCTTCCTTGATTTTTTTTTAACTAGGTAATAACTAGCATTTATGTAGTACCTTAAGATTTACAAAGCATTTTACATATATTATCTCCCTTGATCCTCACAACAACACTTTGAAGTAGGTTCTTTTATTATCTTCATTTTTGCAAATAAAGAAACTAAGGCAAAGAGAGGTTAAGTGGCTTATTCAGAGCCATGCATCTAGTAAGTGTCTGAGGCAGGATATGAACTCAGGTGCTGCTGGCTCTATCAAAATACAGTGCTCTAGCCACTGGGCCCCTTAAATCATCTCTAAGGTTCTCCTCTAGCTCTGATATTTTATGATTCTATGAAATCCTCATTTTATAAGATTCAATCTCCCTTGAGAATCCTAAAAAAAGTTAAGAAATGTTTCCTGTTGGCCTTTTTTCTTTCTAAATATTCAATCAAAGAACATTTTTAAAATAATCTCTGATTAGCCAGCAAGAGGATTCTATTAACTTTCACTAAAACACTTTTATAATTAACAAAATAGGAATCTCCTTATTGAGATATCCATTTTAGGGAGCTTCTTCTTGCCCATCCTATAAGTCTTGGATTTTGGTACCCAATATTCTGACATACTATATACTAAGGAGTATATCAAAACGTTGCCACATGACACTTGGCTTCCATGTTGGTGATGCAAATTACCAAATTACTAAAAACACACCCTTGACATTCAGTAATGGAATGAGTGCTGCTACTGTTGATGTGTAGAAATATAGTTTGAGCTATTTACATAGCAATCATTCAGATGATGTCATGCATTTTTAGATTTATCATGCTTTTAATGTTATGAGTCTCAAATGTAACTTTTCTTCAAGGTTTTTTACTTCATTTCCAGGCACTGTATACATTACATTAGGTGGCATGCAATTTTGTGGCACGTGTAAAATTAAGGATTGCCTGGACCATTTAGCTCAGTTGGGTAGAGCACGGTGCTAATGAGGCCATGGGTTTGATCTTTGTATGGCTCATTTAGGCTCACACAGAGAGAAATTCTGTTCTGTGGTCACAGGCTGCCTCTTAACCCCAGGCAGCTATCCCTCAAATGTAAGCCATTGGTCACAAAATGGATTGAGAGTATAAATGGTTTCTCATCCATCCCTACCCTTGGAAAAAAACACTCAAAGTGCAGGTCCCACTGATTTCAGGTCAACTGTATCATCTTAGGACTGCTTTTTTGTTTTGATTTTTATAAATTTCGGCATATACTTTGTTTCCATGAATTATTATTTCACCCAGGAACTTTTTCACCTATATAGGTGAGGCAGCTTAAGCATGTGCTTATTATTAGCCCAAGACCTAAAAGGATCTAAAAGAAATAAGGCAGAAGCATAGACTCTCTGAACTGAAAAGGACCTCAGAGATCATCTAGTCTAATTCATACCTGAAAAATCCTCATTCAACATTTACTTAAAGACCTTTAGTGAGGAGGAACCTACTTCCTGTAGAGGTCGTCCTTCCTTCTGGCTCTTATTAGGAAGTTTTTTCTTGGAAGTATGCCGACTTCTACCCTGTGCTCTTCGTTCTGCTCCTAGAACTAGTCTAACCCTTGCTTTATATGGCAGAATTCCACATATTTAGTGGTAAGAGAGAATATTTCCTCCCTATGCCTTTTCTTCACCATGCGAAATATCTTTAGTTCCTTTACCTGCATCCTTGAGCACTCTGATCATCTTGGTCACCCTCCTCTGAACACACTGACTCATTAATCTGTTTCCCAAAGCGTGGCGTCTAGAACTTAATACAACACTCTAGATGTGGTCTGTCCAGGTCAGCATACCATGGGACCATCATCTCCCACATTCTGGGCACTATGCCTTTTAAAAATGCAGTCTGACATTGCATTAGCTTTTTTTTGGCTACCATGCAAGCCTGTTGACTAATATTGAGTATAAAAGCCCTTCTTCCCCCTCGCCCCCCAACACAGGGGCTTTTGTCTAGTCACGCCTCCAACATTATGCTGATTTTTTAAAAGGTGAAATGAAGAACTTTTTTTTTTATCTCTATTGAATTTAATCTTATTAGCCTGCTTACTAATCTCTTGCTGAGGTCTTTTTGAGGGAAATTTAACATTCTAAAACGAAATGAATTAATAATGATGTGAAAAGATTTTTTTTTGTTTTCCTTCCCAGTGTTTTTGTTTATGTTTGTTTTTCTCATGGAAATCTGCTTGCTAGGAACCTCAGATGACACCTGTTTGTGTTTTTAATCTATCGAAATGGAGAAGTAGAAGGAGATAGCAGGAGGGTAGTGTTGCTCAGGGTAGGGTCAGGACAATGCTGAGCTCAGGGACTTACGTTCCAGAGAGTCACAAATGCAGTTTTCTCTTCCCCTTTCCCTCCGACTCTTCAATTTTTTTCTTATCTGTGTAAATAAAGGACACTATTTTTGTTTAGCAAAGTTGGCCTCTTTCTCATAGCAAGGAAGGAGAAGTTAAATATACCTCCATTATAATCCTACTTTGATCCCTCATCCTGGAAGGAAGATGATCTTGGATTCTCAAGAGCTACATCCACAGGCTATATATAAACTTTGATAAAGTCCTAACACGTTGAAGAGGACTTGAGGAATAGTCTTTATGGTAGACTTTTTTTTTGTCATATGACCAGCCTAGCTAGGTTGAAAGAGGCTTGCCGTCACATTGGCTATAGAGTAATGGATTTCTTGGTCATAGCGACTCTTGAAAACTTTTTACAAAGTCATAGAAAAGTTGTGATCTTGATGGAGGGAGAACCCATACTGATGAGATCATAAGTTTTTGAAATATCAAAGTAGTGTAGACCTAAGTGAATAGGGGAGACCATATATGCTAAATGGACCAAAAATAATTGGATTTGAAGTCAGGGGTCATGGATTCCAATTTTGACTGTGACACTGTGTGTGTGACTTTGGGAAAGTAATTTCATCTTTCTGAGCCTCAGTTCCCTCAGCTGTAAAATGAAGTGACTGAACTCAGTTTTGAGTTCTAATTCTGTGATCCCATGATCTGCATGTCCCTAGAAACTCCCCAGATTTCTTTTCATTGTTTCGGTTTTACTAAACCACATATAGAATCAAAGATATTTCAGCAGTAAAGAAAAAATATTTCCTCCAACCCCTTCATTTATTGGTGTGGAGATGGAATTCTGGTATGGTTAAATGACTTGCCCATCTTCACATAGTGAATTAGTTGCAGAGCCAAGGCTGGATCTCATTTCTTCTGATTCTCCATTCAGTGCTTTGTACATGACCTTTGTACAGTCTATGAATGAATGTTTTTTATTCAAAGCATTTCATAGTTTTCAACACTATTTCTGATGAGATTGAGTAATTTCAAGCTGATTATTTTACTTGTAGGATCACAGAATTATAGAGAAACTGGAAGGGACCTCATTGACCATCTAGTCCCAACCATGTATGGAATTCCTACTATTATATTCTCAATCATCCAGCCTCTCCAAGGAGGAGACAACTCCCTGCTTCCCCCTTACCTCCCCTCCACTTTTGGTTTTGGGATCTCTTTCAGGAGGTAATTGGTGGATTCTTTCAATTTCTATTTTGTCTTCTAGATCTAGGATATCATGGAAGCATTCCTTTATAATTCCTTGAAGTGTGATATGTAAGCTCTTTTTTTGATCATTGCTTTCACGTAGTCCAGTTATTTTTAAATAATCTCTCCTTGATATATTTTCTAGGTCATCTATTTTTTCCAGTGAGATTTCACATTTTCCTCTATTTTTTCATTTTTTGGACTTCATTTCTTGGTGTCTCATGGACTACATTAGTTCAATTCTAATTTTTAAGAATTTATCTTCATCAATGAGCTTTTGTACCTTTTTCCCTTTTAACCAATTTTAACCAATTCTGCTTTTTAAGGAACTCTTTAATTCAGTGAACTTTTGTTTTTTGAGGTGGTATTCAGCATTTTTGTTCCTCTTTTACCATGTTCTTAATTTTCTTTTCCTATTTTTTTTGCATCGCACCCATTTCTTTCCCCAACTTTCCCTCCATTGTTCATCTCTCTTTCTTTAATTCTTCCACAAATTCTTGTTGGGCTTGAGTCCAATTTGCATTTTTCTTTGAGGCTTTACTTATAGCTGTTTTGACATTATTGTCTTCTGAGTTTCTATCTTGGTCTTCTCTGCCATCATAGTAGCTTTTCATGGTCAAGGGTTTTTTTTTTTTGCTCATTTTCCCCAGCCTATTTCTTTGTGCTTTATGTTAAATTTGGCTCTGTCACTTTGGGAATGGCTGCCCGTGGAACTGTGATTGGTCCCCTACTCTCTTGCAGCCACAGTGCTCCTCTCTTCCTTACAGCTTTGACCAGGGCCCCTGCTCCCTTGTGACTAACCATGAGAGTTCCCCTCCACCCTGGAACTGTGACCCAGAACTACACAAAGGCAATAGAGTTGCCAGTCATCTCTAACTGCACCTGGTTCCAGCAAAGGGTCCACTGTAATCTATGACCAGTTGTCTGACCCCTTTATTGCCTCTGGGCTGAGAGATCCGGAAGATGTTGCTGCTGCTGTCACAGCCACGGCCAAGGCCCATGGCTGGTGCTGCCACCAAGTGTGCTCTGAGCTGGCTCCCACCCCATGTCACAGATTTCTTCTGCCGCCCCTTAAGTTGTATTAGGCTGGAAGAGATGTCTCCCTCTGACCCTTTGTTGGCTCTACCACTCCAAAATTTGATTTGAGAAATTTTTTAAAAGTTATTTGGAGGAGGAGTGTTGGGAGGGTTCAGCTAAGTTGCTGCCTGTACTCTGCCATCTTGGCTCCCCCCAACCTTTATTGTTTGGAAGTTTTTCCTGACACGAAACCTAAATCTGCCTGCTGGCAACTTCCGTCTCCTGATTCTGCTCTCTGGGTACAAAAAACCAAGTTTTGTCCTTCTTCCACAATAACAGCCCTTCAAACACTTGAAGGCAGCCACCACATTCTCCCTGTATTTTCTTTTCTCCAGGCTTTATAAACATGCCCAGTCCCTTCCCTCACATGTCAAGGGCTCAAGGCTCCTTCATGTATATACCCTCCAGCTAATATCCTTCTTAAAGCATGGCACCCAGAGCTGAACTCAAAAATTCCAGAAGAAGTCTGGTGTCACATCCAAATGCTGACTCATGTTGAGCTTGTAGGCCATTCAGACCCCTAGATCTTTTTCAGGACAACACCTGTTTAGCTGTATCTTTCCCATCTTGTACTTGTGAAATGTTGTGGGGTTGTTGTTTTGGCACTCACATGTAAGACAACATAGAGTCCTCCTGAATTTCCTCTAAATTGATTCAGGTAAAAATATCTGTTGAGGGACAGCTAGGTGGCACAGTGAATAGAGCTCTGGCCTTGGAGTGAGGAGGACCTGAGTTCAAATCTGGCCTCTGACAGTTGACACTTACCAGCTGTGTGACCCTGGGCAAGTCGATTAACCCTGATCTCCTCGCCAAAAAGAGAAAAAAATCTGTTGAAATCTTTTTTGGAGTTTTAATCCATCTTTAAAATCCATTGTATTAGCTGTTCCTCATCTCTGTAAATTTGATGAGCATGCCAAGTATGCCTATAAATATATGTAGGTACACATATGTGTAATCATACATGCATATATAGACACATGTCATATAGTGTATATAAATATATGTACATGTATATAAGTATATATCTAGGATCTTAGGGCAGTTTTAAGCTATTAAAGCTCAAAACCACACAAATGAATCAACAAACATTTATGTGCCAGGTCACATCTATATGTATATGTATCTCTCTCTCTCTCTCTCTCTCTCTCTCTCTCTCTCTCTCTCTCTCTCTCTCCACATAAGTATATAGACATTAGATATACTCCAGTGACATATGGGATACATGTGAAACAAATCAAACTACAATTTAAGAAATATGAGGAAAATGATACTTAAATTTTCACTGTGTAAGGACCTATATTATGATTAGAATCTTCATTCATAAGGGTGGAGTGGGAAAGAGCAACCAGATAGCCTGAATTTATCATATTAGTGGTGAATGGAAATTCAGAAATGTCGGCCAACAATTTCAATTAAACTTTAACCCCAAGTTATTTTATGGGGGATCATTTCAAAATGCATGGACATAAATTTTTAAAAGTAGATTGAAATATAGTCTAATAGCCTTTTTATATAGCCTTCATCTGGGACAAAGACATGGTCACTTCATTACTAAAATGCTTAAGTCTACATTTATTCACATAGGGGGTAGTTGAGAAGACTATTCTCTACACTAATGATTCCGAAATAATGTCCATTATATACTAATAGAATGGCACTTTCTAGGAGGAGTACAGAACTTATTCAGGCATTGTATGTGAGCTGTGGCACAGAGAAGAGTACTCAATTTATGGTCAGTGATCCGGGTTAGAATCATGGCCCTATTACTTTGTAGCCTTGCAATCTTGGACAAATCATTTTGGAGGGGACTTGTTGGACTTGTCGAATTTGAGATGCTGATAAGGTCCTCAAGTGGAGAAACTCTACTTTTTCCAGCAGAAAACTGGATCTGTAAAACCACCCTTCCAGGTCTAAACTGACAACCTGCTGTCATCATCATCATTGTTATATATATGGGGCAAATATATTTATCCTGAAGAGAATATTCTATGTAATATTCTCAACTCTCAGAAACATAGTCCAGCAAAAATGGAGGGGGAGAAAGAAGGGGAAGAAGCATAAAAATAGCATCCAAAATAGCTGTCACAAATACTCTACTAAAGCCATGCACTTTAATTTTTAAGACCTCACTTGGGGCTTTATTAACATTTATTTAACATTAAAATTTTAACAATCTTGGTAATTTGATTTCCTAACAAACAGTAAATTCAATGCAGCAAACTAGAAGTCAGTTTTGTGGATTGGGAGAATGGGAGAATAAGAGGCAAGCATCATTGACTGTAGGAAAAGAGGTAATCTGCTACTGAGGGACCTTGAAATACTTGAAAGTAGATGCAATATTACATTGTGACATACTCCAAATAGATGTTTATGAGAATGACTCTAGTTTATCAAGGGAGTTAATTGTATTTCCAATTTAAGAAAGTGTGAAAGTTTATGATATATTTACATTTTTCTTAAGAAAGAATTCCATCAAAGTAGGTTAACATGGAAAAAAAAAGAAATCAGCATTTTATAAGTCCTCTGGAAAATTAATATATTTAGATTCACTTATTCTTTGATTAATTCAATTCAGTCAACATTTCTGAAGTGCCTACTGCTGCTGTTGCTACTACTGTTAGTGCTACTACTACTATCACTACCATTACTACTGCTACTATTACTACTACACTACCACCACCACTGTCGTTACTACTACTACTACTACTACTACTACTACTACTACTACTACTACTACTACTACTACTATTACCACCACCTAGCTATCTAGCATTTATATGGTGCTTTAAGGTTTGCAAAGCTTTTCACAAATATAATCTCATTTTATTCTCACAACAATTCTTTAGAGGTAGGTGAATGTATACATGCATACAAAATGTTAGTAGCTAACATATACAAAATGTTATATTAAAAATTGCATACATGTCTGAGGCTCAATACCCAACCACTTTGATTTATGTTTTAAACTTTGGAAGCCCAAAGAGATTTTTGTCAGATGACAGGTTAATTTCATTTTATCCCAAACTAAATCATAAAACTATAGAATGTTATATCTGGGAGGGTCCTTCAACATCACGTAGTGAAGTTCTCTCCTTTTACAAAGGAGGAAACTGTAGTCCAGGGAGTGAAGGACACAGTGAATTCATGGGAGATCTGGGACATTGTCTAGTGCCTCTACCTACTTTATCATATCACGTCTTCTTCAGGTCTTCTGTGTGCTGTATTTTTCTTGGTTGATCCTTACAGTTAGACTTTTCCCAAAGCTTGACCCCTTTCCTACTTAAGCAAATATATGTGTAGGCAAGAGGAAACATCTAACCCTGCTGGGTTCCAGCCCCTTTCCAAAATGCATCCAATTTGCATTTTTAAAGAAACAAACAAGGAATAGTACACAAGTGAAAAATGGCCAGAGTGGGAAATGATATTTCTTCTAAACTGAATTTATGAAAACAAACCATGAGAAAGAGCTTATTTAGTTTAGAGCTTGTATAGTTTCAAACCACTGGGATCTGGCACTGCCTGGATCTAATTCTACCCTTTTGGAATGTCTTCTTAGGAACTCATCAGTGGCTTTCCAGCTCCCAGACTGTCAGGATGGGATCCAAAGTTTTATGTAGTGCAACCGGCATAGATCACATAGACGGAGTATAACTAAAAAAAGAAAGCTTTGCTCCCTCTTGCTTTCCAAAACTGATTGTGCTAGAATAGCATTCATAAATACGATTTGTGTCAAAATTCAGAGGTATATAAAAATGAGAACTGGAAGATACCTTACAGTTCATCTAGACCAATCTTCTCATTTTATGAAGGAAGAAACTGAGACAGTAAGAGGGTAAATGACCTTCCCAAGATAACACAGCTAAAATGATAGGAGTAGGTGAGAGTAGAACTAAGGGGGCTTCATGGTACATTGGAAAGAGAGCTATAATTTGGAGTCAAGAAGGCCTGTGGTCAAATCCTGGTTTTGCTGCTTATTACCTGTATAATCTTGGGCAAATGACTTCATTTCTCTGGGTATCAGTTTCCTCATCTGTGAAATGAAGGGGTTAGACGAGATGGCCTGTAAGGTCTCTCCTCCAGCTCAATGTCTGTGGTGTTATGATTTTACTATCTTTGCCCAGTGGTCTTACCACTGTGTGAGCTCTAGCTGCCTATGGTTAGATGGATTTTGTTAGGGGTCTTGGTAAGTTTCTCTTCAATGGAATATGAACAATCTATTTTACTGAATGCTTCATTATCTGACTGAGCATTAGATATCCATTGGGCAAGAGAGAAATACTTTGAATTGAATAATGCTTAGTGATAATTTTTTCAAATAATAAGGCAGTTTGATGTCAATTCATAGCTCACAGCAGTCACCTTCTGCCCTCTAAATAAAATAGAAATGTATTATCGAATATTTAAAAACAGGTTTCAACTCTCTCATACTACTCAGTAGCTCAACTTTAGCTTGACAAATACAGCATAAACTCTCTTTGGACATTTATTCCTGAACTTCAACATAGAAAACTTGCATTGCCCAACAGAATTTACTAAAGCTTACTTTAAAGCTATTTTCCTCAGAGGACAAAAGCAAACCAGAAAGTTAATGAAATAGAAAATGACTTAACTGGCTTTCTTCCACTTTCCTTGAGAAATTATATATTATAATTGAAGCAGGCAATCTTTATGGATCCAAAAATCACATGAATTTTTTACAGGAGGAAGAGAATTCTGATAACAGTCACCTGAACAAAAAAAAAATCTCACGTCCTCTCTTTAACAAGAGGTGGCATAGTGAAGCTGATCTGAAGCCAGGAAGATCTGAGTTCAAGTGCTGATACTGGCACATGCTGGCCATAGGACCCTGGGCAAGCCAGTGAATCTCTTAGTGTGCTGAGCAATTCTCTAAGACTCTAAGTTGCAGAGAAGGTGCTGACCTGTATCAGCAGAGGGAGTTTCCTCACCTGGAAATTCACCATACTAATGAAATCACAGATTCAATCCTTATCCCTGTTCTTATATCTCATTCATATTGAATGAAATTCAGAGGAATAGACAATATGACAGAAACAATATGAGTTCTGTCATTATGGTTTGCAAATGTAATCATTTCCCAAAATTTCAATGAGTCTTCCTAGAAAAACTCCCTAAAAATAATTTTAAATGGATGTTCTAGCCATAATATGTAGAGGAAAATGTTTGTTTTTTAGTCACTACCACCGTGGTGTGATGTCTCTTTAAAAATCATGGGCTGATTTAGTTTGTTTCAAAGCCTTAATTATACTTTTATGTTACAGTTTCCTTATTTAAGTGTCTACTTTGTGTCAGTCACTCAGCGTATGGGAATGCCCCCTACCTACCTCAAAGAGATGGATATTATTATCCTAATTGAGGAGGAGGAGGAGAATGCTGTGAGAATTATTAATACATAAATTAAAAAATTAATCTGGAAAGTGCTTTAAAGTCCCTGGAGATGGGCTCTACCAAAACACAAAGTATTTAACATTATTATAAGTGCCCCCATGGAGTAGATAAGGGCTGTTATCATGGCTAAGAGAGGAGGAAACTGAGGCCTAGCTAGGAGGCTAAATGAGTTAATGGGCAGGCTGGGATTTGGAGCTCTGAGGTCATCAGGCAGGTATGGAGAACTGGTGTCCTAATAACCATCTCTGGCTTTTTGCAGTCAGGAGTTTCATTGTTTTTCTAGAGGGAGAAAAATTTTCTTTGTTGTTTTTTTTTTTAACTTAATTTTTCATTTGGCCTGTTATGTTTAGGGTATACTTGTTTTTGAATGTTGCGGTAGGGTTGATGAAGATCAGAATATTAAAATCTGTTAAATTAATTAAGAGTAGTCAGAGTAGTCATGGGCCGACTTATTATCCTGCTTTTTCTCCCCCCTTTGTGGCATGGCACTTTAAATTGGATCAATTTTGTGCAGTTGGTACAGAGCACTGTTTCTCTTTATAACAAGTTGAGCACAGAGATTATTCTCTTGATTGTATAGATGAAGGTGTCAAGACCTAGAGAGATGAAATGACTGACCCAGGGTCACAGGGCAGAGGCAAAAACCAAACCCAAGGGCTGAGATTGCCTCATCGGTACTCTTTCCATCGTACCCCATTTCTGCTCTGGGAAATGACTTCCAAATGAAAGGATGGCTTTGACACTGATTTTAAATCAGTGGAATAGGGAAAAGGGAAGGGACTGGTCCTGTGATTTCATTTCTACAGGGAATCTCCTCTGCCACTGCAGGTTGGCACCTTTTCTGCAACTTTTAATCTTCAAAAATTGCCAATAACTATTATGATCACCTTATTATCATTATATTATATTATAGGTGTTATTCTTAACACTTGTTTTCTGTCCCACTTCATGCCAGATACTGACAGGGATTCAAAGAAGCCTAAGACATAGTCCTTGCCCTAAGGAAGCTCATGGTGGAGAGATAAGACTTAACACACATGAAACTTTGTAGTCAAGCACAGAGTATTATGGTGCAGGAAATAAATGTGGTAGGAGTTTAGAGAAAAGAAAGAAAATAATAACATCTAAGATTTGTAGATCATTTTTCAACCAAGCTCAGTGGACTTTCACATATAATATCAATTGTTTTAGCTTTCTTTCTTTCTTTCTTTCTTTCTTTCTTTCTTTCTTTCTTTCTTTCTTTTTTTATGAAGCATCCTGTGGTTTATTGCATGTATGGATATTACCTTTGCTATCTGATGAAGTAAATGGAACTTCTTGAGAAACTAACCTAGAGAGATAGGGTGTATAGTGCTGGATTTAGAATCAGAAAGATTCATGTTTGCGTTCTGCTTCAGGTAATTATTGGCTGTGGGACCCTGGGCAAATCATTCAATTTCTCTTAGCCTCAGTTTCTACGTCTATAAAATGAAGACAATATCTAAGGCGCTTACCTCTCTGTGTTGTCGTGAGGATCAAATAAATTAATGCATGTAAAGGACTTCACAAGTCTTCTAAAACTGCCAGGAATTATGCCGCATTGCTCATCATTGCTTAACAATCTCACAATTCCACTTTACTTCATACCCACACCTATGTACTCATTCTTTTTTTTTTTTCATCAAACACAGACCGTCAGGGAGATCCCACATTTCATTTCCACCATTTCTATTTCCTTTCACACATATAGCATCTCTTGCTTTGACACAGACTTTCACACTTACATACACACATACATTTACATACACACACTCCCATGGACTTTTCTCTCTATACAATCTATCTTGCTGTGCACACAACTCCATTAGTTCATTTCTCACATCCCCATGGGCTGGCACTTATGCTGCACTGGGGAGTAGGGGCTTCTGTGCTGAAAGTCTGAAAGCGGTAAAATGCTTACATGCAGAGCCCAAAGAGAAAATTGCTGCTCTTGTATTTTTTTGAGGTTCTGGTAGAATTTTTAGGTGGCTTTTGGAAACATTGGGACTGTTTTTTTCCCCCTTTAATTTTAATATCGTATATTTCAAACATGATCCTGGATTCTTTTTTCTCCTCTCGATCTTGTCTTAATTTCCCTTTTATGAGATCTTGCAAATCACTTCTTTCCTTCCCATTCATTCTTTTTGTACAGTATTTCTTGTCATTGAATGCTAGAGTCAAGGAACGTTAGAACTGGGAGAGACTCCTCTAGGCTAGGGATTGTTTCATAGTTTTTTTATCCTCAGTACCTAGCACAATGCTTGATACATAGGAGGTGTTTAATCAATGTTTGCTTAATAAATGATTGATTAACTTTAGAACATAAAATGGTAGAGCTGGAAGGGACCTTGCTTAGAACATCGAATATCAAAAATAGAAGGGACCTTAGAATTTATCTAGTTCAGGTCTTTCATTTTATAGATGAAGAAACTGACACGTGAAGAGGTGACGTAATTTCCTTAAGGTCATATAGCTAATAAGTGGCAGTCAGGATGCAAACCTAGGTCTTTCCACCATATTTCTAATGGAATTAGGATGCCTTTCCTCTCTTCCTCCTCCCTCTCCCATATATATATTTTTAATGAAATTTTTTCAGCTGTTTCTTTTGAACCTTCCCTGCTGGTTGGGTTGTCAGGATTTGGATCATTCTTTAGCCTCATACATGCACAAAAACTCCACCTCTACTGATTTACCTGGTTATACATTATGACTGATGTGTTTGAACTTGATTTTTATGTAAGGGAGAGTGATAGAGACTTCATCAAATGCTTTTTTTTTTGGTGATTCTGATACCATGTATCTCAAAAAATACTCTTCAAATACAGTAGCATTAACCTGAAATAACTATCTGATAGAGAGGGGATGCTAGTGGTAAATACTGTAATGAAAATGAGAAGTGATGACTATCATTACCATAGCAAGTGAGGAGGTCAAAAACTATAAAATGCATAAATAAGAATTAAAAAAGTGCAGCAATCAGCCATCATTTAGAATAGGGAAGATTGCCCCATCTACCTCCATGAGTGTTAAAGGCATCGCTGCTGACATCTAAGTAGTGCAATGGATAGAATCTTGAGTAAGGAAGGCCTGAGTTCAAATCTAACCTCAAATACTAGCTATGGGACTTAACCTCCGTTTGCATCAGTTTTGTTATCTGTAAAATGGGAATAATGACAGCACCTTCCTTGCATGGTTGCTGTGAATATCAAGTGAAACGTTTGTAAAAGTGCTTAGTACATGGTTAGCACTATATAAATGCTTATTCCCTCTCCCTTCCACTAGTATTTTACTAACATATTATTGTAACTAAGACCATCATCATCATCATCATCATCATCTCCCTAGATCTGGGAGGGACCTCAGGGGTCATCTAGTCCAATCCCTTTATTTTACTACCAAGGAAACTGAGGCTCAGGGAGATCAAGTGGCTTTCCAAGTCACACAAATAGTGCGCATTTGAAGTTGGTTTTAAATCCAAGTCCTTCAATTTTTGCCAGTGCTGTTTTTACTTTGTTAATGGTGATTCTAAGTTATTAAAAATTAAATAATGTTATTTGTGGTCTCTTTAAGAAGGCAGGCAAATTATAGGCAGTTTGGAGAAGATTTTCATACAAAATGGTTAAACTCAGAATAACAACATCACAAATGTTGGTGCTTCAAGTAGTAAACTCTCAGCTATTTAGAATAGCAAATTCTCCCAAAGGTCCCAGGGTAGCTGATATTTTATGATAGCATTTCTCTACATGTGTGTGTGTAAGTCACTTCATCATATTAGTAAGAGATTCTTGTATTTCATGGAAGAAAAGAATAGTTGGGAAGACATAGGTTCCAGTCCAGGCCCTGTTAATAATTTGCTTCATACCCTGGGCAATTATACTTCCCTTCTACAGGCCTCAGTTTCTAATCCTGTAAAATACAGGGTTTGGACCTTATGATCGCTAACATGTGACTCTGACTAGGAAGAAAAATTCCAACCACTGAAGTAAAACACTTCCCTGTGTGAAAAGAATCTACCTTCTAATCTACCCTTTGGGGATGAGAGGAACATTTTTCACAGTTACTTGTGAAAGTAACAAATAAAAGTACATGTAAATTTTCTTTTTTTTTTTTTGCTTTAATTTGCTGCTCTTGTAGATCTCTTTTCTGCTCCATCCTATTTCAGATCACTTTGTCAACATAGAATCTGTGTACTTAGTACCTTGTTCAATTGTTTCAGTCATGTCTGACTCTTTGTGATCAAATTGGGGGTTTTCTTGGCAAAGATACTGGGGCGGTTTGCCTTTTTTCCTCCAGCTTATTTTACAGATGAGGAAACTGAGGCAAATAGGGTTAAGTGACTTGTGCAGGATCACACAAGTCGTCTGAGGCCAGATTTGAATTCATAAAGATAGGTCTTCCTGACTCCAGTCTGTGCACCACCTCTCTGCCCTACTTAGTACCTGGCTGGTGCTTTATAAATGCTTGTTGTTGAATGGATGGGGAATGAAAAAAGAATAAAGTTCTTACTCTGCACAGAGTACTTTGTTAAATAGGTATTAGGATTGTATCAATGGTATATCTAACCTGTCAGTCCTTTCTAAGACTGTATTTTGCAAAGCTATATGGAAACACCAGAAGTTGATCTAGATTGGGCATGCCAATGAAATGAAGATTTTTTTTTCCATTTAGTTCCACAGAAATACATTCTGGGGACAACCAATGTGAATCCATAAGTTTGTTCTTTTTATGCTGAATTAGGACAGTAAATTTACAGCAAAACTAAGCTGAAAGGAATGATGAACGAATAGAATTGGAGTGGATCTTAAGAGATCATCTAGTCTAATTCACTCACATTACAAATGGAGAAACTGAGAACCAAGGGACTTGGACAAGACCATACAGGTATAGGTAGTTAGCTGGTGGCTGAGCTTTTGCCTCCTGGATCCCAGCCCAGTTGAGGGTCTCTGTATATAGCATATAGAGACAACTTATTAAATCCAGAACCACGAGATGTCATTATTGGAGCTGGGTTTTTTTTTAAAGAGTAGTATAACATCAGTTTTATGACCATTAGTAATATTTGAAGTTATGTAAATGAAGATAAGGACAATAATAATAATAAAAAAAACCTCTCCTACTTCATGGTGTAATCTGATCGCCTGCAGGGATCAGGACAAAATTTTCTCATACTGCAGATATCATTGCACAATTGAATAATGACCCTCTAGCCCTTTACTACAATCATCCTTTTAAGTTCCCCAGGACTTGTGGCTGGGTAAAGGGCAGAGGAGATACTCTATCATTTGCATTTTCCTGTGTTGCTTAGGATTATGCCAGAGCCATCATTTAACTTGTAGTAAGCCATTTTAAAGTAGTAGTTCAGGCTTGTGTTCTGAAGCTAATCAGAGTCCTGGTCTGATGTTTTGCACATCTGCCTTTTCTGTGTTTTTGATGAACTCTATTCAACTTTCCTGAGAGACATGGTAAAGCTTAGCTCAGATCTAGGTGACACTTTCAACCGAAGGGTCTTAAAAGGACAACTTATTCTGGGTAATTCATCATATTGGGCTGGCTTTGATTTTCAAGTCAGGAAGGTGGCATTGCCCGCTGTGTATGAAAATGGAGATGGTGATATAGCTGAAAGGCGAGCTTTTGTAAATATTGTTGTCAGTGTCTTTTATATGGGTTACACCAATATTGTATTTAAACATTGACAGGTTAATTACATAGTTTAAAAGCTTTGTTTTCTGGGAGTTGATAAGTAAAGTTGCTAAATAAGGCCTCTACTTAGTACAATGACAATTTCCCTTTCAATGTTTCCCTCCAGCTGATTACTCCTCATGCCATCCGAGTGCAGACCCCTCCAAGACACATCCCTGGTGTTGTAGAAGTTACATTGTCTTACAAATCCAAACAGTTCTGCAAAGGAACACCCGGAAGATTCATCTACACAGGTAAGAAGCCCAGAGAACTTTATTTGCCCACTAGAAATGAGACCCTCTCCTCCCTAACCTCCTGTTACTATGAGGAGTTATTTGTCTCCTGATGCCACCATGTGCATGTTTGATAGTGAGATTGTTATTTAAGAATTTATTTGAGTGTCCGTGGGACATAAATGGGTCAGTAGAAACAGCTGGCTGCCTAGATAATGTGGCAACATAGGAAATACGATGGAGAGGAATACTTCTAAGAGGTAAAAAGGGAAAGTGAAACTTACGTCTGACTACTCAACCAGATGTTTTTGTTTTAAACCAGCTTCTATCCTCATTAGAACATTTTTGACTGTGATTGGTGGCCTCAAATTTTAAGACTGGTGGGTGCGACTCCAATCCCCACCAATCTGCCCTTGGGTCTCTTGGACTGTGGCACTCCTGGGAATTGCCTGAGCATATGGAGTGGCCTTCTGTTGGGATGCTGATTATTGGAGTTGCTGGGTGAATCCTTTGTGACAGACTGAATAATTTAACTGGGAGAATAACATTAGACAGAGAGGACCACAGCTCTGCCAGGCGTGTTCCAAGTGCTAATAGCATGGACCCGGAGCTCTAGATTACTAGGGATAATTGTTGGTAGCATTTCCTGAAAATGGCTAAAATATTTGGATATTCCTCCAGTAAAGGAACACAAGGCCCAATTAACTAGAAATAGGGACTGTGTGCACACAAAGAAATTCCAAGGCAGTCAGTGGATGACTCTATTAACATATTTTAATTACAGACATACAATTAAGGAAATAAATTTTATTTTGACTGTGACATTTTATCTCACACCATCTTCTCTTTCTTGCTACTTAATATTATACTGCAAAGCAAACCAGCCATGTTTCTTAAAGCAAAATACTTTTTCTTTCTCTCTTAAAAAAAAAAAACCAAACAATTAATGCATCCTGACCCTTGGAAATGCCTCCCAGCCCTTTAAACAAAATGCAGGTTTGGTGCCCGCCTGACGATTAGTTTTAGTTAATTGAAAATTATAGGATTGACCCAAGAGGAAAATTTTGTTTGCACTCCAATCACTTTTACAAATTAAGGAAAATTACCACAATTTTGTTTAGCTAAGGTTTCACACTGAGTTCAAGAAATTAGCTCAGCCATCCCAACGAAGTCAGCACTTTGTTAGTGAGCACTTGAAAAATAATAGTCTATCTGGAGTTTTGTGGTGTATACAAACGGGGCATAGAAAAAGCTATGATACTTTATAGAAGTAGGCCAAGTGTTTTTAATTAGGCTCATCGGTTCAGTGTAAGTTTTGAAGAACAATCAAACTAGCAGATTAGCTGTTTCTTTTAAAGCTAGGATTTCTTGCCATTCATTTTTCCCATGAGAACTTCCACATAGCACAATTTTTTTTTTACAAGCCTCATTATGGGCCTACAGGAAATGGACCAATTGGAACTTCTGATACTGTAACATTCCTCAGCATCATTCCAATAGATGGGAGTTTTTCACAATGTTCTTCAGTGAACTCAGTGTTCTGGAACATATTACAAAACCACAGAGGCCAAATGTTTTCTCAGAGGAGCTTGGACTCTGTTTTTGGCCGAAAACATTTAGGCCTCACTTGCTGCCTATTTACCCTGCTATTAAGAACAAGAAAAAGAGAAGGAGGAAAGGGGGGTGGGGAGGAGAGAAGAAAACCCTGGTGTTGTGGGCGGTGCAAGTCAGTCAGGCATGGTTTCCTCTCTAGTGAAAATGTCCCTGCCCATTAATGGCACCATTTTGTGGTCAGGTCTCATTTAGAAGAAATTATTTTTAATCAGTGTTCAACAAAATACCCCCCCTCCCCACTCCCCAAGCCACCTGGCTGCAAACTTAAAACACACACACACACACACACACACACACACACACACACACACACACACAAAACTGTTAAATACTTAAGTTCTCAGAAGAAAATACCTAGTGACCTATTTTTCCTTGCTTTTTAGCCATTAAAAAAATCACCATAAATTTAAGAAATTGAATCTTAAGAGTCCATAATCTCATCAAGAATTAAGATCAAATATATATGGAGAAATGTTAGATTAGTTATTCTAGGAAAGATAAATCTGTGATATAGGTATAGAAAAGTCAGATGTCCTGCTTTTTCTTATGGATACAGTAAGGGAGATGGGCTACATCTTTAAAGTTCCTTCCAGCTCTAAATTCTATTGAAATACTAACAATGATAATTTTCCCATTAGTTAGTATATCTCAAACTATATATGAATTGGGGAAAAATTCAAGTCAGGTTTTCAAAAAAAATTTGAAAGAGGATCCATTCTCTTTTAGAAAATTGAATTATGAAGCAGTTTGCATCTCCTGATGGCTATGAATACTGTTGCCTATTAATAATAAATGTGACATATTTGCCTTAACAAAATACAGTCTGTGCTAATTGGTTGGACGCATGTGGATCTCTTTGAATATTACCATTAAAAGGCTCCATTACAGGGAGACTGTCCAGTGACTAGTACTACTTATCCATACAATTGACTTGGTTTACTTCTCTGGATGTTACCACATACTGGAGAAGGCATGTGGAGGGACCATGAAACCTCTCTGTTTTTTGCATCCAACAAACCCCTTAGGTGATTTCAAAAATAGAACCCTCCTCCTCTCTCACAAACCGAAGTTCATATTTTATTTTCTTTAATATCTACAACATTTCAAGGTGAAGGGTTGGTTTTCCAGGTCTGGTGAGCTGTTTCTTGTGCTGCTCAGTTGAATGCTACTGAGAGAAGGAGGCAGAGAAAGAAGGAATGAGAATATGAGAGAAAAAAAGAGAGAAAGTGTGAGAGAATATGAGAGAGAAAGAGAACTTAAGAAAATATGAATGAGAACAGATCTGAAAAATACCAACCAATACAAATATTAATATTTTTACCTGGAGAGAAAGAAGGGAAGGAGAGAAGAAGGGAGTGCTTGAACATAGGGCATTAATAGGGAAGATTCATGCTTAATAATAATCATAGTAACAACAATAATATAATAATAAAGAATCAGATTTAAAATAAATCATAAATAATCACTGATTTGGTCTAGATGTGTGATATCATCAGGTAGGAAAACTCAGTGTGGAAACTCTCTTAACTGGCAGATGGCAGCAGCTCATCAATAACTTAAAATTTCAGAGTTGTTTATGGCCACAGAGAAATTAAGTGACTTGTCACACAGCTAGTATGTGTCAGGATTTGAACTCAAGTCTCCTGGAATCCATAAATAGCCCACTTTCCACTATACTTGCTGCTCCTTCTTATTCTTGTTCTTCTTGTTTTGATATTTTCTGCTTCTTGTCTTCCTCCTCCACTGTTCTTCTCCTTCTCCCTCCTCCTTTTTCTCCTTCTCCTTCTTGCTTCTTTCTTCTTCCTCCTTCCGCTTCCTTCTCCCTCCTTTCTCCTTCTCTTTCCTTCTTCTGCCTCTCCTCCTTTTCCTCCTTCTCTTCTTTTTCCTCCTCCTCACTGGCCATACTACTACCACTATGCCAGAAGTACAATAATGTATAAGAAGTACAATAATGTACAAGAAGAAGAAGGTGGTCCTGGAATTGCATCAGGATACTTTCGTTGAACCTAAGGAGGTTAAGCTTAAATCACAACACTTTTATTTAACCTCAAAAAGCAGTTATCACCTGCACAAATAGTCCTTTATGGATTATATATGTTTTATACATAAATATATAAGGAGAATAATAGAAAAATGACATATCTGTTTCTATCTGAACCCAATCAAAAGGATGAGAATGGGATAAAATACAGTCTCTAATATTACCAGTAATAATCAGATCCTAGACTTATTGACTGACACAAATGATGTAAGTAAATGGTAGAAACTGTACGATATATCTTAGCAGGTGGCAAAAATCTGCTTCCTACCAAATACCTAAAAAGACACTGCCAAGCAGTCAGAATTCTGCACCTGAAGCTTCCTATTACTCATAAGTTAACATGACAATTCCCCATACTATAAATATAGACTCCACACTATCCTTGAGAATTAAGCAAATAACCTGTTAAATTAATTGGAGCCAGAGCGTTTTCACAGACAAATGGATGCCCACATAAAATTGACCCATGCAAATTCAATAAGATATTTTTTAGTGGATGCTACCATAGTAGATAGTCATAATTTCCAAGCTGTATGGAATGGAAGGCTTTTGAAATATAGAGGCCTAGTATTAAAAAAAAAAAAGACCCACCAACAGTTAGGATCAGGTGTATGTCACCCCATCTTCCTTTATGAGCATAATCACAAAGATGCTTTCATTGAGTCTAAAAAGGAGATTATATTCCATTTTTTTTCAGTTGTGAAAGGCAGTCCTTTCATCCACTGTGCAGTCATCCTAAGGTGTCAAACTCATAGCCTGCAAAACTCCCAAGTGCTATAAAACCAGATTAAAATATGATTGGGAAATATTCAACAACATAAATAAAAATAGGATATAACATAGATAATGTTAATTTGTGGTTTTCTGAATCAATAAGTAGCCTGCAGGGAACTGTTTCTGTTCGAGTTTGACATCACTGGTTCACAGAACATTAACTGTAACCAGATAATGGTGGGATAGCAGTTTGTCCTAGGATTGTTTCCCCCTTAACTCCCTGAGAGAGAGAGAGAGAGAGAGAGAGAGAGAGAGAGAGAGAGAGAGAGAGAGATGGAAAGAAAAAGAGAGAGAGGGAGAGAGAGACAGAGCCAGACAACGAGATGCTACTGCTGCTACTACCACTCTTGCTAATACCATTTCTACCTGAATTTCAATGAATACAAAGATGAGAATATCTAACACGAAAGACAGGGTAGAGTTGATGCAAGTAGACTCATGTTTTGGAGGAGG
Source organism: Phascolarctos cinereus (assembly GCF_003287225.1). Classification (NCBI taxonomy): domain Eukaryota; kingdom Metazoa; phylum Chordata; class Mammalia; order Diprotodontia; family Phascolarctidae; genus Phascolarctos; species Phascolarctos cinereus. The sequence continues at coordinate 392,284,352 of NW_027555625.1, read as the reverse complement.
TGAAAAAGAAAACATCTGATAAGAGATAGGTGATCTGTCCTAAGGCAGGACAGTCTGTGAAGAGTCCCCTGGTGCAGTCCTTTGCTATATTGAATCCAGGTCCCTATTCATTGCTCCTGAGCAGAGGGAAAGCCTGAGTCAGCCTGAATCCCACATTCCTATTAGCTACTTGGTGCTCTCAATTTACATATATCTGTGGGCTGGTCAGAGGGGAAGAGGGTTAAACTCTTACCCAAACAACCAGGCTAGCAGTAGTTTCTCTGACTGATTCCATCCTGCCCAGCATATTTTTATGTAAATATGGGTTTGAGCTAATGATGTTTTTGTATTTTTAATGACTTTCAGAAGGTGATGAAAGGGGAAAAAAAACAACTTTCCAATCAGGATTATTTTCAAAGTTGTCTTTCTAATCATGTGTCTAGTCAATCAGTCTTAGAGATCATTAGGAGGTAGTTTAAATCCTTCTCAAATCCCCACTGCCCATCGAGGGGCCTTCGCAATACTTTTCGTTCCCATAGCCCATGTTTTGTCAATTGTGACATCTTTGGGTAACTTGGTCCCTTGTAAGTGTTGAAATCTCTTCTGCCAAGCTCTGACCAAGGAACTTTCGAAGCTCAGTGGGCCTTTAGCTGTTCCCAGTCAATTAATACAGAAACAGTATCCTCACTAAGAAATAATCAATTGTAAATGTAGGCAATCACTTTCAATACTGCCTTTATCAGAAGGAATCATCCTTTTTCTGCAAAGAAAATAAGTGCTGAAATTATAGCTGGTCAATTTGATAAATCTGCTAAGTAATACTTTTCTAACTCAAAGTATTTCGTAGACTCATAGGCTCATAGATTTATAGCTAGAAGATCAGATACAATGAATTCATGGAAGTCCCTTTCATTGGGAAGTTCCTGTAGTTCTACATTCTTTCAACACATAAATAATTTCCCCCAAATGGGACCTTGTGGATTCCTGCCTCCATATCTCTACTCACACCATGCCTCTGCCTGAAGGCTCTTTCATCTACCTATTTTGTCTATTCTTAAAAACACAGTTTGAATTATTTTTTTCACTGTAATGTCTTTTTTTACCAGCCTGGGGGCCTCCCTCCTTTGACTGGTGATAAGATATATTGCCTGGATGTCCCATTCATCATTTTTTGAATTATGTCCTTAATTATATTTTCATTTGTCTAGGCCTTAACTTTCCAGTTAAGACTGTAAGCTTCTTGAGGGAAGAGATCCCCTTCCTATGTCTTTTTGTATCTCTTACTTTCACTCCCTAACACAGTGCCATGAACACAGTAAGCATTCAGAAATTATTTAAATGATTGATTATACGCATTCATTGGATTTTGTGTGTGTGTGTGTGTGTGTGTGTGTGTGTGTGTGTGTGTGTGTGTGTGTGTGTAATTACAGGAAATGCGAATTGAGTTTCTCTTTTTTGGCATGTAAAGTGTCTCCATTTCATGTTTAGTATTCATCGAGCAAAACAGTTGAAGCCTCTGCTAAGTGTGGAGAAGGTGGGAGAGGAGGAGAGATTACTTTGAAAATGCTAAGGATTGATTACTGGGTACCAATCATTTTCATGTTTTAAGAAGTGAACGTTTCTAAGACAGTGTAATGTAGTGATTTTGAGAAAGTCTAGATTCTAATCCTGGCTCCTAACACTAATTCTCTTTGTGACTTTGGACAACTCATTCAATCTCTCGGTGCCTCAGTTTCCTTATCTGTAAAATTCAGGTGAATAATAATACCTACTCTATCTACTTTACAAGGGTGCCACAATGATGAAATGAGATTCGATACCACAGAGAACAAACATTTATAAGACCTTTATTACACACAGTAGTGAGCAGGGTGCATTTTCCTAAATTCACTTAGTGAGACCCAAATTTTAGGTCATGAAAGTACTTTGCAAAGGTAAAAGTGTTATGCCAAAGTAATATATCATTATTAAGGCACCCCCCCAATTAAATTGGGGAGATCTGACCTGGGATGGGGCAGGGCAAGAATCTGTTTTCCTTCACATCAGATTATTTTCACTTCAGATTCAGAAGACTGTCTAATGAACACTTACCTAACAGTTTTGCCTTTGCTGTGTCCTAATTGGAAAAGGCCCAACAAGAAAGAAAAATTAACAGCCTGCCCCTGTCCACATGTTTTGAATATTACTCCAAATGAGCCGTTTATGCCGAAGGAGAGCGAGGATTCAAGGCAGAGATTCTCCCCCCTCCCATCTCCCCTCCCTCCCTCCTTATGTGATAGAAGTGGTGAGGAGGGGGGGGGAGGCAGGATGCTTTTGCTCTATGCACAGAAGGAAGGCTTTGACAAAATTTGATCATGTCTGATGTATGCTAATGTGATCACTGAACCCTGGTCCTCTGGCATTTGTAAAGTTAAACATTGTCAACATGATAATACAGAACAAAAATAATCACTAAAAGTATACAATGTACCTGTATGACATCTGTAAAGCGGAAGCAATTACAGCGCAGAAGAAAGCCAGCTCTGAAGGCAACATATTATTTTGCATATTTTATGTACACACTTTCCGAGAAATATGACCTTTATTTTCTAGTTGGAGTGGAGTGTAATCAGGACTTGAGCAGCTAGTGTAACAGGATCATTAAAAGGAATATTTTCCCTGACATTAGAGGTCTAAATGGGCACTAACCCTCCTTCACAGCCTTAGCTTTTTCCTGTCTGCCCAGACTTAATAAGTGATAAGGCCAGAAGAGAAATAAATCATGGAAATCCCTGTCCAAAGAAAACATATTGACTACAGCCAGGCAAATAACAGACCATAACCAATGGTCCCATTCATCATTCATATAATAGGGATATAAAGTATTTCCTACCTATGAAACCATATAGAGGGTAAAGGCAGATAAGCTCTCCCAATCTAAGGCATGTGATTTGGTTATTAAGAGACATGAACTATTTGTCACATGGCTTTAATCTTTAAGATGTGTTGCCGTTTCTAAACTATAAATTTCTAGTAAAGGATTACAAAGCTATTAACAATAAAGAGTAGGGACTGTGCTTTATAAGTATTCTTGCTTCTGTAATACAATCCTATAAACTCTTGAAACTCTAATCTATTTAGTATGATAGGACATGATTTGTTCTTCAAAGCCAATAAACAATTTGGGGATTTTCATGTTTCATATCTGGCACCATGCTAAATTAAGTACTCAGTTCCTTTGAATATAACTTATAATTGTCCTTTTTCGCGGGGGAAAAAAATCAAATGTCTCTTAACTGGTTTCAGGATTTTAATTTTAAATTTAGGAATTTTGGATTTTCTTCTGTTTAGCTTATCAATCTTTTCGATATCATAGATATGGTTGTTATGTCCCCTGCTAAATGTTTGAGGCAAGGAAGGTATAATAATAGTGTATAATAAATGTCACTTTACTTATATGCTATTAAAATTCTGTTTTTTGTTTTTACCTTAGCTGACATGTTTTTTGTGGTTTTATTGGTGAAGGGCCTTCCTTTATGAATGCAGATCAACAGCTGCTTTGGGTCACACAGCCAGTATGGGTCAGAAAGCAGGATTTGAGTCTTCATTCTGAAATGAACCTTTTATCCACCAGATAGTCCTGCTTCTCGTGTGTTCATAGGGTAACAGAACCTTCCTGGATAAAACATTTTCCTGTATTAAAAACAGTTCCTTGCACATAGTGAATGCTTAATAAGTGGATGTTGAGTTGAATTCTCTTGATATAACTTTGGCTTTTCTGAATAGCAAATCATACACTGCACATAGGGATTTTTTAAAACAGAAAATCATACATAGATTTATAGCTGAAAAGGAATTCAGAAGCCATCTACTAAAAACGCTTCATTTTTTTATAGATGAGAAAATTGTAGCCTGGGGAGATTAAGTGACTTTGTCCAAGGTCATACAGTAGCAAGAAACATAGCTGGGAGTCACCCCAGGTATGGGTGTTGAACTGAGGTCTTCTGATTCCAAATTCTGTGTCACTCCCACCATGAATTGTAGAGTCTATACTTTGTTTTTGTCCTTACTTTTTGGCATTGATATTATAATATATATTATATATATCATCTCTCTCTCTCTCTCTCTCTCTCTCTCTCTCTCTCTCTCTCTCTCTCTCTCTATGCAAAAGGGATAGGGTTGTCTTAAATTAAGAACTGTGTGTAATAACCAGAGAAAAGGTAGATGACTTTTTGAATCAGACTCATAATCCATCTTGCACAACATTTTTCTTTGCTTCCAACTTTTATGATCCTGGATAAATCATAGCATTATATAATTCAGAATGATCAGAGATCTTAGAGAGCATTTAATTTGTGTTTAAGGCCTTCATTTTAGAATCAAGAAATAAAAGGCCCAGTATTATCAAATGATAATAGATTTAGGGATTAGTTACATGACCTCTGAGTTACTGGTACTTCCCTGATGAAATTACTTACTATCACCTATGTTGTATGTATATATGTATATGTATGTATATATTCATATGTGTGAATATATTGTATAAATGCCTGCATATATGTATGTGTATACATCTCTCTATATAGCTATCTATATCATGTATATATTGTCTCATTAAGAGAATATAAACTCCTTGAGGATAGTAACAATTTCATGTTTGTGTGGGAGGTAAGTGTGTGTGTGTGTGTATGTGTGTGTGTGTGTGTGTGTGTGTAGGCAATATATCCTTTGAATCAGTAACTTATCTCATCTTCCTTAGCCCAGATGCCTTTATCAGATCAGAACACCTCCTTTGAATCACTCAAACAAAGGCATTTCAACTAGATGAAGCCGGTGCAGATTGATTGAGAAACTTGGTCCCCATCCACCTAGTTTGGAATCAGGAATTCAAGACTCTGATGGTGGAATGGGGAAAAAGGCATTCCAGCCTTCCACGCTGAGGCTTTAGGGGGTGGGGAAAAGAAGGGTCTTTGTTTCAGCCTCAATGTCACTCTTTAGCCAAAGAAGGATTTTGTGAAATTCAGAAGGCCAGAGGATTTGTATTTTTTCATCAGCGTTCTAGTAATATAATAAGAAGAGTAGTGACTGGGACTAGGAGATGAGGGCAATCTAGTAATACTGAGAAATGCAGGCTTCCAGATTCTACAATACTTTCTACAGAAAAACTATCCCATGACTAAGTGGAACTTCATGAATACCTCATGCAAGGTGGGAAAATTACTTACAGCAATCAAGACCTATGAGTCACTTCTTTGCCATATGTACTCTCAAAGCATGGGTCCAATTTGCCCCAGAATCTTTGTACACATGGGAAAGTGTGTCAAAAACTTTTAGAGGATGCTTTATAACAACCATTAGTATTATATTACCTTAGTTAAAGTAAACCTTTTCTGATTGACAAATTTACATCAATTGATAATAAAGGGGAGAACATACCAGTAGGGGCTTGTAAGTCATAGCATTAAAAAACCTCCCCTAGCCACTCAAGATCCCCTAGAAATTTTGGGGAGAAGAGTCAGCTTAGCTCTGGGTTACCTGACTTACGAGTGCCAATGTGAGTTAGGAGGATAGTTCTAGAGTCTATACGTACTAAATGTGCCTTTCTATCTGCAATGTCCAGCATAGTGCCTAAAACTTAATAATTTCTTGTTACTTCATTAGAGACCCTCTAGTCCAACCCATTCATTTTACAGAAAAGGAAACTGAGGTACCAATAAGTAAAATGACTTTTCCAATGTCACACAAACTCAAACCAAAGTCCTCTGACTACAAATACATTACAATGCACTTTCTGTTATACCATGTTTGCCTGTCTATTTAGTTAATTTGTCTAAACTTGTTGCCTCATCTATAAAATGTATGTAACTGTCTCACCAACTTCATAAGGCTGCTATGAGGCTAATAGGAATGAATAATGAATGGAGAAAATGTATTAATTACTATGTGCCAAACACAAGGCTAAGTAGGGAGGATACAAATACCAAAGGGAGACATTGCTTGTCCTTAAGGAGCTTAGATTTGAATGGGGAGACCACAACACACAAGTATGACGGCCAGAGTGGGTGGTTTGGAAAGTCACAAGGATGTTGGGAGAAACTATGAGGGGATGGACTGATGTGTTCTTTCCAGTGTCTGTATTGATTTGATTATAGTTGCGATAGAGCTGGAAGGGACCTTAATGGTCATCTAGTCCCACCTGCCCATTTTACAAATGAGAAAACTGAGATAAGACAGGGGTTGAACCAAGATGATAGAGTACAGGCCACCCAGCTGAACTCTCCCAACATTCCCCTCTAAACATAAACATAAAATAACACCTCAGATCAAATTTTGGAGCAGCAGAGGCAACAAAAGATCAAAGGGAGAGATTTTTCTAGACTAAGACAACTTAGGAGGTTGGCACCTGAGTGGGTGCAGGCCCTGAGTGTGGCAGGAGTGAGCACTAGCAGAAGCAGCAATTTCTAGAGCTCTTCAGCCCAGAGACAGTAAGGGGGTTGGACAACTGGTCAGAAAAAGATTATGGGAGACCCTTAGCTAGGACTGGATGCAGCTGGCCCTGATTGGCCACTTTATTACCCATAAGTAGTTCTGGGTCACAGTTCCAGGGGGAGAGGGGTACTTGTTACAAGGGATCAGGGGCCCTGGTCACAGAGTCAAGGAGAGCACTTGTACTTGTGGCTACAGGAGAGCAGTGGTCCTTCCTGGGTAAAGACCAGAGCACAGACCAGGAGAGCAGTGACTGCACTTCTTCCAGAATAACCTTGGAAGCATAGAAAACTTGTAGAACTCAAGAACTAGCTCTGAAAACAGCAGTGCAAAAAACCCCTGAAGTTTGGCATAGTGCCTCCCCATGCCCAGAGCCCAACTTTAACATGAAGTTCAAAGTCAAGAATAGGCTGGGAAAATGAGCAAACAACAACAAAAAGAACTTAATCATTAAAAAAAAAACTATTATGATATCGGGGAAGACCAAGACAGAAACTTAGAAGAAGAAGACAGTAATGTGAAATAACTACAAGCAAAGCCTCAAAGAAAAATGCCAATTGTGTCCAAGGCCGGTAAAAATTCCTAGAAGAATTAAGGAAAAATATAAGAGTAGCAGAGGAAAAATAGGGGAAAGAAATGATAATGATGCAAGAAAATTAGGAAAAGAGAATTAATAGCTTGGTAAAAGAGACTTGAAAAAGTAGTGAAGAAAATTATACGTTAAAAAGAAACAAAAACCAAAATTGGCCTGATGGTAAATGAGGCATAAAAATTCACTGAAGAAAAGGACTCCTTAAAAAGCAGACTAGGCCAAATGGAAAAAGAGGCACAAAAATTCGCTGAAGAAAATAAATCCTTAATAAGCAGAATTGGCCGAATGCAAAAAGGAAATACAAGAGCTCAGTGAAGAAAATAATTCCTTAAAAATTAGAATTGAGCAAGTGGAAGCTAATGACTCCATGAGACTTCAAGAAATAATGAAGCCAAGTCAAAAGAATGAAAAGTTAGAAGAAAATGTGAAATATCTCATTGGCAAAACAACTGACCTGGAAAATAGATCCAGGAGAGATAATTTAAGAATTATTGGACTACCTGAAAGCTATGATCAGAAAAAAAAAAGGTAGGGCAAGAACTGGTAAATGTGATTGTTGAGATATTGTCAAGAATGTTAAAAAAAAAAAAACAAACAATGGGAGTTGCAAGAACCATCCTGGGACTGGAGAAGGTCACAGCTCTGATTTTCCAAAAAAGAAGAGAAAATCGTCTGAAAACTGTAGGTGGGTGAACTTGACCTCAATTTCCATAAAAATTCTAGAATAGATTATTAAAGAGATGGTTAGTGAGCTTCTAGAAAAGGAGTCGGTGGTCACAGAATCAGTGTGGATCAAGAACAGGTCAAAGCAGCGTACTTCGCTTACTGTCCTGCTACATCCCAGAAATGCTACAGATGTCATTTATGTAGCTTTTGGCAAAGCCTTTGATGAGGTGCCTCATGGTATTCTTGTGGACAAGATGAGAAAGAGGGGTGAGAGTGATAAAGTTAGATGGTTTCAGACCTGGTTGAATGACTGGACTCGGAGAGCAGCTATTAATAGCTCAGTGTATAAACTTGACTAGAGGTCTCAAATGGAGTGCCCCAGGGATCTGCTTTGGCTTTGCGCTGCTTAACCTGTTTATTAATGATTTGGTTAAACACATTGGGGGAATGCTTCTTCAATCTGCAGATGACACAAAGCTGGGAGGAATGACTAATAAACTGAATGACAGAGTAAGGCTCTAAAAGGCTCTCGAACAGACTAATACAAAATCAATTTTATAAATCTCAGTTTGGAAGGGCATGGTTAGCCAGCAACCATGTAGTAGTACTCTGAAAAAGATCTTGGAATTTTAATGAACTACAAGCTCGATATGTCAAAAAATGTGAAATGGCAACCAAAAAAAAAAACCAAACCCAAAACCTAATGAGGTTTCGGGTCTCTTTAAGAAATGTTTAGCTTCCAGGAACATGGAGATGTATTGTCTCTGCCCTCTTCCCTGGTGACACAGAACATGGAATGTTGTGTTCAGTTCCAAGGTGTACAGTTTAGGAAAGACACCAGTAAACTGGTGAAATCCAGAGGAGGGCAACAAGATGTTAAAGGGCCTCAAAGCCACGCCGTAGGAGGAGCAGTTGACAGAATTGGAAATTTTTAGCCTGTAAAAGAGGAGACTCAGAGGGGGCATAAGAGCTGGCTTTCAAGTATTTGAATGGCTGTCATGTGGAAAAGAGATTAGACTTGCTCTGCCTGGTCTCAGCAGGCAGGGCCTGTAACAATGAGTGGAACTTGTAGAGAAGAAAATTTGGGCTTAATATTAGGGAAAAAAACAAAGAAAAATCACCTAACAGAGTAATTCAGAAATGAGGAGGTAGTAGATTCTTTCTCCTTGGAGGGTTTTTTTTTTTTAGGAAAAGCTAGGCAAATACCTGTTTATTTATTTATTTTTATTTTTTTGGGTAAGCAGTGTTAAGTGACTTGACCAGGGTCACACAGCTAGTAAGTGTCTGAGGCCGGATTTGAACTCAAGTGTTCCTGAGTCCAGGGCCGGTGCTCTATGCACTGTGCCACCTAACTGCCCCTGAATACCTATTTAATATGATATAGTAGAAAGACCAACTCTAGAATTCAATAACTCTCTATTTCTGTGAAAATGATGAGTAAATAAAACTCAAATTCATCTAAAGCATCATATCATATCTAAAGGTCAATCAAAGCCAGTTTTTTTTTTAAAGTGATTAGCTAAGTTCAACCATTTTCCCCCACATAAAGGTAACACTTTCAGGTATATTTTTAAAACTCACTTCTGTCATTTTTTTTACATAGCAATTGGCCTTTTCAACTTTTGAGTCTCAACGATTTTTATGACCCTCTCAAACTTTCCCTGTTTCTTTGTTTAGAGCCATTTTTTTTACAGATATTTGGAGGGGTTTGGAGGAGAGCTCGTCATTCTCCTATTTCTTATTCCTTGGCCAATTTACTTTTCTCCTTTCCTTTCTTCCTTTCTTTCTGATTCTTTCTTCCTTCTTTAAATTTCTCCTACCTCTCAGAGATTCCCATTTTTTTCTTTGATTTTTCATTTCCTGACCCAATTCTCTTCTCCTCAGTTTGAACCTTATCTTCACCTATATCTATATCCTCCATATAACCTATATTTTCCATCTACAGTGGACTACTATGGGATATCTGTCTTAACGGAAGAAATGGAAACCTCTTTGTTTATGGGTTCTTGAAATTCCATGGAATTGTTTCAGTGGTGATGGAAAGAGCAATACAGTGTGTAATTCTCCAGAGTATGCAAGATCTGAGGAGATTGGGACCCTTTCATTACTTCAAAAATCTATCTCTTTTCTTGTTGTCAGGTCATGTGCCGTATACAGCTCTGTGTATGACTTGAATTACCTGGGTCCTATAAGCGTCTTAATATGAGCAAAGGTCTAGTCAGTCAGAAAGAATTTATTAATCACCAGGAAGGTAGTTAGATGGCCCAGTGGATTGAACACTGGGCCTGGAGTCATGAAGACCCGAATTCACATCCAGTCTCAGATACTAGCTGTGTAACTGGGGGCAGGTCACTTAACTTCTGTTTGCCTTGATCCAATGGGAAAGGTAATGGCAAACCATTTTAATATCTTTGCCAAGAAACCACCATAGATGTATTGGTGTGCTGTGGTCCACATGGTCATGAAAAGTCAAGATGAACAATCAAACCAAACCAAACAAAAAGATGTGCTAGGAATTGTGCTAAATGATACTGAAGGGTGTGTCCTCAACCATTGTCCTGCTGAGAATCCTGGGCTTTCAAAGCCTAGGCAGCAGAGTGCGAACTTTGGGAGGTCTTGCAAACACATTAAGGCTTTCAATTGGGGTTCATTAGTGAACTGTATGTACGTCTATGATCTAGAAATTCGCCTAGCTATGTTCAAAGAAGGTATGAAACAGTGATTTTTTTTGGCAGCAACAACTCTTAAAAATCATCTACCAAATTGTTGAAGGTTGTGATCTCACTGTGACAAAATGAAGGATTTTTGAAATTATGTTAAATATGTGTGTAATGTTGAGTAGATACCATTTCATTTGGGAGATGTAAGAGGCACCTTCAGAACTGTTCTATTCATAACAAATGTAGGAATCTATACAAAACCTCTCCTTAAGATGGGGCTTCTCCCATGGAACAGAAACATTGAAAGGATAGCATGTGCTTCCTTCTCTTGTCCTCACTGATCTTCTGACCATGCTCCTGAATGTAATCTTTCACCTTTTTCCTGTTGACATCAATTGTGGTTAACCTCTTTACATCATGAGATGAAACCTGAACTGCTACTTCCATTGCACCTGGTATGGCTTTGGTAGTTAGCCTCAGGAAACACCAGCTCCAAGCAAAAGGGGTTAATTTAGTTTTTTTTTTTTAAAAAGAGCTATACATATATTTATATATCCACAGTGTAATGCCTTCACATCCACTTTACACATTTGTAGCATTTCCCTTTGGTTTAAACTGATTTCTAAAATACACAATTAGATCCTATGGACCATTAAGGGTTCGTTAGGAGGTTTGGGGTAGCAGTGAAAGTCCCAAGAGAACTTCGTTGGAAAGGAAATGACAGAAACATCTTGTTTTCTTTCTTTTCTTCAGTTTCTGCAACTCTAAAAGTGATATATTTTTAATACATAAAAAGATGTATTATAGAAGGAATTGCCAAAAACCATTTCGCACATGTGTTACACTAACTTTGAGAACTGTTACTGAGTTCATGGGGCTGAGAAACTGCACCCATCCCTTCTCCCTAAGGGCTCTCTCTGCTCTGGACCCAGACATGTGATCTGGACTGAGTTTAGGACTAGAGGAGTCTGGCCTCTAATGAGAAGGGGCTCCCCCTACCTTTTTCCACACTCTGGCTTGTTAAACCCCTAGCTGGTGCTTTAGGGATAAATTATTTAATGCTTAGGTTTTGGTTTATGTATAGTCTCCAGGAAAGGGGGAACTGAAAGGTACTTAATGTACACTGTGTATCAGGAATGGGTTAGGCATTTATATCTTACATACAAAAAGAAATGCAAAGAAATACAAATTTATGGTGAACATTGACAGAATGACTGAAACAGGATTCAGTAACAACTATCGTTGCAGTTTTCTGAGAGATTGATGCTTAAATCAGATCAGAACATAAAGCAGCTCACGGGGCCACTAAAGAGGCCTAGCCATATTTCCTATTGCTTCTGAACTATTCAAACAATTCCTAGTTATTTTCCTGTCTTTGGTCATCTTTTCCCTTGTACCCAGGACCTCTTGACCTCTCACACTTAAATGGTTGCCTTCAAGCTTGGACGCATCTACCTCATGAACAATATTTAATTCTCAGGAAAGAACATAACAGTGGAAAAGGCAATCAGGGGCCCAGGTGCAAACCTGCCTAGTTAAGTCTTCTATTCTACTTGCTACAGGGCCATGGCCCTTCTGCACCCCTCACCAAAAATCTGAGAGTTAGGTAATGCTACTAAGAGGGCCAAAGGAAGAAAGAGCTAGCTGGAATCTGGCTTTCCTTTGAATTGATACAGTTGTCATCCAGTTTCCCTAGGCTAGACCAGTCAAAGTTTTCTGTGTCTTATCAAAGAGACAGATCCTTCCAGGCTTAGCTACCAAAGCAGCTAGAAAATTCCATATACCCAAAGGGCAAAGCACTGATGTCCTTGGAAATTTCTAGGGGAGGCTTGGGCACATTGTCCCTGAGATGTTTCCCATAGATTAAATCAATTCAATAGAATCAAGGCTGAAAAGTTTGTGAATAGTCAAGAGGTGATGTGTTGTAGGGGCAGCTAGGTGGCGCAGTGGATAGAGCAGCGGCCCTGAAGTCAGGAGGACCTGGATTCAAATCCAGCCTCAGACCAAACACTTGACACTTACTAGCTGTGTGACCCTGGGCAAGTCACTTAACCCCAATTGCCTAAAAGCAAAAAAAAAAAAGAGAGGTGATGTGTCATGAACTAGGGTACAATTTTACAAGCTAAAAGTTTGACTTTTGTACTTTGCCCTTTCAAGGACATTATCATAGTCTATGGCACTGAAAAATTAAGGGGTTTACCTGTGCACACACAGCTAGCATGTGTCACAGGCAGGATTTTTACCAAGGTCCAATATTATTCTGAGCTTTTCCCCAGTACCTTAGGTAGCCCTCTAAGACTTTAAGCTACAAATTTACTCATTCTTCAACAAACATTTATTTAGTACCCAAGATGTGCCAAGCATTGTGCTTTTGTATATCAAAGTATAAAAACAAGAGTCCTTGCCCTGAAGAAACTTATACTATTTGACTAAAAAAAAGTACGTTTATGAATAAATATTCTTTATATACATATCTATCTATCTATCTATCTATCTATCTATCTATCTATCTATCTATCTATCTAAAGTAATTTTAAAAGCAGAGGAACCACTAGCAACTGGGGGAGATCAGCAAGACTTGGACTTGTATAATGACATTTGAAATGAGTCTTGAAGGAAGCTACATAGTCCAAGAGGTAGAGGAGAGGAGTTGCTGAATGCTATGAGTGGCGGAAGTTGTCACACCAGAATTTCCCTATATTGATGAAGTCACAAGTTGAGACAAAAATATGTGGATATCAGAATATTTAATATTTTTCTGTTTTTTTTTTTGCATTTAATAAAGATTAAAGTTGGCAAGATATACCACTAGTGGCTGTTAAGAAACATACTGTACAAAAAACAGGATTGTTATTATTGTATCATTCTCATGGGGTGTGTGTGTGTGTGTGTGTGTGCGCGCGCTCCTGTGTGTGCCTGTGTGTAAGTTATGACTCTTGTCACAGAAACATCATGAGTAAAACTTGGTTTCATGAAGAATTAGTATTTTAAATTCCTAAGTTTCCACATTTTTTGTGAAGCAGAGACAGCAGTTCAGCTTTTGAGGAGGAAGAGGCCTGTGGGATGAACCATGTCTGGGGGATGTAGAAATCCCACCAAATAAAAGGGGATGATGACCATTTACTGAACACAGGCTAGCGGGCCTGTTGTCAATGGAAGCTATCTGAAGTGAGCTCAGCTTCATTGACCAGAGACATCAATGCCAATCAGGGAATAACAATATTAAAATTTTACAGATCTTATGTTTGGCAGCAGAGAGCGTTAGTATGTAACATTTTACAGATTAGGACTAGAAATTAAAGAACAGAATTCTAAAGTGGTAGAATTTTGGAACTAGAAGGAGCCTGAGATTTTATCAATTAAACCACTTTATTTTATAGATGAGGAAATGTAAAAGCAGAAAGATTAAAAGAACTTCAAACAGCTCACTAGTGGAAGAGCTAGGTCTAGAAACCTCAAGTTCTTTACTCCCAGTCCACTATTCCCACCCACCATATTTTCTCGGTGGGGATGGCCAAAAGCTAAAAAATTTTTATCCTTCGTAGGACATCTGGGATCAAAACCCAAATTCATGAATTGTTCTTTTTCGGTCTTCTGTGCAATATGCATGCATAGTTACATCTATGAATGTTGTCATTCAGTCATTCCATTGTGTCCAACTATTTGTGACACCATTAACTATAGGACACCAGGCCCTTCTATATTATCTCCTGAAGTCTGTCCAAGCTCATGTTTGTTGCTTCCATGACACTATCCATCTCATCTTTTGCCATCCCCTTTTCCTTTTGCCTACAATCTTTCCCAACATCAAGGTCTTTTCCCAGATAGGACATAAAATTTAAGGGGGGGGGGGAAAGATCTAGAATTTGCTAAGGATTAAAAAAAAATGAACCTGTTCTCAAAATAATATGTCAAGGTTACTTGGTAAGCTCATCTCTAATTCTGAAGACCATTTCAAATTACTTCCAAAAGTTGTTGATCATGTTTTAAATTAGGGCCCAAGGAATGGATGGAAATGTCGAACATGTTTGATTTCATAGGCTCTTGCCAATACAAGGTAAACAAAAACACACCAACAATTCTCTTGCCCTTTCATGTTTACTTTTTTATCTTTCTGTTGACCTGAAAAAAAAGTATCTTTCTTGCCTTCAGAGTAACTCTGATGCCCACAAAAAGTCACATGCCTTTGCCACCAATGATGAAATCGAGTCTCACAATTTAAGGGAGATAACTTCACTCTATCTTTAATGCCAACATTAAGAGTCCCTGTGTATTATCAGCAAACTGGCTGTCATGAAGAACTCATGAAGAATGGAGGTTCATTTTCACAAGACTCTAGGCCAGGGAGCAACAGTGCGGGTCAGCCCCAGAGATCACTGTCTTCATGGCGCCTCCCTCATGTCTGTTGACCTTGGTGACTTATGACGATGTTTCTTCTCAGGTCACTGAACAAACACGGTTCCTCAGTTTTGCCATCGATTTCTGCTCTTTGATGTTCCCTGGAGAGATGAGGCATTGTTGGCCTCTGTCTTGTTTAGTGTACTCATACTTGGTGGGTTTGGAGAAAAATTAAGAATCAAATATAATGGGACACCTTTATGTTGATAAAGGACAAATTTAAAAATGATATCTGTATAATATCAGGATTTTAGCACTGATATTTATTATGCTTTTGGGGGAGGGCATGTGATATTGGGCCCATGGCACATCTGCATTCATAGAATATTGAGTCATGATATAAGGAGTTTTCCCATACCTTCCTTTTGAGGAGAAGTAGAATTATATGACTATAAAACTGAGGTTTCCCATGCCTTGATAAGATTCTAACAGGATACGCAAGCATTCAGTTGTGGTGAGAAGGGAAAAAGGCCAGTTGTCCTGAGTAGCTAAATTGTAATGAATTAAATAGAAAAGGGAAGGATGTTAATTCCAGTCCTCAAACTGCAGTTAATTATGGGGTGACTGATTTAAAAACAGCCCCATTTAATCCTTTAATATAATTATTCAATTAAATTCATTCCCCCCACCCCCTGCTTTCTGTTTCTCATAGCATTTCTTTTTATCTCTGCCTTCCCTGGTTTGCTTATGATGTGTCCAGTTGGTGTGAAGAAATACTTCCCTGGTCTTAGGTGGTAATGGGAAATGGCTACAGTATTTCATAATTGCCTAAATTAAATAATATGCACATAAATGGAAACTTGAGTGTAAATTGTGGGCCTGAATGCAGCAAAGAATTAAGTCTCTATATCCCAATATCTTTTAACCAATCAGGATAAAGTACTTCCCATTTTATTGTATGCTACTTAGAATAGTTTATTGCATTATTAAGTCCATGTTACAAGAAGCACATTGTTGTTTAAGACTCATTGATTTAAGCAGAACTATTCTTGTAAAGTTTCGTAGGCTTTTACATAAAAAAGAGAAAAGCCCATATAAAATTATAAAACCTTAATGTTATATAACAGCCTATAATATAATATACCACATTTTCTAAAGAAACCACCAAAAATTTTAATGAGTTTATTAGAGTGACTGTTTGTGAATTCTAAAATGTCATGTCTAATTAGGCTTAATGGATTTGAGTAATTCTCTAATGAAATCTGTAGCTTCGTTCACCAGGCTTATTCCTTGTCCTCCTGCCCTTAAGATGATTTTACTTTATTTTATTTTGGGCAGCATTAAAAAGAAATGAAAGAGGATCATTCTGCCTCACTCTTGGATGGATGTGGTGAAAAAATACAGTTCATATTATGAAGTTAATGTGAATTATCATGTAATTACCACTGGCTGCACTGTCATGATTATTTAGTTACCACTGAGCATTTTCTGCCAAATAGCACACATTATTTGATAGGAAGTGTAGAATTAACTCACACCATCCCAGAACTCACTGAGGGAGTGAACTCAGGTCCTTTGCCTTAAATGCAGGGCCAGCTAATGCTAACATCTAAATAATCAAAGCACAGAGCAGACAGACAGCAGTGCAGGATATGAGTTTACATAATTTGATTTGCTGATGCTTTAAACACTTAGCAGGAGACAGCTATGGAAGCCAATTAAATCTCTCCAAGGTGCATGGAGTTATCTCCTTTGTGAGAAACAATTTAAGTGAATTGCATTGGCCCTTTAACTGGAGGGGAAGAAAGCATTAGGAATGAAATTTCAGATGCAAAATGCTGATCAACTGGGCCTCCCTTTCGTGATTTTCAGCTTTGTGCTCCTTTGACTGCTAATATTTTAATATTTTAAGGAATTTGCATTTTTATTTTGCAAGCACAGGATTATTTTAAACTTTTTTTTCCTCCATGAAAGTTCCCCTTTAGTTATTGATTATGTTGTGCCTTTAAACATGGTATAGTGCCTAAAAGAGTAAAAAAAAAAATCATGTTGGTACATTCAGTACCTTTCAGATACTGCGTCTTATTTAGTGTACCGGAATTCCCAGTTTAAAGTAATCACAAAATTTATGGAGAAACGGATAAAAAAGGTTGTAAAATATCGATTTGGGGAAAATAATAACACAACTCATCTATAATAAGAAGAAAAATGAAGCAATAATTCAGGGGGTATCGAGCGGTCTGCCGCTGGGAGTATTGATCCAATACTTTAGTGTATGAGATCGCACCTGAGATTGGTCTGAAAGAAAGCACTGCATTCCTCCGCTCATTATTTCACAGATGCTATCGCCTTGTTACACAGGCCCTGCAGAGTTTGGGCTGTTGCAGCAGGGAGAGCGGGACCCACAATAAAAAAAAAAATCCCAGAAATCTATATCACCTTAAAGCCATAGTTCCTGGACTTAATAACACATTGGCTCTGGTCTCAGATGTTCCTTATTGCTTTACAGGAGCTAATGACAATTCCTATGCTGTTTGGCTCATTTGGGTCCCAAACGGATCTTGATCTTGTAAATTGGCAACTTACAATTTGAAGGGATTTCTGCTGTGAGCGAAACATGATGTATCTGCCATCTTTAATTGGAAACCATACACGGACAGAGAACCATCACTTTCAGTCTCTACGGGACACATTGGCTTCTGTCCAAAATAGGGATTCATATTACATTAAAAACAGAATAGAAATTGCTCTTTTATAAATTAGGTGTGTTAAGATTCCTTTGCAAAATCCTTAAAAGAATGTAATCTCAGATACTAAGATACATCTTCATCTTTCTCTAATTTAAGTGACTGGGCTTGGTGGGTGCGGGGAAGAATTTGCATTAATATGATGAAACAAGTCAGCAATGTGTTATCACAACAATTACTTAATGCTTAGGTCCATAATGTCCTATTTCCAAAGAAATCCAGACTCTTTCAAAATTACCCAGTCAACAACATTTTGAAATGTGATCATTTTTCCCGAGTAGGTTTTTGTTTTGTTTTGTTTTGGGGTGTGTGTGTGTGTGTGTGTGTGTGTGTGGTGTGTGTGTGTGTGTATGGAGGGGGGGGTGGTAATCATAAGTGGATTTTGCAGAACATAACCAAAAGACAAACCTTGTCAAGTCTTACATGGTCACTTCAGTGGGAATACTTCGGTTTCTAAATATTTAGGGCGTTTTCCTAGTGACAGAGCTGCTCTCTATCACTGCTCAGGAGTCTTCCCAGGCTTCTCCCCTGGATCATTATCTAGAAATATGAGCACACCAGCTGACTACCTTCTTAACAGATCAAGCCTCCTGAAATTTCAATAAACATTGATCCATGTGATTGAACTAGATCCTTGAAATTGTTGTTTCTGTAATATTTCTCTCTCTCTCTCTCTCTCTCTCTCTCTCTCTCTCTCTCTCTCTCTCTCATCCCCCTTCCCTCCCTCCCTTTCTCTCCCCTTCTCTCCCTCTTTCTTTCTCTCTCCCTCCTTCTCCCCCTCTCTCCCCTCCTCAACCTCTTCTCCTCCCTCCCCATCCACCCTTGGGGAAAACAAAAATCTACCAACAGAATATGTGAAACTGACACTCAGTGTCAATAAGGGGAATGGGAGCTAGAATGAGAGAGAACCAAATCTCCAGGCAATATGACATAACTCTAGAAATGGATTTCAACACACTGCAAATCACGCCTCCCCTCTTTCTGTACAGTAAGATTGAAAGTCATCACTGAGACTTAAACTGTGAATATTGAAATGACGAGATGTATGGTACATTTAGTAAGGCACTGGTGAAGTGCCGGAGTCATCTTAACTTTGTCTTTTAATTTTAAGGATTTATTGGTTGCGAGGAGAGAGGATATTTATATGCATTTTTAGGGATTCACAAAACATGCATTTGCCAAACAGTGCAAAGAATGGAAAGAAATCATCATTAGGAAGCTAGATGATTCAGAAAATATGGTGAGAAATATGGGAGTGACATAATATATTATCTCAGCTCCTTTTCACTCAATGTTTTTGACTCATGATTATTCAGTGTAGCAGTAGATAGACTATGCCAAGTCACTTTGGAGTTAGAAGTGTTTTGGTATTAAAGAAGAGCCACAGATACTTAGCAAGTGCAAATATGATAAATGATGTCAAGTTATCTCAATATATATGTATATATTTTACTTCTACCCTTTGATTTCTTGTAATGAAAGTAAACCAGGAAGCAAAAAGAAAGCAATTAACTCTGGCGATGATTACTTAGCTTCTGTAGCATCAGAATGCCAAAAAAAAAAAAACCAAACCAAAACCAAAAACAAACCCAAGATTGCATTTCTTTATAAAAATATTTATTTTAAATTCTTTTCTTTTTAAATTTTGAGTTCCATATTCTCTTCCTCCCTCCTACCCCTCTCTCACCCACTGAGAAGGCAAGCAATATAGTCTCAATTATAAATGTGAAATCATGAAAAATATTATTTTCATATTAGCCCTATTGCAAAAAAGTAAGAAAAATAAAGTGAGAAAATTATACTTCAATTTGCACTCAGTTCATTAGTTCTCTCTTTGGAGATGGATAGCATTTTTTCATCATGAGTCTTTTGGAAATGTCTTGGATCATTGTACTGATCAGAGCAGCCAATCACAGTTGATTATCATTACAATGTTGCTGTTACTGTGCACAATGATCTTCCAGTTCTTCTCACTTCACTTTGCATCAGTTCATAGAGAATTTGCCATGGTCATTTCTTATAGCATAATAATATTTCATCACAATCATATGTCATAACTCATTCAGCTATTCCCCAATTGAAGACCATCTCCTCAATATCCAGTTCTTTGCCACCTCAAAAAGAGCTGCTGTAACTATTTTGGTACATAGAGGTCCTTTTCCTTTTCCTTTGATCTCTTTGGGGTACAGATCTAGTAGTGCCATTGTTCAGTCAAAGAGTATGCACAGTTTTATAGCCCTGTGGGCATAATTCCAAATTGTTCTCCAGAATGGTTGTACCATTTACAATTGCACCAATAGTAAGAACATCAGTGTACTATTTTCCTCCATCATCCCCTTCAGCATTTGTCATTTCTGATAGGAATGAGGTGATACTTCAGAGTTGTTTAATTTGCATTTCTCTAATGAATAGTGAGTTAGAGCATTTTTATATGACTGTAGATAGCTTTGATTTCTTCTTCTGAAAATTGCCTATTCATATCCTTTGATCATTTATCAATTGGGAAATGATTCTTATTTTTATAAATTTGTCTTAGTTCTTTATATATTTGAGAAATGAGGCACTCATTACAGAAATTTGCTGTAAATTTTTTGTTATTACTTCATTGTCTGTAGTAACCTTCTAGCAAAATATAATTTCCCTTTTTATCTCTTTTAACTAGGTCCATTTTTGTATTTGCTTTGTGTGAGATTATAATTACTAACCCCTCCTTTTTTTACTTCAGCTGAAACATATTACATTTTGCTTTTATTTTAACCCTGTGTGTCTTTCTATTTCAAGTGTGTCTCTTGTAGGCAACATATTATAGATTCTGATTTCTAATCCATTTTACTGTCTACTTACCTATTATTGGTGAATTCATCCCATTCACATTTGCAGTTATGATTACTGTTTCCATCCCAAATTCTTTTGTTTATTCTTCACTCTCTTTTTTTTATCTTGTCCCTTCTCAAAATCTGTTTTACTTCTGACCATTGCCTCCCTTGATCCACTCTCCCTTTTATCTTCCCCCTCTGTTTTTCTTATCTCTTTTCTCTCCTATTTCCCTATTGGGTAAGATAGATTTCTATATCCAACTGAGTTTTTATAGAAATCTATCTTACCCAATAGGGAAAAAGGAGGGAAAGGAGATGATCCAATTGTAATGAGAATAACATTCAAGCATTGCCTGTCACCCCCTTTTTCCACCTCCACTGTAAAAGCTCTTCCTTGTGCACCTCTTTTATGTAAGAGAATTTTCCCCATCCTGCCTCTCCCTTCCCTTTCTCCCAGTGAAGCCCTCTTTCTTACCACTTCATTTTTTGGAGATCATTCCAACCTAATTGACTTACACCCAGGTCAACTATCTATGTAGATTCCTTCTAACTTCCCTAAAAATGATTAAAGTTCTTAGGAGTTACATGGATAATCTTTCCATATATGAATGTAAACAGTTTAACCTTATTGAGTTCTTATGATTATTCTTTCATGTTTATCTTTTTGCATTTCTCTCAGTTCTTGTGTTTGAATGTCAAATTTTCTGTTCATCTTTGATGTTGTCATCAGGAATGCTTGAAAGTCCTCTATTTCATGAAATATCAATCTTTTCCCCTGAAGGATTATACTTAGTTTTGCTGGCTAGGTTATTCTTGGTTGTAATCCTAGCTCCAATGCTTTCTGGAATATCATATTCCAAGCCCCCTGCTCCTTTAATGTGGGAGCTGCTCAATCTTAAATCTAAATCTAAATCTTGATTGTAGCTCCACTGTATTTGAATTGTTTCTTTCTGGTTGGTTGCAATATTTTCTCCCTGACATGGGAGCTATGGAATTTGGCTATAATATTCCTGGGAGTTTTCATTTTGGGAGTTCCATATCTAAGATATTAGAACAGTTTTCCTTGATAATTCTTTGAAATATAATGTTTAGGCTCTTTTTTTTTAAATTAAGGCTTCATGAAGTCCAATAATTCCTAAATTATCCCTCATTGATCTATTTTCCAGGTCAGTTAATTTTACAAGGAGATATTTCATATTTTCTTTTTTTTCCCATCCTTTTGACTTTTTTTTGTTGTTTCTTTAATGTTTCATGGAACCATTAACTTCCACTTCTCCAATTCTTTTTTTTAAGGAATTATTTTCTTTAGTGAGCTATTGTACCAAGTGAGGGAAACTTGACCTATTTTGCTTTTTAAGGAGTTCTTTTCTTCAGTGAATTTTTGTGCCTCTTTACCATTAGGCCAATTCTTTTTTTTAAGGTTTTATTTTCTTCAGTATCTTTTGTGCCTTTCTACCATGCTGTTAATCCTCTTTTTATAATTTTCTGGCAACCTTCTCATTTCTTTCCTCAATTTTTCCTCTACTACCCTTATCTCTTTAACTCTACCAGGATTTCTTGTTGGGCTTGGGTTTAATTAGTAGTTTCCTTTGAAACTTTGCTTATTTTTGTTTTCATGTCATTATCTTCTTCTGAGTTTGTGTCTTAGTCTTCCCTGCCACTGTAGTAGTTTTTTATGGTCCAGTTCTTTTTTTTTTTATTGCTCACTTTTTTTTTCTAGCCTATTTCTTGACTTTGAATTTTATGTTAAAATTGAGCTCTGTTCACCTGGGAGTGGGTAGGCCGATTCCCAAGCTTCAGACTTTTTCATGCTGCTGATTTTAGAGCTAGTTCTGGGAGTCTGCAAGTTTTCAGTGCTTCCAAGATTATCCTGGGGGATGTGTGGTCACTGTTCTCCTGGTCTGTGCTCTGATCTTTATTCAGGAAGGGCCACTACTCTCCTGTAGCCACATGCACAAGTCCTCTTCTCCATCTGGAACTGCAACCCAGAAATACTATGGGCAAAAGAACTTCCAGTCATCATCCGCTGCCCTCAGTGCCAGCACAGGGTCTCCTGTAATCTATTTCTGACCAGTTGTCATACCCTCCCTTTGCTGTCTCTAGGATGAGAGTTCCTGAAGCTGCTGCTGCTGCTGCTGGTGCTGGCGCAGCATGCTGCACCTCAGACCCGCCTCTATCCTCACATCACATGCCTTTCTTTGATGACTTCCTAAGTTTTCTTAGACTAGAAAACTGTCTCAATCTGACCTTTTGTTGGCTCTCCCACTCCAAAATTTGATCTGAGGTGTTACTTTAAAATTATTTGAATGGGAATGTTGAGATAGTTCAGCTGGGTTGCTGCTTCTAATCCATCACCTCCACAAGATTGCTTTTCTAATACCTCCTGTCTTTCTCTTTCTCCTCCTTCCTTTCTCCTCCTTCTCTTTCTCCTCCTTCCTCTCTCCTCTTTCTCCTCCTTCCTTTCTCCTTCTTCTCTTTCTCCTCCATCCTTTCTCCTTCTTCTCTTTCTCCTCCTTTCCCCTCCCCCTCGTTTTATCAACAGCAGATTATTTGGCTGGTTTGGAAACGCCTTCCCTTCCTTTTTGAACAACAGCTTGTCAGATGGTGCCACTCGACTGCACTGCTTGCTGCTGCATGTGCTGACACTCCTGATTTATGGAGATAATTGTCATAGGTTCATGCTGAACCCCTAGCACAGAAACTCCCTGTACAAATGCAGATCAGTAACTGTTCCACACCATCATGCCATATATTTCCCTCACCTCACCAATGCCCTAATCAGTAACAGGAAGCACTACTCTATTCTGACTGCTCTCCTCTCCAATAATTCATCACCCAAATTCCATCAATATCAACAACTCACTGACTAATCATCAACTCTAATAGCTCTAAAGCTGGAAGGCCATCGAATCCCATTCCCTAGTCTTACTCAGGTTCATAGAGGTTGTGACTTCCCTAAGAGCACACTAGTATTAAGCAATAGGGGCAGGATTTGAACCCCGATCATGTCATTGCAGAGCCAGTGTTCTTTCCAGTTCACTAAGTCCTTTTAAGGGACCTCTTGGAGCAACTTAACCTTTTTTTTTTAGGCAGTTGGGGTTAAGTGACTTGCCCAGGGTCACACAGCTAGTAAGTATCAAGTGTTTGGTCTGAGGCTGGATTTGAACTCAGGTCTTCCTGACTTCAGGGCCAGTGCTCTATACTGTGCCACCTCGCTGCCCTGGGGGCAACTTAACTTTTAACTTGATTTGCTTAGGGATATACAGTGTTAGAGGTTCTTGACTCTGAGGATAACATGTCATATAATGGCTGGCTCAGTCAAAACTTAATTCATCCTCAACATCTCTTATTTGAATTTAGTTGATGATTAGTCAGTGAGTTGTTGATACTGATGGAATTTGGGTGATGAATTATTGGAGAGGAGAGCAGTCAGAACAGAGTAGTGCTTCCTGTTACTGACTAGGGCATTGGTGAGGTGAGGGAAATATGATTTGTGTGGAATGACTATGACTGTATTTTCCCTTCCCTTTCCTGCTAATTCATCCCATCTTAGGCTAGTATGGTCCCAAAAGTTAGACAGTGGTCAGGGATTGTGTACGTTGTAGGAGGTGAAAAGATGGGAAATTGCATGAGGTAATATAGTGGCGTAAGCATCTGTATTTTTAGTTAGGAGACCTGGGTTTGAATCTTTACTCTGACCTTATAAGTCATTCAACATCTGAGCCTCAGTTTCCTTATCTATAAAGTAGGGGTGATAATACTTGTACTACCTTCCCCGTGGAATTATTGTGAGGAAAACCTTTGTAAACCTTTACAATTTGCTAGAAATAAGTATTGTTTGTAACTGAACCTGTGAATTCATTGGGGTAGGTGTAGTAAATACCTGGTGTGGAAATTGCTTCTATCAATACAGATGAGCAAATATTCTGCAACTCAGTCCTAGAAAATTGCCTTTGACAGATGTTACATGTCTTGTCCAAGGTCACAGAGCTACTTTGCATCAGAGGTGGGATCTGAGTACAGATCTCTTCTGATTCTGAAGTTATTTCTCTATCCGCTATGCCACATTGCCTATCATGATATTATAATAATCATAAAAACAATAATAATAATAACTAGCATTTATATAGCACCTTAAGATTTGCAAAACACCTAACAGATACTATCTCATTTAATCCTCACAATGGCTGTATGAGGTAGATACTATTATTATCCTCATTTTACAGATGAAGAGATTGAGACCAGGAGCTTAAAAGACTTACCTAGGGACACACAACTGGTAATCATCTGAGGCAGGATTTGAATTCAAGTCTTCCTGACTCTAACTCAAGCCCTCTGTCTACTATGCCACCTGGCTGTCTCCAATTAGTATAAAAATTTATCTCTCTCTCTCTCTCTCTCTCTCTCTCTCTCTCTCTCTCTCTCTCTCTCTCTCTCATATGTACATTATATATATATAAAATCAGTGTATATGTATGCACATGTATAAATATGTATGTATAATATAGATATATCTGCACATAGATAGAGATATAAAACAAAGCAAGGGGACAGGTCAGGGAGAAGATTGTGGACAATACTGTATGTGCTAATCATTAAGCCAGCATGGCCAGTCTCTCATCATTGTCCTTCCCCACCCCTCAAAGCATCTGTACCTCAGTGAGAGGATACCCTGTGAATTTCATCTGCTGGTAAGTGGAAGTGTTTCATGAGAAGAGGTGCAGCAGTGGTAATCAATTGCCCCCTTGTGAGTAAATCTCCTGGCCTCCTTGGCCCCACAATATAGAAAGGGGGGAACCATTGTCAATCTGAGTCAACAGATTCAGTCAACAGAGTCAATCTGACTGTGAGGCCTCATAGTTTCACTAACTACTTGTGTGATCTTGATCATATAACTCAGTGTCTCTGACACTAAATTTCCTAGTCTATGATATTTGCACAGCTTACCTTACATGATTTTTGTGATGATCTAATGAGATCATGGCTACGCAGTGTTTTATAATATATCTAATACTACATAAATGCTAGCTATTATCCTTCCCTTTGGTCCATGGAGCTCCCTTTGTTTCTCATGTCCCTTTCAGCTTTAAAATTCTATGAAATTGGTACACTATTCTGATGGTGGCTTACAGTGGGGATGTGGGGAGATTGCCAAAACATAGTCCTATTCTGATCGTAACCAAGTTAGCTCCCTTGTCACCAGATGAGAGTTTTATTTTTTTAACTGAGTCAGTGGTATCCTCATGGCTGTCAAGAACAGTACAGGGTAGAGTAGTTGTATGTAAGGACAGTGCAGGGCAAAGGAATGAGAAGACCCTTTCTCCTGCCTCTCTTGTTTAGACTAGGTTATTGGAACTCATATCTCTGAGACCCTTCTCCATCATTCGAGACACTTAGTCAGTCGATGTGAACTGGGAAGTGGATGCCTCCAGTTGGTTTCTTTTGATAATCCGAGGTAAAACCCTCACTGTTTCCATTTCTCCAAAAGGCCCCCCTCCCTATAAGGGAGAGTGAAGCTCTGAGCCTTGGGAAGGAGAGTGATAAATGTCACTCCTAATTTGGATTGAAAACAAACACAAAATACCTACAGTCTTATTGCATGATATCTTTACATGGGATTAGGGTGAGAGATTAACGAGGTGAGGGACCTGAGTCTACTGAGCACCTTCTTTAGTTTGCTGACAAACAACTATTCTGTATGCTTTCGTTAGGCGCATATTATATGTCAGGGTGGTGGTTGTTTCAGTCATTTCCTTCTCCAGCTCATTTTACAGAGAGGAAACTGAGGAAAATAGTATTAAATGACCTGTCCAGGGTTATGTATCTAGTAAGTGTCTGAGGCCAGATTTGAACTCTGCAAGATGCATTTTCCTGTCTCCAGGCCCAGCCCTCTATCCACTGAGCCACCTAGCTGCACTTTATGGTATATTCCAATTATGAAGTCCTTCAGGGGAGGGTTAAAGTCTCTGTCTTGAGACCAAAGGCTGCAATCCTCAGAGTATCCTTCTTTTGAGTTCCTATCACAGTTCACAGAATGGACTAACTGGCAATCATGGATATAAGGGAGTTTTCTTCCCTTCCCCAAATAACAGAATGCTCATTTTTATTGGCCTAGGCCAACAGCATCCCTGAGGCCACAGGAATCGTCAGCTAGTAAGTACACAAAATAATGGCATTTGGAGTTAGCTTCATGTGGCAGAGTTTTCCAAAGCTAGTGAGTTCAGGCCTTTATTGTTAGTGGGTAAGGCTCCTTTCTGTCCTGTTTGTGCTATTAAAGGGAAGAATGCACCATGGTTTTATGAAACTAGCTGTGGTCATGTGGTTATGAAACTAGTTTTTATTTAGGGAAGATAAATGATTTAGGGGGAGGAAAACTACAACCAAATTCAATTAAACATTTATTAAGTGACTGTTCTCTGCAAGTGATCATATTAGGTACTGGAGACAGAGACAAAAGGAACAGGTCCTACCTACAGAGATCATCCGTTCATGTCAATGTCAAAAGATTTAATGGTTTTGAAAAGATAAGTTGGGCTGAATCTCTGAGTCATCTTTACCTAGGATCAACAATAGAGATCATGGATAGGATTGTCCATCCAGAAAGGGAAAGAATGAGCTTGTCTAGTCCCCATGTTTTAGAGATAAGGAAACTGAGGCCCAGGGAGCTTAAGTTACTTGCCTAAGGTCATTTGATTTTAGAACCAGTGGTGTTTTCCCCACTGTGGTACTAGGCTACTTCCTAGCTCCTGATTACCTGGAGAAGAGTTTTTCAGTCAGTCTCAGCCTACCTGAGGAGAAGAAAAAAAAATAAATTTGATCAGGACACAATCCAGATTTTGTCATGAGAAGATAAGGATAGGGAGGGTCTGATAAAAAGTTATGGCAAGTATACCCTTATTTCTGCTTAAAGCAAAGATAACGGAAACAGTATCAAAGATAGCACCCAAGTTGGAGGAAAACTAATAGAAGAGGCTGGTGAGAAACAGCCTACTACTAAACTAGAAAACTAGGCTAATGTAGGACTTGGCATGGATTCCAATGCTCGCTAAGTCTTGCTTAAAAGTTGGCCAAGACCTTGAATATATATTTCACCTGTTTGTGGATACATAGTCTTTCCACAACATCCTTGATCATTTGGTCTCAGCTTGAACCCTTCCAGTGACAGGGAGTTGATTATTTAAAAAGGCAAACCTTTCCATTGTTGGATGGCTCTGATTCTTAATTGCGAGCTAAAATCAGCCTCCCATTAGTTCTAATCCTATTCTCTCCATTATGGCTTAATTCATCTTCTACAGGTGTTTTTTCCCTTCTTCAGGTTAAACATTTATAATTCCTTAACCGAAACCTCATCATACATGACTTTGTGTCTTTATACCATTTTGCTTGCTTTCCTCTGGGAAAACACTTAATCTGCCAAGATTGCACTTAAAATATAAGAGCAGGAACCGAAAACAAAAATTTAGGTACTGTCTGATCAGTACCAAATACCGTCCCTTATTGTGGATGCTATGTTTCTATGATACAATCTAGAACTGGATTAGATTTTTTTTGGGGTGCCATTTCACATGTCGGCTGATAATTGAGTTTGTAGGCAACCTAAACCATTAAGCTGACCTCAGTCCTGGAGGTGTTTGCATTTGGGGCTGAGGGTTGATTTTACTCTGTTGGAATCCATCCTCTCTCTCCTTTCTCTGTTATTGATTTTCTTTGTGTTAATGGTGTTCTTTGTCTGAGTGAACTATTAAGAATCTCCACCAAAATTTTAGGAAAAACGTTCTCTACCCAGTTGCCTCCATGACAGCAGATCATGAATTACTGTTTAACCATATCTCCTCCACACTGAAATTGTATAAATGATTTCTTTTTGAACCCAAATGCAAAACTTTTAATTTTTATCTTGGCCAAAGACCATCATCCCAGGTAGCTGAAATATTTTAATCAATCAATCAACATATATTGAGCACCTATTATATATATCAAGCACTGGACATACAAAAAGAGGCAAAAGACAGTCCCTGCTCTCAAAGAGTTTACAGTCTAATGGAGGAGACAACACGGAGACAAATATATACATAGCAAGGTTTATAAAAGATGAATAAGGAAAAAAATTAACAGAGGGAAGGCACAGGAGTTGATTAAGAGGGGTTGAGGAAGGCTTCCAGTAAAATATGGGATTTTAGTTGGGACTTAAAGGGAGTCAGGAAGGTCAGTAGTCAGAGCAGAGGATAAAGAGAGCTTTCCCTGCAAAGTATGGGGGACAGCTAGAGAAAATCTTGGGAGCTGAGAGATGGAGTGTCTTGTTTCTGGAAGAATCAGAAGGCCAATGTGACTGGATGGAACAGTACATGTTGAGGAGGAAGGTGTAAGAAGCCTGGGAAGGTAGGAGGGGTGAGGATTAAAGGCTTTGAATACCAAACAGACCATTTTGTATTTGCTCCTGGAGGCAATAGGAAGCCACTGGAGTTTATTGAGTAGGGGAAGGGTGACATTATCAGACCTTGTGCTTTAGGAAAATCATTTTAGTGGCTGAATAGAGGAAGGAGGTTCCTTTGAAATCCAGGCTTCCTTCCCTTTCCTTGTTACTGATCTTCAGGGAGTAAGGTGAGCAGTCTTTATGTCTGAGTGAACCTGAACCTCATTCATGAATCTTCACTCAAACTGCAAGAAAAACCCCACCCCACCTATCTGTCTCCATTCGCCTTTACCTCTCAATTAGAATTTTTCCTTCAGCTCCCCAGAATCCCTGAACAAGTGACTTCACAAAGTAACCTTTTGTACTTTTATTTCAGTCTTTGGGATTTGAGTGTTTTTTTCCCCCTTCCTCATCTCATCTTGACTTGAAAGAGCCAGAACATTCACTTGAACTCGATTTTGAGGAAGCAAAGCTGCTTTTAGGGCGCTGAAATTAGAGCAGTTTCCCATTACTCTTCTTCCTGTAGCATCCAGGAACTTCCCGATAGAATTTAGGCAATCATTTAAATTTAACGAAACTTTCAGGATCCTTTCCCCTCTTTTACAGATGAAGAAATGAGGGTGCAGAGAGGTGATCCTGAAGATAAGTTGGTGAAATTGCCGCATTACAAATTCATGAGCTTGAGCTTATGTCTGTCTGTCCTCTGCTCTGGGATATATTGACAGGAACCAGCCTTTGGCCATAGTAAAAACAGTCACTGAACTTAGGTCACCAATATAGGGCTGTTTTCTAACATAGAACTTGGGTATGGGAGGCCTTGGGGCCCAGCTCTGCCACTTACTAACAGTGATGTTGGAGATATCAGTAATCTCTCTGATCTTTAGTTTCCTTAATACTCAGAGTGTGATACTTGGAATATTATCTCCCTCACCAGTTTGTTGTCAGGGAAGTACTTTGCAAACCTCATAGTATCCAGAAACGTTTGATCGTTGCATAATTTAGCTGTTAGAGATAGTGAGTATGGGGCAGGGTGGCAAGAGCACTATTTGTCAGCAATAATGATTTATTGGCTTTAGAGGAAAAAAAAAAGATGTACAGAGATACAGCTTCCAAACCTCATAGAGTAAATCTTGCTGGTCTGGATGTTTTCAATGGGACATTCGGAGTGACAGACTTTAGATATAGCTTCAGGTAGTTGCATATAAAATACTATCTAGTTTACAATAAGTTTGCAATTTTGATGACTGAAATTATTATCCAATGAGTAATCATTCAAAGGTGCCAAATCCCAGTTTGAGTGCTAGGAATATCCATATGTCAGGGCACCATATTCTAACAGTCTGAGGCCCTCAGTCCTTATTTGCTAATCCCTAGTAAAGAGACTTGTTTAGAAAGCCTATAAGCAAATACAACATTCCAGGCCCAAGCCCAAGACCTAAGAGCTTAATACTGTACCCCATCCTGCTTTTAGAGTACTAAGGTGGCACAGTGGACAGAGTGTGGGACCTGGAGTCTAGAGGACCTGAGTTCAAATTTGGCCTTAAACACTTACTAGCTGTGGGACCCTGACCAAGTCACTTAACCTGTTTGCCTCAGTTTCCTCATCTGTAAAATGAGCTGGAGAAGAAAATGGACAACCACTCTAATATCTTTGCTAAGAAAACCCCCAAATGGGTTCAGGAACAGTTGGACACAACTGCTTTTAACGCGTCCTATTTTTGATAGAATAGCTGCAGTGGTTTTACTTACATTATGTTGAGTGTAAGTAGTCCCTGTGATCTCCACATAATAGCCAGAGAAGAGGTTTTGTCTTGGGGTTTATAGGTTTAGACTGAATACAGTTGGAAAATCAGTGTGTGTGGAATTAGGAAAATTAGGTTCAGTCCTGGCCCTACTTAACTCTGTGACTTTGGGCAAGTTATTTTTACTTCCTTAGGTTTTAATTTCCTCATCTATAAAATATGATAATTTCTAAGGTCCCTTCCAGATCTAACTTTCTATAATTTCCTGTGGAAGGATAATAGATCAAAAGTTGAACTCAGAGTTTAATCTCCTCACTTTACAGATGAAGAAGCTGAGGCCTAGTGAGGTAGTTAAGTAGCAGGGTTGAGATTTGAATTCAGGTACTCTAACTTCAAACCCATTCTACTGAACTACCCTTTGCGACAATATATCCACTGGAGAATTTGATTACTGGACACAATTTGATTAATTCCCTTATTATCTGGATAATTCACTTAACCATAACTTTACCCATCTAAAGCTCCAGTGTTCTAAAAAAGCATTATCAATTTCATTTAAAAAATCTGTCCAATGACAAAGCAGTCATCATGGAGGAAAACAGATGGATTGTAGTTTTTCACTCTCTTACTGGTCCTAATCCATTCCAACTGATGCTTATCGTGAACCCAGAACCTTAAGTCCACTCTTGTACTAATGAAGATCATCACCAGGGCCAAACAGAACAGAGGTTTAGATCTGAGGAATACCTTAGAAGTCATTAAGTCCAACTCCCTTTGTTTCATGTATGAGGAAACTGAGGCCTTAGAGAGTTTTAGGTGACTCACCCAAGGTCACAAGGCTAACAAATGAAAGTCAGAATCTGAAACCAAGATCTAGGACTGGTAACTAAGTCCAGTGTTCTTTTCAAGATGACAATGCTTTCAGTAGAAGGGTCTCTCTTTTGTAATGCTTGTGGAAATCTATTTAAATAGCTTCAAGATGAGTTTTTTTAATAGCCCTTTTCTATCCCACTGTACTCTGTGACAGAGAGAATTGGTAATGTCTGCAGAATTTTCCTATTAAAGAATTTCCTGTTACATGTATGCTCAGGTTGGCTCTTTCTCCTGTTATTTGGTGGGCTTCTTTCTTCTTCCAAACTTTAGCTAACTAGAGTAAAGGAGAAAAGACTAGCTTAATTGTATTACCCTGTCAGATTGCTTAGAGCATGTTTAGATAAAAAAATTACTTTGTGCTTTTCTTACTCTATTTCATGATTCTTCCCTTTTAAAGCATCTTTTCTAAATTTTGTGCTTTATTATTCTTGTGATGTTGAAAGAGAAAAAACAAACTTGAGTCCGTAATTCACTTTAAAGAACATACTCTTTCTTTCTATTTTCTTGTTAAAAACCAAATTGTGTGCAATTTGTAGGAAATCGAAACCACATTTTTCACTTAACTTTCCAAAATTAAAATTTATGGGGGAAAAGAAGCAATAAAGCAGTTACAATCTGGTCATCTATAATTATCTGTGTGGTTTGAGGAGTTCCACATTTAAAGAGAGTGACACCAAGAATTTATCAAGCTTTTATAAGTATTTCACTTCTCTCTTCATGCTTTGTAGCCAAGACCTCCCCCCAAATGATGAGAATATATGTTACGAATTTAAAAAAATAAGTGTATGAGAAATATTGTCAGAATCCATAAGAAGAAATTGATGGCATTTAAATTCAGCTTTCCTCTCTATCATTCACTCCCTGATGTTCACTGTAATACACTCAATCTTACAAACCACTCAAGTTTAAAGTGGTGTCCCTTGACTTCAGTAGCTCTGACATCCCTCCTCATGCTCTGCATGGCAGCATGCCATGTTGGTCTTACCAACAAGACTTGCTTTGTGGATAACCTTGTACATGGTTCATATCATCATTGTGATGTTACTCTTCAAGGCTTTCCATTGCTCCCTGCTACAAGTGCTCTCCTATATTCATTCATTCATGCCATAAATATTGAGTCCCTAATGTATACAAACTCCTGTGTAAGTTACTGTTAAAAAACAAATTAAAGAATGAAATCTTAGGAAAGACATGCAAAGTGCTTAGCTTTTACTCCTGGTCTTAGAAGGCAATCCAGCTACCCCTTCCTTCCACATTGAACACCTTAAAGGTTCCAAAGGCCACTGGGGTTTGTTAGGGATCTAGAAATGGCACCAACATGTATTCAAGAGAAAGTCATGCCAGGTTAGGCAATGCAAATTGTAGAAACATGCCCATTTTCAAAGAAGCATGGTTCTATCTAGATTGTTAGATGGACATTGCCTGAAGGTAGACAAAACCATTCAGAACATATTTAGAGCTATTTAAGAGCATCGACTTTGATTTGCTAAATGAGATAGATAAACTCTAGTTCACAAGTGCCTTCTAGTGAGTCCACTATTTATGTTTATTGGAATAGCTTGGTTAGACAGAGCTATTTCAACTTCTTCTTCCCCAATCCAGAGAAAAAGAAACATGTAGGTAGAAATAGCCAGATTGACCAATGAGTCCATTAAGTTTGGCCCCTGACACCAAAAGAATTCTCAATCTTCCTTTTATCCTTATCTGACCAACTTGAAGTTGTCTGGGGTGGGACAGGATGCATGTGGGGGGAGCAGAATCTGCTTGCCCTAGTGTACACCCATAAAAGTCTTCAGCTCCCTTTGTCTGACTCAATATAAAACCCTATGAACCCTTGCCACCATGGGCTACTCTGAATCAGCCTACAAAGTTCTAGGCAGGGCTGTTTGCCTGGGACTATGGCTTATGTACCTTTATCTCTTGGAAAGAGAAACAATCTCAAGGCCTGGGGAGTAGGGAAGAAGTCAGGACACGTGCATTTTTAAGATCCTTTGTCCATTAGGTTGTTTTGTAGACTATTGCTACATCCCATAGATAGAACATTTGAATATGAGACTGCTTTTATGCCTTGAAATAACAGACTAGACTTATTCCATTAGATACAAGTCAGAAGCAATTTTACATTTACATTACTGTAAATCCTCCCTTTACTCCAAGCATGTTAAATATTTTGGTTTTCAATGGCCCTAAATGGTTTTCTATTCACTTAACTAGGGCTAATTTAACCACTTTTAGGTAGTTTCTATAAGCATATAGACATATGTCCTTATACCCTTAACACAAATCATGAACAAGATGATTCTGTTGAAGGATCATTCATTATAAATTAGTGAATGAATGAATGAATACCAATGAACAGATATTCATTTTTGAGTGATGAACTTTTTGTTTTATGTCTTAATTTTTACTTTGGAAAGACAGTAATTTCTAATACTCTGCATCTTCCTGAATATTTTAAAATATTGTCTTACTGCTCTTCTCTGTAGGAGATTTTTGTTTTGTTTTGTTTACTTGCTTGAGATAATTTTTAAAATTTAATTTTAATCTTTGCACTATAAAAATTGCCATAAAATTTAGAGCAGTGGAAATAAAGATGTGTACAGATGTGTACACATGAACCCACATTTAGCTTAGGAAATTATATCTAGCTATAAAGTAAGCATATTAAAGCTGTCTTGTACATATTAATACAGTCAACCATACTTGTTTAATGTATTAGTGTTTAATCTATCAGTGTCCCTTCCTTTTTTATCACCCAACTGCAAACTGGATTCATTTTGGATAATTACCTTTGCTACTAAATGTATATTATCTGCCCAGTTAGGAAAGAGATTGCAGGGAATTCAGAAATCAATAGTAATAAATTAAACACAGAGAATGGAAACTATTTCCTCTCTTGCTATTTCTTTGAACCCACTGTACTAAAGACAAGGCTCTAGGGTAATGGAATGGGGTGGAGGTGGGGAGGAAGAGTACAGGCAAACTCATATGGAGTAGGTTTCCTTTAAAGATTGATCAGATATTTCAGCAAAATATATAGGAGTTTGAATATAAAGTCTGAGGACAATAATGGTCACAGAAAGCTTCAGTTCTGTTGCCTGAAAAATTATTTTGCTGTTCTTTTCTTGGTATGTAGGCTTTACGAAGAAACATTTGTAGTAAAGCCAGGGTTGGGGGCTGGGGAAGGGTAGATTGCTAAACTTGGAGTCTAGACATTTGGGTTCAAATTCCTGCTCTGACAGGTGACTCTCAGCCTGCTGTTTAACCCCATCTCAGCCTCAGTTTCCTCAGCTCTCAAATGAGGATAATAATATACTACCTGCCTTGGGGATATTGTGAAGAAAGTGTTCTGTAAATGTTAATAGCAATTCATACAGGAGTTATTGTTATGTGCTTTATGAGTCCCTTATGCCCTATTCTATAAAAAATAATTTTTGACTGAGGTCAAAGTTTTGGTCCACAGCACAGGTATGATGATAATAGTAGGATTAATAATAATAACTACACATATTTATATATTGTTTTGTAGTTTTATAAAGTACTTTCCTAACTACTATTCATTCATTTATTCCCTAAAACACCCCTTTAGATTAATCAGGGCAAATATTATTAGTCCCATTTTACAGATGAGGAAACAGGTTCAGAGAGCTCTAAGTGACTTGCCAGTTATATTCTAATCACAGCCTGTTATAAGAAGAAAAAAAAAATCGTGTCCTATCATACTAGTGAAAATTAGTAAAGGAAACACTCTATTGACTTTCTTTAGTATTACTGAGGCAAGAACATTCATACTTGGAGTCAGGACATGGGTTTGAATTCTGGTTTTAATACTTAACTAGCTACATCAGAAGTGTCAAAATACAAGTGTTGAGTGGGATCTGAACCAGATTAAAACATAATCGGGAAATATTTAACAAAACAAATAAAAATACAGTGGAACAAATCATATTAATATGTGGTTTTAAGTCAATATGTAGATTCTTATGTACAGTTTAGTGGCTTCTAAATGTTTGGCACCACTGAGCTGCATGGCCCCTGGGCAGAGTGCTTCGATTTTGAGTTTCATTTTCCTCCTCTGTGATTTAGAGGGTCTTGGAGAGCAGTCATATTGTTACTGTCTACAAGGCTTTATAGAGAAAAGTGCTTTGTAAACCTTAAAGTGCTATATACACTTAAACTATTTCTATCCTGGGAAGGAAACTGAGGACTCAGCCTTAGAGAAGTCCACAGCACTTTTCCCATCTGAAAAAATTCAGATGAGTCAAGTTATGTTGCTCAGGCTCCTGAGGTATTCACTGGTATTATTAGAACCACTTATTCCGATGTGATAAACCAGTGCTGGTGAGACACAGAGAATTGGCAGGTCCTTGGTTCCCAAGCCAATGTTCTTAGTCTGTAGCCAAGAAAATGTTTCCTTGTTAGTAACCTCACGATTGCTCTTACTCAGAGTGGGCTCATGTTACATTATTACTGCTTTTCTCAAAAAACCCAAACTCTTTGGGAGGTTCTCAGCTTAGGTCATGCATGGGCTCATGAATTTATTACTTCATACGTGCTGGAACCTCAGTCCGAAATCATTCTCTGTGGGGTAGACACATAGGGCTGGTCTGATTTGAGCTCCACACAAAGACCTTTACCTAATTAAAGGACCTCACTTCATTTAGGAAAGGCTCTTAGCATGGTTAGAGAAAAATATTACCGTAGGTACTAACATTACCCGGACATATGACTTTTCAAAGTATCTGCCAATGGTGAAGCCATAAAGATTCAAAGTTTATTTCTGTGTACAAGCTGTTAAGAATAAAAATAGGACTTCTGTAATGAAGAGGAGGTTAAAGGTTATTGGAAATTCAAAGGAATATAGAATTAAAGTTGGAAGAATCCCAAACCAGGATTCTTTCTACTGGGCCATGCTGTTTCCCAGTGGTTCCCACTGAAAATATTTCAAATAGTGTTAACATTTTAATTTCACAGGACCCCTAATAATAAGAGTTCATATTTATATAACACTTCCAAAAGTATTTTTCTCACAACTTTGTGAAGTACATACTAAAAGTATTATCATTTCAGTTGACAGCTGAAGAAGCTGAGCCTGAAAGGGCCAAAGCAATTTACCCGAGGACACCCCCCTAGTAAGGGCAGCTAGTTGGACACACTGGATAGAGTGCTGGGTCTGGAGTTGGGAAGACTCCCCTTTGTGAGTTCAAATCCAGCCTCAGATACCCTAGCTGTGTGGCCCTGGGCAAGTCACTTAACCCTGTCTGCCTCAGTTTCCTCTACTGTAAAATGAGCTGGAAAAGGAAATGGCAAACCACTCCAGTATCTTTACCAAGAAAACCCCAAGTCGGACAGGACTGAAAAAGGATTCAACAGCAACAACCACGTAGGAAATAGCAGAATGAAGTGTGAAACCTAGGGATTTGTGTGTGTGTGTGTGTGTGTGTGTGTGTGTGTGCTCTAAGTTCAGTGTTTTTGCCCATTATGTCATGTTGCTTCCTACTACATTGTAGCACACTTTTTTTTTGAATGGAAATTGGGGTTAAGTGACTTGCCTAGGGTCACACAGCTAGTAAGTGTCTAGTGTTTGGTCTGAGGCCGGATTTGAACTCAGGTCCTCCTGACTTCAGGGCTGGTGCTTTATCCACTGCACCACCTAGCTGTCCCCATTGTAGTATACTTAATGACACCACACATCAGCTTACTAGCTGTGTGACCCAGGGCAAGTCATTCAACTTCCAGGCCTCAGAAAATGGGGATAATAATATCATCTACCTCACAGGATATGTAAAGCGCCTCATAATTCTTAAAGCATCACACAATTGGTATTGCTGTTGTGCCTGGATCTTTGTTAAAGAATGACTTCTTCAGCAGAGACACAAAATTCTGGAAGCATCCTGCGTTTAAAGGATCAATCGATCAGCAACAGATATTTTTCGTCATAATATTGGATCATGAGAAGTCTCCTTTAGTGAAGAAGTATTTCTCTTCTTCCTGTAGTCTCTCCCCCATAGGTTCACCTTAAGATCAAAGGCAAAAAAAAGAGGATAAGGGGAAGGAGTACCATGAAGACTTTGACTTCTACCACTTTTGAAAAAAAAAATCATATGCAACCAAAGCAAATATGCTTGGAGGAAAAGATGAAATAATTTTTAACCCTTTCCTTCTGCCTTTACCCATCTATATTATTCAGATTTTTTTAAAAAATATATGACACTTGGCCTTCTGGCTTTGCATTCTCCGATATACACACATTTGAAGTCTGGTTAAGTGGTAGTCTAGGGACAGGATGGCATCATTTGACATTCCGCTGCAAATTGGCTCAGAATGGTGGTCTGATGGTATCAACTTAGCAAGTACATCAATATTTACTGGTGAATAAGAGAATTTGATGGGCACCTTCTTTCCTTGCTGACCCCCATCCCCAGTGCTGAATCTCACATTCCTCTGAACACAGGGCCACTGAGGATGAGCAGCCAGGAAGAGACTATGTGAAAATAGGCATTAATGGTTTGTGAATCTGAAGATAGTTAACTGATCTGTGCATTCAATTAAGATTAGTTTTTCAGTTAAAAGACTCCCTGGGAAGAAATGAGTTACTTTCATTTCTGGGAGTATGAGCACTTAATGAAGAAAACATATCAGAATTCTATCCATGCTACTACCCAGAATAGCCTCAAGATTCAGCACTGTTTTCAAGTTATTTTATTAAGCAAAGCTTGCTAGGTGAGATTAAATGAGGAAGAAAAAAACATAGTGGAATGTATATACTATTTTTTTCTCATGTCACCTCCCAAATGGCCAGTGAACAGCTATTAAAAGTGGGTTTGTGCTAAAACATGTGTTTCATTTTGCAAGCATCTCCTCTTACTGTGTGTCTCTTTTGAGTGAACCCTTTATTTTATCCCAGATAGCCCAAATATTTGTGGTTGGTGCTCCTTTTCGATTGGTTGCCTGATTTCCTTGCATTTTATCCTAAAAAGAAGGATCTCTAGGTAAAAACCAGGACTGGTAAAAATAAGAACGTCTTGTTGCAAGGAACAAATATTCTTGCCAATGCATCAGTGGATTCCTTCCAGATTTACTTTAAGTCTGGGGGCTTGGCTGGAAGAGGTTGCTGCTTTGCGAACATGTTCCATGTTTCTTTCAGTGTTTCAAAAAAACCTGCCATGGTATTTATAGTCCAATAGCCTATCGCTGCATTGGTTTATTTTATTTTTTTTAAATGACAGTGATATGTAGTTTCCAGATGATTATTTTTGTTTTTACTTAATAAAATAAAGCCCCTGATCCACCATCAGAAGGACGTGAACTTTATTGGTTTTCCCATTGTGGTGATGCATTTTGCTGACCTCTCTCTACTCCTTTCCAGAGATCCCTAGTACATTTGGTAAGATGCCTGCCCAAGAATAGGGGCACAAACTGAAGATAATTGGCCCATAGAGGGATTAAACCTATAACTTTGGACTCAATAACACTGTGCCTTAAGTAACTAAGCTGAAGAACCACATAGAACATCTAACTCAAAACCCCTTTTTTGGTTGTCAAAATCTGTTAGGAAACGTCTTCCCTATGTCTTTGTTAGCAATTAGTGTAACTAGATTTATATTAATATCCTGACTGGGAAGACTGTTTTGGCATAGGAATGGGCTTGCATAGGGAAGTGGTAGAATTTGAAATTGTGGAATCCATCTTTCAAAAGAGATTAGCTTATTCACTGTCTTGCTAAGAGGCCAAGGAATGTATGTATCTCTGATCTTCTGGAGTTGCTTTGATCCAGAAAATATGATTGCAATCTTTCCCCAGCCACTAGATACCCAGTAGAGAGGCAGTATGACATTGGCAAATCATTTTGCCTTAGTTTCCTCCTTTATAAAGTGAAGAAGTAGCAATGAATGGTTACTAAGGCCCTAGAATTTATTCAGTCAATGTTCTTTTGCACCTCTGAACACATAGAAGTGGTGTCAATCTTAGCGTTATTAAACAGATTTAGAAGAATGTAGTTTTCTCTCAAAGTTCCCTTGACAGCTTTCTAGGAATGGAATCATATCTCTTTTATCCTTAAAGGGTTATTATTTGTTTGTGTTGTCCTATCATCATCCTAATTTTTTTTTCTATTTTGCAAACTAATTAGCAATTTAGTATGACTGATCTTTAACACTTAACACTTTAACATCCAGTCCTCTAAAAAACCCAGTGATAACATTTGACATAATGGCCTCAGGCAGAGGTGAATTCTATAATTCAACCACATACTAAGTTAATGATGTATTTTTATTTCTTTTAAATTTACTAGGCTCAAATGTGGGCTAGGGCAGAAGTCCAAACTCCTCAGCCTAGATTTTTGAGGATCTCTATAATTTAGTACCATCCTACCTTCCCAGCTTTACCCAAAACTAATAGGCTCTAGCCACAATGAACTGCTTGCCACTTTCCATACATATCACTTATGTGCCTTTACACATCCATTTTCATTTCCTGTACCGGGAATGGCCGACCAGTTCTTTCTCTTCACCCCCTCAACTATCTTTACTTGTTAAAATCCTACCAAACTGTTGGTTCAGTTCAGATGCCTCACTGGATCGTAGGATTTTGAACTGAAAAGGACTTTATCCATATTGTGATACTATGTGAAGCTTTTTGGGATTCTACCAGGAGGAAATGATCCTTTCTTTCTTGGACTATCTTCATGGTCCTTTGTATCTCTTGTGGCTTATCACATTCTAAATTAATAATAACAAGAATGATAGCTGGCATTTACATAGCACCTACTGTATGTCAGGCACTGTGCTAAGCACTTTACAATGGCATTTCACTTGATCTTCACAACAAACCTGAAACATAGTTGCTATTACTATCTCCATTGTATAGTTGAGGAAACTGAGGCAAACAGAGGTTAAGTGACTTGCTTAAGGACATACAACTTGAACTTGGGTCTACCTTACGCCAGGCAAGCCCAGTGTTTTATCCACTATCCTACCTAGCTGCCTCATTATATTGCCTTTATAATATGCTTACTATAATTTATGTGTATTCTCATTTAGATTATAAACACCATGAGAACAGGGGACTGGGTCTTATTTAATCTTCACATCTTCCCTGCTTTATACATAGTAGGTACTTTATAAATATCTGTTGAATTGAATTGAGGAAGACAGAAAAATTAGGTCACAGATCACTTAAGTCCCCTTGCCATAATTCATGCCAAGTCTCATCTCCATACCTCATCCCTGCCCTGCCCCCCCCAAACTTGAAGAGAAAAAATAAATCACTCTTATTTATTTTTTAGACTGAGAGGACTGCCATTTTCTCTATTATAAATGAGACCAAAAAAATTACTGTAGAACTGTGTCATTCTATACTCTGTTCCAAGGTGACCTTGCTGATTCTATCACTCCAGGGGTACAGGTGAAGTTGAAAAGACTGAATGCAGATCACAAATCTTTGCTCTCTGAAAAACAATGGTCAAGTTTCAGATTAATAAGGTGGGTGGCTCAGTTTATCACCAAATCCAACAGGGCTAAGGGTTCTTACCTCCAAGTATGTCAAATACAGTCTATCCACTGTAAGGCAAAAGTTTGTGACTTTTTACTTATACTACTGAGTGAAAGAAATTAAAAGAGAACAAAATAAAACAAATAACAGGAGACAAAAGAAGCCGATGCCCTCTTCCATTGCAATAATTTCTGCTTTTTATATGAGGAGAGAACATCATACTTTCTTACTTGACCCAGCTACATAATTACTATAAAGCAGAGATGTCAAATAGGTATTCATAGTCCATGACAGAACCAGATTAAAATGTAATAGGAAAATATTGAACAAAAATACAATAAAATGCAGATAATGTTAATATGTGGTTTTCTAAGTCAATATACAGCTTGTAGGGATATACACATATACATATATGCACATACATACACATATATATGTATATATCTCTTTCTATTTGAGTTTGACACCACTGCTCTAAAACATTAAAACCCTACTAAATGCAAGGCATTGTGGTAGGAACTAGGGATAGAAAGATGAAAAATTACTGTCTTTGCTCTTAAACCATTTACGGTAGAATTGGGAAGGGTAAAATATGTCCATTCATATAATAGAAGATAGAATAGATTTTTCATGAGAGCAAAGGAGAAAGTTCCCTAAGAAAATTTAAGAGGATAGAGGTAATTTTCAAGTGAAGAGTTCAGGAGAAGCTTCATGGAGGAGGCAACAGCTGAGGTATTATGTAGTCTTGGAGGCCAATCTAAACAATTTGCATTTTATCCTATGGACTTTTGTTGTTCAGTCATTCAGTAGTGTCTGACTCTTCATGATCCCATGGACCAACTGTCCATGGGGTTTCCTTGGCAAAGATGCCAGAGTTGTTTGCCATCTTCTTCTTTGGTCTTCCTGCAGGCTGGAGTTCAGAGATTTGCCCAGGGCCACAAAGCTAGTAGGTATCCGAGGTCAGATCCGAATTCTGGTCTTTCTGACTCTAGGCCCAGTGCTCTATCCACTGTACCACCTAGACGCCCAGTCCTAAGGATAATAGGGAGCAACTGAAGGATTATGAAGAGGGAATTGACATGGTCAGACCTTTGCCTTCAGAAGATTATTGTTGCAATTGTGTGAAGGATGGATTGTAGACTGGAGTGACTAAAGTTAGGGAGATGAGTGCTATAGGGATTCAGGAGAAAGGCAAAGAAAGAAGGCAGTGGGCTGGTGGTTAGCGGTGGGAGCAGAGTGCCTCATGGGGAAATAAAAGACAATGTGGAGGTTAAGATTGACAGGATTTGGTAACTGAACGTCGGGGATGAGAAAAAGAGAGAAGAGTCAATGATGACTTTGATGTGACTGGGAGAGTGGCCATGCCATAAACAGAAAGTTAGGAGACACAGGATTTGTGGGGTTTTGTTTGTTTTTGGCAATGGTTTGTTGTTTGTGGAGGGGGTGAAGAAGATACTAAATTCTGTTTAAGGCATCAGTTTGCCATGCTGGAGGAACAGCTGGGTGGAGATTTTCAGATGGCAGATGGTCAGGGATGCCTTTGCCTCTGATGCTTGCCACTTCTGTGACTTCAGGTAAGTCATTAAACCTCCCTGGGCCTCAGTTTCCTCATTTGTTAAATGAAGTTGGACTGGATGACCTCTGAGGGCCTTTCCAGCTCTATACCTATAATCCTACCACATGCAGGCATAAGCAACTTTGAAAGCTCAGAAAAAATTGTGCACAGTTATCACCTTTGAACCTTCTGAAAAACATTAGAAAAAGTTGAAGTGAACTTAGGAATGTAAAAACATTTATAAGGCATGTTCCATATGCCCAGGTACTATGCTAAGCACGAAGATCATTATGTTTTGTTGTTCTCCAGTCACTTCAGTCATGTCTGACTCTTCATGGCCCTGTTTGGAATTTTCTTAGCAAAGATACTAGAGTAGTTTGCATTTCCTTCTCCAGCTCATTTTACAGATGAGGAAACTGAGGCGAATAGGATTAAGAGACTTGCCCAGGGTCCCACAGCTAGTAAATGACTGAGGCTGGATTTGAATTCAGGAAGATGAGTCTTCCTGACTCTAGGCAGGGAATGTTGTCCACTGAGCAACCTAGTTGCTATTCATTACAATAAGGTCAAATAGCTTGTGTCAGGGAGTGGTAACCTTGTGTCCTGAAAATGAGGATGTGAAGTGTCCCACAAACCCTTCAACAGCAGTGAACATAGGGTTTGACAACTGACCCAGGTTCACTCACTGCTGTTCTTGTCCTCATTCTTTGCTCTTCAAGCTAACGTCAATCAATATCTACTAAAGAAACCAATTTCATACTTGGGGGAAAAAAAAGAATGGAGGGGAAGGGGAGCTAGAGAAAAAAAGAAGGACAATCGAATAGCACTGGGCTCCTTTCTCCTCTTTATGTTAATGGACTTCCCAGGGTTGTTTTCAAACACTTAACAGAACTCCTTTCCCTTCTTCCTTGCAGTGGAACCCATTCTCCAGTTAGAACCCACATTCCCCTCTTTTCCTCTCTGTACGTGCAAATAAACAAAAAATCCCTTGTGATCCCTACTGTATACAGTGCCACGGTGGGGAGGGGATACGTGATAAATTGTATGTGCAGATTAGGCGTTGACTGTTCTGTTGACCCCAAATTTCAAAAGAAAACTGGAAAGTCTGACTAACAGTAGAGCCTAGTGGCTTGTACATTCTGCCTGGTTAATGGCGATGTTGTAGGGATTAATGAAATAAATTCTTCAAAATGATGTTAAAGAGAGGCTCTGTCAAAATCATATTATTTACCAGGCTCCAGTGGATTTAAATGTTTCACTTGAAGCTAGCCACTGCCAGGTTTAAATACAGGGAAAGCATGCTTTCGTAGTTTGGCGTATCCCTTGGCTTTATTGTCACAGGAGATTTTACCTGACCGAGAGGCAATTACATAGTAATTTTTTATGTGGTGCTTTATTAGTTGCTTTTTAAAATTGGTTTCCAGCATATCATGAGCTAATAGCAACAAACGTGTGACTGTAATGTTCACTTGGTCAGGAGATCCAAGGTTATTGCGGAAGTGGCCACATACCAGTTGCCCACACAATAGCTGCTACTCCAAAACGAGTGAATTACTTATCTAAACATCTATTGATTGGAAAACACTGGGGACTCATATATAAGTACACTAACATTAAAAGGGCAGATTCAGTTCTGGTTACATATAGCATGGCAGCTAGTATAAATGGTTTGGAGACAAAAGAAACATTTTCTCTCCTGGTCACAGGTTAGAATCCTGCCTAGTTAGTAGAGGCAGATGATTTCAATGAGCCATGTGGTGGAAATGGTTTCCTCCTACCTCCATTTCATTCTGAGCATACATCCAACTGGGGGCCACATAAAAACAAAAGCCCACTAAAAGAGAGTGGGCCCACACCAGGGAGACTGGCCAAATTAAAAGATAAACAAACGATGGAACCTCAACACTATTTTGGGGAGGCAACAGGGGATAGAAGAAAGAATGCAGGACTTGAAGTTAGGAGGTAAATCTTGGCTTCAAAATGTAATAGCTATGTCATCTTGACAGTCTACTGCATCTTTCTGATCCTCAGTTTATTCATCTATAAAATGGGAATAATAATACTTATGCTCCCTCTCTCATGGGGTTGTGGTGAGGCAAGTTTATAAATTCTGTAGGGCTATAAAAATGAGCTATTATGACTACAATGAGGGGGTTGGACTAAATGACCACTAAGGACTCTTCTAGATCTGACATTCTCCAAGTCTTTGATGCTATGACCAATAGG
Organism: Phascolarctos cinereus; assembly: GCF_003287225.1. Classification (NCBI taxonomy): domain Eukaryota; kingdom Metazoa; phylum Chordata; class Mammalia; order Diprotodontia; family Phascolarctidae; genus Phascolarctos; species Phascolarctos cinereus. The sequence continues at coordinate 392,239,788 of NW_027555625.1, read as the reverse complement.
TTGTACTGATCCAGCTTGAACAGAAGGGAATCAGGTATGCCCTTCGCTTTCTTTTCTTTATTTGCTGGGCTAAGTTATGGTTAAGCAAATTACTTAGCTAGCAAGGCTTTATTAAGTGTTAATGGTATTATTGGCACATACTAAAAGATCCAGAGCGTAGCACAGTACCTGGTACACAGCATTGTGGTTCAATCATTTTTTAGTTGTATCTGATTCTTCGTGACTCCATTTGGGGTTTTCTTGGCAAAGATCCTGGAGTGGTTGGCCATTTCCTTCTCTGGCTCATTTTACAGAGGAGGAAACTGAGGCAAGCAGGGTGAAGTGGCATGCCCAGGGTCACAGAGCTCGTGAGTGTCTGAAGCTGTGTTGGAACTCAGGTCTTCCTGACTCTGGGCCAGGCATTCTATCCACTGAACCACCTATCAGGAACATAGTAGGTACTTGGTAAATGTTTATTGATTGATGTCACGATCCCAGGTTTTGGGGAATCCTTGGTTCCTTTGTCTCTTTCTCATTGGAGTTCCCTTAATTGTCTGTAAGTTGGTGAAATCACACCGGGAACCATGCTTTTTTCTGATTGTCCTCATCTCTTTCAATATTACTGGTTATTAGGCTGATCTAGATTCTTTTTTTTTTTTTTGGCTAGGCAATGGGGGTTAAGTGACTTGCCCAGGGTCACACAGCTAGAAAGTGTTACGTGTCTGAGGCTGGATTTGAACTCAGGTCCTCCTGAATCCAGGGCCGGTGCTCTATCCACTGTGCCACCTAGCTGCCCCTGATCTAGATTCTTTAGAGCAGGGGCTCATCACCTTTTTTTTGTGCCCTGGACCCCTTCTCAGAATATTGTTTCCTAATTCATTATTCCATTATTCAATTCAGTAACATAATTAAGATAGATGACACAGTGAGAGCTGGGCCTAGAGTAAGGAAGACCTGAGTTCAAATCTGGTCTCAGCTACTTACTAGCTGTGTGATCTTGGGCAAGTCACTTAACCTCTATTTGTCTCTGGGGCAACTAGGTGACCCAGTGGATAGAGAGTTGAGCCTGTAGTCAGGAGGACCTGAGCTTAAATCTGGGCCTCAGACACTCACTCACTGTGGGACCTTGGGTAAATCTCTTAACTTTTGTTTGCCTTAATCCATTGGAGAAGGAAATGGCAAACCATTACAATGTATTTGCTAAGAAAATCCTAAACAAGGTTATGAAGAATTGGACACAATTGAATGACTGAAGAGCAACAAAATATGCCAGGCACTGTGCTAAGCCCTGGGGATACAACAACAAAAGACAGTCCCTGCTCTCAAGGAGCTTGCAATCTGATGGAGGAAGACAACACACAGAGGGAAGCTGGAAAGTAGCTCCCCCGCCTCCCCAGAACACCAGGGGGTACCCAGCTTGGGGCCATTTTGTTCTGTGGAGGTCAGACCCAGCGGCTGCCGCTGGAAAGCGGAGGAATGAAGACTGGTAGCTGCCAAAGTGATTTGCATAAAGTACATTTCTGACCATTTCACCTCCCTACTTACTCAATAAACATCTGTGGCTCCTTATTACCCGTAGGAACAAATACAAAATCCTTTGTTTGGAATTGAAAGCCCTTCGTCACTTGGTCCCTTCCTATTCTTTGCTCTGCTCTGGGCACTCTATGACCCAGCTATACTGGGTGCCTTGCTGTTCTTCTCACTCCACACTCCATCCGCTAGATCCGTGTCTCTACCCTGGCTGTCCCCCTGGCTTGGAATGTTCTGCTTCCTCACTCTAGACTCCCAGTTTCCCTGGCTTCCTTTAAGACGTGGGTCCAGTCCTACTTTCTACTGGAAGCCTTTGCCTCCTTGCTTCCCCCACATTGCTAGTGCCTTTCCTCAGATCACCTTCTGTTTACACTGTATGTATCTTGTACCAACACAGTTATTTGCTTGTTGTCTCCACCATTAGAATATGAGTTCCTTGAGAGCAGAGACTTTGTTTTTTTTTACTACTATTCTGAATGGTGCTTGGCATATAATAAGCACTTAATAAACGTAAGCCTGGATTGGAACTTGGGTCTTTCTGATTCCACACCTAGCAGCCTATGCATTTTGTCACTTAGCATTTGGATCAGAGAGGTTGGGCTGGCCACTATTTGCAAGGTCTGTAAGACACTACTTGTGTGAAAGAGTACAGGACATTGAATCAGATGACATGGGGCTTAAGTCTACCATTTGTTATTCATGTGTTTTTGGTCAAAAGCCTCAGGTTTACCTGTCACTACGTACCCCATGCAAAGCTATCCTTAAGGAGGAAATCGCTTTGTAAACCATTAAGTGTTACAGAAATGTTATACTTCTTAGACATGGCTGACATTACTCTGTTTGCTTATTATCTGTTAAAGCAATTTAACTGTAGCCGAATTACCTATTTATTCCACGTCTTAGCATGATTCTACCTTGTTTGCTTTTCTATCTTGTTGGCGGGATTGTTTTCTAGTTTCTCTGTTCTCTGGTTATTTCTTGAATCCTTTTGGACTGTCTGTGGAATACTCTAGCTTAATTAGACCAGTGTCCTGAAACCTGCCCATCCTGGCTTAGCGGAAATGACTTGTGAGCAGTGGGACCCGTTCAGTAGTCATCTCATAAAATGTGTCATTGACAATCACAAGTAGGACAGTGGCCCCGCAGCCCGTGCTTGGCTAGGACTAGACGTCAGTTAAAAGGAACGCTGAATCTTTAGACAGACTCGGGGAAGATTTCTTAGCTATTGAACCTGCCTCTGTGCTCCCCCCTGCTGCGAGCCATAAGTTACTTGTAGGCTTGTTCTAGGAGAGTAATAAGTATTGTTGTTTAGCAATTGTGTTGTTGAAATTCAGCTCCACTATGTCTGACAGTATTTATCTAAAATACTTTCCCTGGTGCGCGTTCAAGTTCCAGTAAACCGTGTCTTATTGCGCGACCTTTTCATTTTCCAGTGAAAAGGGATCAGCTCGTCAGATAAAAGCTACAAGCTGGAGTACAGGAAAATGCGTGCTCAGAAAATCCGAGCATGATTGAAAACAAGATGTGTTAAATCAATGCGGTTTATCGCCTGCCTATTCCCGGCAATTGCTGTTCTAAGCTCATTCTGAGCACACACTAGATGATAAAAGTATACTGTCACAGCACTCACTGGGGTGTGAGGGCAAGAAAACATGTTTATCAGACAGGCTGGGGTGATTTTTTTTCCCTGATAACAGTTATTGTCAAAACTCTTTGGGAAGAAATCTGAAGAACAATTACAGAAAGTAATATTACTCTTGTTAAATCAGAAGATATGCCAGGAGGCTGGAGAATTATAGATTTCCCCTTAAAACGTTAGGGAAGCAAGACAAACTATGCTGGCCTTCACTGCTTAAATGCAGTCATCCATTATAAAGTTAAAATCATCCTTCTCCTCATCCAAATGAACAAACCTGGGACTGTCACCAAACGAGGGACAGTCCAAAAGGGGAGGGGAGGAGGAATGAGCTTATGAAAGCCTATAAACTACTGTTTCCTTGAGGGAGTTCATGTTAGTTTTACTCTTGGATTAAAGATTGAAGACTTAAATTAAATCTGGAAGGTCAAGCTGTTCAGAAAATATCATAGTTGATAACATGGTAACGTTCCTCAGCTAGTTTATTACAATTATGGGCCAGTGTAATTTTTCATAATTATCATGTATTCACCTATTTCCTATTTTAGACAGAAATTTAGCCTCCAGGGCAGCAAAGGGACCTGTTCAGGAATAGATTATTCCACTCACTCCACCAAAAAAGAAATGATCCCCAAGACTTTTCCAGAAAATACCATCTGGTGGTCGGATGAGCAGCGTTGGTTTTATGTGTCTCTTGCTGTGCTCAACAGCACCAACCATTGTTGCCCCTAAAGGGAAATCAATATTTGAGAGCTCAGTTCAAACCTATCAGTCACACAATAACTCCTTTTGGGCCTTAGAAGACTGAACAAGAGGAAATGGGCTGAAATTAAAATGAGACCTCAGTTGGACAGAAGGAATATATGTGTGTGTGTATACATATACATACATATATGTGTATATATGTGTGTGTATACATATACATACATACATATATATGTTATTCATACACACACCTATAGGTATACATGTGTATATGTATTTACCATCAGAGTGATAAAACATTGGGATGGCATCTTGAAGAGATAGCAGAGTCTCTATCCCTAGAGGAAAGGCAGCAGAGGACCACGGATGATTTATTAAACATTCACCTCTCGAAGGCAGGGGTGGGGCTAGAGGTTCTCTAGAGAGCCCTGCCAGCCTTAGTATCTTATGCTTCATGTAGGTTTAATTAAACTGTGACTGGCTACTTGATTTGCTGTGAGGACTTATCAAGATGTTACCGACTGAAATGTGTATAAATAATAATAATAATAATAATAATAATAATAATAATAACGAGGTACTCTGGAGTAGTAATTGGACCATTATGGAGAAAAGGGCGGGGGGGGGAGAGAAGGTGGAGGAGGAGGAGTAGGGAGAGGGACAGGGACAGGGAGAGAGAGAACACAGTCCAGCTATATTTCTGCTACCTTTTTGCTGTGTGACCTCAGATAAGTAAGTTCATCAACCCTATGTTGGAGGTAATAACCCCTGATAACTTAGGTCACAACAATTTTTTAAGAAAATCAATTAGAAAATGTCTGTAAAGCACTTCCATGTTATTGGGAGAGTATCTTATGTGACCTCAGGGTATATTTAAAATAATACCCTGAACAAGGCCTTTTTGTGATAAATTAATATTTATTGTAAAAATTGTCAGCATAGGGAGGCTGCATGGCAGGGGAGAAGTTCTTTTGTTCACATTAGGAAAGTTGAATAATATTTTTCTTTGCAAACAAGAGGCCATTTTTTGTTTCTTCCTCCTCCTCTTCATTGAATCCTCTCGTACTTTGAATGGTATCCATTCAGCTCTTTCCATCCCCTTGGCTGGCATTTGAGCTTTCTTCCATTTCACTCCCCTTTCTTGGAGGGCATTCTGCGTTTCATCATCCCATGTTATTCTAGGTTTTTCACATGTTTTATTTCTTAAATTTTCCCTTGTGTGCTTTTCTTTCAGTCTGTACAGCTTTTATATTTGGACCACCTTCTTAACATAAGCTATAACCGAGATTGCTGTCATTTGTTTAGTTGAAGTACTTTCTTTGTAGAAAGATTTCTGCTGATTACAGAAACCTGGGAGGGTCATCCTCAAACCAGGAGATGTAAAGGACACCATGAAAAGTGAGATACATTCAGTGCAATTCAATTTGACATCAACATTTAAAATTTTTGGAAATCAGACCTGCGACCAATTGGTACAGAAAACTTCCATCATATAAACATTTCTTTCTAATGTATTTCCCTAATTCTCTTGCAACTTATAAATTTAAAGAGTTCCCTGAAACACTAAGAGGTGAAATGATTTTCCCAGTGTCAGAAGTCAGTACCAGAGGAAAAACTTGGACTCAATTTTCCTTCTTCTTTTCATATCTCCATAGTTTTCCTACAATCAACATTTATTGAATATCTATTGTGTTAGTAGCCTGATGGGAAGAAATGTGAGGGAAACAGATGAATAGGAAGTAGTGTTGCCTTCAAGGGACTTACAAAGCTAGGAAGGTGAGATAGCATGTGAACGCAAAGCAAAAGCATCTAAGAAAAGTACAAAGAGCATTGCTAAGTGTTTACACCCACTTTTGGCATTACAAATGGTATCTATAAGCTCTACATCCTTCCAATTCCACCACAGTTTCTAGAGGTTCAATCATGTGACCCTTGAGATGCCCGGGGCCCCCATGCTTTAAAAAGATGTCATTCTGAAAGTGCCTCTAGCCACTGTCTGCAACAATTTGATATTGGGTTTATTTGGGGTGTATCCTTGTTCTACTGAGATGATGAGACACACATGCCAGGTGCTGAGTGCCTGGGCAAAGTAATAAAATACCCGTGCTGTTGGGAGTACAACAAATCCCTCCATTTGCCCAGATTCCTTGGATTGCAGGGAGGTACCTGGTTGACATTTTAGGTTTATGTACTTTTAAGTCAATTTTAAAGATAGGATCCCAGAGATAACTTGCTGTTTTATTGTTTACCTCTGGATGTTAATTTAGTGACTGGGGGAAAAATGAGGCTATTATGGGGAAAAATGACTTCGCATAACACGTATGCAATAATGTTCATGACCAGAATGGCTCTGCCTGGGAGCAGAATGCTGTGCAGTTGTTCCTTTAGTTCCAATGGAGAGCAGTCACTGGGGAAGCACAGAGACCCAGGTGCTGGTTTCATCATTGACTCTGCGCTATGAGGCTTTATTTATTACTTGGCTTGGAGTCTGGATATTTGTTTGGACATTAAATGGCAATAGAATATAAATATTACCTTCCTTAATATCTGCATTTCTTTTTATTTCCAGTCAAAATGACATCATGTCACACAAGTATTAAAAAAAGGAAATTAAAACCTCAGAAATATGTTATGGCACCGAGAACACCATCCCTGGCGTTCAAGCCCCCACCCTCTTTCAATTTCCATTGCTTCTGGGAATAAGTACTCAATGAGCAAAGGAGGTGGGGAATGAGAAATAGAAAAAAGGAAACTTTGTAAAGAGAATAAAGCAAGCAAGAATGCATGTGTCTTGGCTTAATGATTTTAATTTGCAAAGAAATCTTCTTGAAAAGAATTTTCTTTATTTGATGCATGTGTGAAGTGGATTTTTTTTTAATAAACCAAGTATAGAAAGGCCACAATTCACATATGTGTTTGCTTAGTGTTTGCTCATTACTTGCTATGTCTGAATTGAGTTTTGTAATCTTATGATTAGCATTATTACATAAAAAACCAACTGTTTATTCTCAGAATATTTCTCTGTATGTAGCATTGCTATGTGAGCATTGTGCAAGAAATATATTTGGCAACGTCTCTTCTGAATTAAAAACTTCTCTGACCTTCAGTGAATGTCCTATAAGGAGAAAGACACGGTAAAAAGATTTAGTCTAAAGTTGAATGCTTTCAGGGCATCTAGTAAAACCAAGTTCAAACAGTTTAAAAAGAATACCTTCTCAAGTATCAAAATGGTGTCAACTAATCTCCCCTCCTATTGACTTCTGCTTTCATTAAATTGAGCAATTATTTAGACACATCCTAAAATGATATCAAAATGGAGATAAGATATAACCAGCAGACACTCTATGCATTACTAGATCCCTGACCAGAGATAAGGGAAATATTCTTAAATTTCAGCAGTAAAGACACACCAGTAAGGCATCATTTCTATTGCATATTTACTAACTTTCTTACATTAATCCACCCCTTTCTCAGTGATGGCCCCTAACCTCTCATGTTGTTAATCATGGCTTTCCAGGAGGCTTTCTAACTCAGATCAGGATTGGATACTTAGGCTACTGGAACGGTCTAGGAAAATATCTTTAATTGCATGCTAAGGTCAAATTTACGAGGAGGACCTTATTGCCTGACACTCACCTTTCTTCTTTACTGTGAAAATTTATGGACAACTGTTAGCACTTTGGTCCTTTGTCTCTTTCTTGTCTGTGTTCCCATAATTGTCTGTAATCCAGTGAAATTACACTGGGAAGCACACTGTCTTTCTATTGTCCTGATGGCTTTCAATATTCCTGAATATTGGGCCTATCTAGGCTCTTTAGAGTAGGGGATGTCAACCTTTTTTGTGCTCTGCACCATTTTGATAGTCTAGTGAAGCCTATGTGCTCCTTCTCAGAATAGTGTTTCTATATAAGATAAATACACAAGACCACAAAAGAAAAGAATTATATTGAAATACAGTTATTGAAGTATTAAAAAAAACACTAAGTTCATGGACTCTCAGGTTAAGAACCCCTGCCTTTGGCCCCTGTGTTCTCTGTCTACCACAAAATTCTGTGATATTCCCTAGAATTCCTTTACTTCTTATTGAATTTCAGTAATTTCCAGAGACATTATGAATAGTTACATTTTTTTAATAATTTGTTGATTATATTATGACCAAAAAGCTACGTTACTATTATTTTTGTATAACCTGTTGCTTATGTGAAGAAGGGAATAACTTAATTTTACCATGGCTCCAGAAGGCAGTGCTAGGACCGATGGGTAGAATTTATAAGATGACAGATCTTTGGGGCAGTATAAAAATGACCTTCTTAGCCACAAGCGCTGTTCAAAAATAGAATGGACCTAGGGAGGTAATAATTCTGTCAATCAGAGGTCTTCAAGCAAAGGTTGGATGGCCATTTAGTGGGGATGTGTTAGGTAATGGTTGGATTCAGTGAACTCTAAGAAGCTATGACTATAGTTCAGAATAGAGTGGGCCATTTCTTTTATGGTCTGATTTCCTGTGTCTGATACATATGGGTCAAATATCTTTACAACAATACCATTCTTAATAACAAAAGAATCCTAAGTCTTCATTCACTCATTTTAAGCAAAAGTCAATACAATCAGAAAATCTAGTCAACTCCTTTGAATTTGTTGCATTGGAATTTGATCTCTTACTCTGCTTTGCAGCCCTGGAATACTAAGAATTTTTTGTAATTTTATGTGCAAAAATTGGGGGAGATTTGCATAAGGGTGGCAGGCAATTTGTGGGTTAACATGGCAGAAAATATAAGCATAGAGCAAACACAAAGGTATGGGAAATAAATTAAAAGGCTTTGTCTTACAGTCTGAAATATTCCCTTTCTATCTTATAGTATGCTTCTTTATAGTATGTTTATTTTTCTTTGAATAATGATGTTAAAATGCATCTAATTCAATTACTCTTTGCAGCAGCTGAATGAGTTTTCCAGGGGAAAATGTTCTTTAGGCTTCCCAAAGCTATGAGTTCCATATGATATTTGAACAGGTTCTTTTAATTGCTGATATTAAGTGTCGATCATTCTGCTGTAAGTTGGCAGTCTGGCCAGAGAAACAAATTCCTCTCTAAGATATATCAGACAATCATCCAATTAACAACCAAAGGTTTGTTGACACAGTAGGAACTCATTATGGGAAATTAAAAAAAAAAAAAAAAGAAAACCTCAACCATCCAGACCTTATTGGTGTCTTTTTTAAAACAAGAATCTGAATTTTTAGAATCTTTAGATTATGTGGTTATTAAAATGATCTGTTTAATTACTAAAACTATTATACATACAGTTCAAATGTTTTGCTAAAAATGGAAGATGTATTTTGTTGGCAATTAGCTTATGGTGGTGGAAACAGGAAAATAACTTACACCTGGGTGCTCATTTCCATCAAGCCTGTGTATTCCTTGATTAAATGCCCACAATTTTACGAGTAACAGCTTTGCTGCATAAAGAGCTCCATGGCTTTTTCTCTGCAAGTCTAATTTGAAAAAAAAAATCCTCCTCAAGGGTTTAGAAAGTAATTCATAAAATGGGAGGAATAATAAATATTGTGCCTTAACTCATACACTCTTATAGATAGACAGATTTGGTACACCTGGGTGTAATTTTAGTTAATTTCCACAAGAGACAGGTTGAAAGTTTACTGTTTGGAAGGTGGGAAAATGGTTAAATCTCATATTTGCAAAAAATGATTATATTATCTTAAATGAAAATGCTACTCTATTAACAATTTCAATAAGCATCGCATTTGAAAAAAGTTTTTTTTAATAAAAAGTTATCTGAAGTTCACTCCAACTTAAAATAAATAAGTGAAGAAAAAGTACTTACTCTGATTTATGTGTCTTTTGGAGGTGTAATTATTGGCTTTTTACTCACCTATGTAAAACAATGTACTTTTGTAAATGGATTTCTGACCACTTTATGCTGCCTTTTTTTTCCTTTTTTTTTTACATAAAAAGTAAGCACTGTCAATCAAGGAATTTTAAGGTTTATTTCCTCTTTAGAAATGATTGATAGCCTTTTAGATTTACAAGTTGACAAGTTAAAGGGTTCTATTGGTATAATTATGTACTAAATTCACAGTCTTTCAATTTAAATGTCCTTTTAAAACCACAAGATTATCATACCTGTATTTTGAAAAGTGGGCCAGTCAGTTTGGGTTGGTATACAAATTGCCTCCATTAGCCTTGGGACCTATTTGAATTTAATACAGTTTTTAAAGTTGGTAGTACTTTCAATAGTACTTTTAAAATTTAGATTAATGGAAATGCATTTTAAATATAGCATATAGTAACTTGTTTTTAATGTATAGATGGATGTCAAGAACACAAATAGTGCCTCTATATTCAGCATGAAAAAAAAAACACCATACTGATTGCTTTGGTTATAATTTTAAAAGTTTTGTGAGAGGAAAAAAAGAAATCATTTTTACTTTATGGGGTATGAGCAGGCGATGGAGCTCCCACTCCCTCCCAGCCAAGGGGCTTAGTGTTTCAAGGAGAATTCTATTCTCTGTCCACATGAATAATGGGAGAATCCAAGTGGGCCAGATCAGCTTGATGTTCAGACTAATTATAGGGTGGGGGCACTAAGATGAGGTGCTCTTTGGAGAGGCACCAAGACCGAGTGTCTAGCAGTCGATATGGTTAGAACAAAGCCTATTGTTCCATTCAGCAAGCTAATATCGTCTGACTTCTCTCAGTTTCTTGAGAATCAGCCTCCACTCAAAGAAACTATTAAACATTTTATATAATAAATAGAAGATTTAGAGAATATAAACTGTGGCTTTTAGCAGAGGTTGGATTTTTTTTCCCTAAATGACAAAACCATAGCAAGCTTGTGGTTCACTAAAAAAATCTGTCTTTACTGTGCATAGCAGGGTTTTATTTCCAATACTTTAACAATACCTAGCAACATGAATGATTCTTTTGCGTTTGGCATATAGCTTCTAATCAAAAAGGACTTTTGCTAGAACACGAAAATGTTGGAGGGAAGGGGTGCTAAGCATTTTATCAAATAATTCATGCCTGGGATTTTGCAGATAAACAGTTGTCTAATTCTAGCATTATTTACAAAGTCCCTGCACTTGCAGAAACGCCATAGTATACACTGGAGCAGGTGGGGTTTAGTATCTGATGAAGCCAAATCCTCACATCTCACCTCAAACTGTCTTTGAACTCAGCCTTGATGCTGGGGGCTCATCTAAGATCAGAAGAGCCAGCCAGGATTTTTAGCTGCCATTCTTGTCCCCTCATTGTCGGGTCAGAAAACCAACTGCTTTGTTTTCCTGCACATCCTCTAATTGTGATTTCTCTCTTGCAGCTCTCAATGAACCCACCATTGATTATGGTTTCCAGAGGTTACAGAAGGTCATTCCCCGGCACCCCGGTGACCCTGAGCGCTTGCCAAAGGTTAGGACACCTTCTAGTGTTTCACTTATGATATGTCAGAATGCGGATGGTTCAAGGTGAAATTCACCATTGATGTCAATTTGTTCAGGATAGTCAAGTAAGAAGTATTTAACATGCCTTTATTCTGTGCCAAGCACTATGTACCACTTTATTGTGGTATACCCCCCCAAAAATACAATGTTTTGGCCTCTTACCAAGAGCTCACAATCTAGTCACTTTATATAGGAGAAAACCTTTTCATGAGAAAGAGCAAGAGAGCAGAAATGACTATAAAATGTCAGGCCTGACATCTTTTCACTGCTTTCTCATACTATCACGCCCTCCAATCCACAGCTGGTTATTAAGCATCAACTAAACAGCGTCTAACCCACACGCTGCCTCATGCAAAGGGGACATGGTACTTTTCCTTAAGAACTTTAAAATCCAGTTGTACAGACAAGACAAACATGAAAAAAAGCACAATAGAAAAATATGACCCGAGGCAGGACTTTGTCAAATGAACTGTACAGAAACTAATTGCTTTTGGTCTGTCTAATATAGCATGTAAGTTATCAGTGATAGAACCTAATGGAAAGAGATAAAAAGACCAGTTCAGATTCTTTCTCTGTACCTCAGTTTACCTATTTGAGAGAGTTAGACGAAATGACTCTCAAGCATCATTCTAGTTCCAAATTTTTGAACGTATACCAAACCTGTGGTTCCCATTAACAGCCCAGGCAGAAATTAGATAGGAACTGCATTTTGTTTAAGTCAGATTAAGAAGTTTTCTTTGCATTTGCTGGATAAGTTATATCTTAGCTATGTCAGCCCATTTCAGAAATGGGAAAAAATGAAACTGGAAGCATTCAGCTACAGCTAAGTTTCTTAGTTTAGAAATCTTTTGAATGTATCTATTCCATTCTGATGTTCTATTATCATACTCTTCTTAAGACTCATTGTCTTCCTCCAGTGCTGGACATCCTTGGTGAAAAGAGCTATAGAGGTCAGATACCTCTTCTGGCTCTGAAGGATGTTGTCCTTCTAGAAGGCAGACCGTGTTTGATGGGTGGCAGAGATCTGAACCCCTTCGTCTTCCCCCAGGACGGGCATTCTACCTATTCTCTCAGAGATCCAATTCTCTTCATGTTGATGGAAGTCCTTGGAAGCCTTTAGCCTGAGAAAGTCCTAATTTTGATCTGTCAATTTAGTCGCAGCTTTTCTTTTAAAAAGGTCTTCTGTTTTAGGATTCCTTCTCCTACCCTTACCTCTCTCTGACATTCTCAGTGAACAATTAAGTAATCTAATTTATAGTAGTGAATGACAGTCTTTTTCCATTGCTCAGACACGTAGTGGGGACATTTATCTTTAGCTCTGTCTGGCCGTAATGTGTTCCTGTGGATATCTTTTGGGGAAAATTAAAATAATGTATCTTAAATTATGGTGCTCCAAATGCTTTTGTATTTGCCCCAATGGTGGACAGCTAATCAAATGAAAACTGTATCTTAAGATCAAGACCCAGAGCTGTAAGGGTTTGCATAGGCCTTCTAATCCAAACTCCCATATATTTACATTTCAGGAGAGGCTCTTCCCTGATAGTTACGATTTTTTTTCTAGGTAGGGCCTAATGTCCACTCTAGGACTTTTATTAGCCCATCAGATTTAATTAAAATGGTGTGGCTGCACTCAGAGATGATTAAGCTTCTATAGGCTGGGATTGGATGGTGTCACTAGTTTATGTAAATTACAGCTGTCATGGAATCATATGAATATACTCTAAAACTTCAAAATCAAGGATTGGATCTTTTACTTACTTTAAATTGCCTCCTCTTCTTCCCAGCTAAATGGAAAATAATTGAGTTTACTGGTGAAGGTATGTGAAATCATTGAGAAGCACCTAGGCCAGGGGAATGACTTTCCTTATTCCTAAATGAAAATAAAGGCAGAAAAAGGATTATGGGCTTCGGATGGTGTGGGTTTTTTTTTTTAATAATTAAAAATGTCATTATGATGTGGCTCTCAGTTTTCTGTAATAGAATGCAGAATTTGTGTTTTTTTGCATTAGAGGCCCTAGAAGTCAGCTCTGGGCTCAAAGTTTTGAGCACAAAAATTGAGGGCACACTGCAGCTTATGTTAAGCCTTTTAAATAGGCTTTTTAACAAGAGGCTATCCTCTCCCTGCCAAAAAAAAAAAAAGATTGTTGATCACTTAGTAAAACAGAGAAGAATAAGCAAGCAGGGATTGGAGAAATCATTAAGAATCTGGGGAGATTCAAGAAGTTTATACCTTTACCCTACCATTTTTTTCTATAATGTTAAAAATGAACTCAACCTCAGCCTTCCAAAACAGCCACATTCATGGTACATTCATGGTAACTGTGGAAAGCAAGTTCCAAATTAATAGGAAAGCAAGTGTGTTTTAGTAGATAGATATAGATTTGAAAAACTAAAATTTGTGGTAAACTTATTTAGGGATCAATGATGGCAGATTCATTCCTATTTTATTAACAGAAAAGCTAAAATTAGAGGTCAGCAAATCAATTCTCCATCATCAATAAAGACCTCGTAGAATAGTAAATAGAGCATTAGATTTGGAAATAGGAAGATTCCAATGAGATTCATTGTCCACCTCAGACACTTCTAGTTTGATAACCCTGGGCAAATCTCTCTATGTCTCGGTTTCTTCATCAGAAAATAAGGAGGCTATATTCAGTGGCCTTTAAGGCTTCTAAGGTCCTTTCCAGCTCCAAGTTGTGATCCTGTGTTCACCATTGTAACATCTTTATGCAGTATTTTATATTTGTTCAAACGATTTATCAAATTATTTCAAAGAAGAGTAGATATCATTATCCCCATTTTATAGATGAGAAAACTATAATTACTTTCTCATGTAAAAGGTTTGGCTCCTTAAAAGCCATCCTAATAAACATCTGTTATACACATACAAAGATAATATAATTATGCCAGGCCTGGATAGAGTGTATGATTTTATACACACACACACACACACACACACACACACACACACACACACACACACACACAGAGTTACAACAGAGCTTAGAAATCATACCAGTCATTATAGTTTTTTATAAGCAGGCTCCCTCCAGTCACCAAATTCCTACCTAGCATGAGGGAGAGGGGTATGTGACCAACTTCAAGGGGAAAGTTGGATATACTTCACACATTGTGGTGATGGTAGAGGTCTGGAGGGAGGGTTCTCAGAAACTGTGCAGTGTCAACAGCTGAAGGACATGTGGTGATCCCTTGCAATTTGGCAAGGAGCAGTCCTCTTTTTTTTTTTTCCTTATGAAGCCTGGCAGTATCCCTATGCCCTTTCAGTGAGTTATCTTTGTAAGTGAGTCTCTCAGCGTTTGTGCAGAGGTTCGGAGCTTAAAGATCCCCAACTGAAGTGAAATCTGTGAGTGTTGACGTGGGGAGGGGAGTAAGTTTTTTTCTTTTCTTTTCTTTTTTTTTTTAACCTCGTTTCTCTCTCCTTGACTGATTACCAGGCAGTTCCTTCAGCTCTCTTCTGCAAGGATGAGGACGGTAGAGTATCATCAGCTCCTCTCCTCTCTGACCCATTCCCTCTAGGCCTCACCCTACTTAACATAGTCTCATTATCTCTCTCCTATTTCACCACAGGGAGGGGTTGAGATAGGGGCAGAGGAGATTGTATGGAGAAGAATTCAACACGGTAAACATATTTCTTTCGAGGAGCAGTCACTCTTTTAAAGAAAATAAAGCAGTTTGAGGAAAAGTAACAAAGGCTCTATTTGTGTATTTTGCTTTATGGGGCTGAAAATATCTAGTAAATTGATCCTGTGGGAGTAATAAATACACATTACTTTATCTTGTACCTCATGTCCTATACCCCAGAGCCTTGATAGAACAACACCACTTAATAGACTTAAAAAAAGAGTAATTACAGTCATTGGTTGTGTGATTTTTCAGCCCTTCCAGCCCTGCCTGACCTTCTAATTTAGCTCACCGTATCTAACTAATGCATTTATATTCATCTTTTATGAAGCATGTGTAGTACAAAATTGACTTTACAGCCTTTAGCAAGCCGTCCTACCAGGTTTGAGGTTTAGTTAGTAGTAAGTAGAAATAGTAGCTACCTATCTCTATATGTGTATATATAGATAAAGCACATAGGTAGCTCAGCGCATTTTTTATCCTTTAGGGAACATAATAAAAAGTATTTATTGCATTTTTTTTACTTTAAAGCTTTTATACATTTTAGCGTTATTTACAGCTAAACACAAAGGCAAAAGATGCGAGTGTTTTTAAAAAAAATGATTACTGTTAATGTTTCTGCTTGTCAGAAGTGCTTAAATTTTCCTGCACTTTGTCTAAAAACTTAGTACTGTTGCCTTTTAAGAATAACACATTTAAAAAGATCTTGCAAGTCTGATTTGCAAACACCGATGACAGTTTATGATGAGCAACGGTGCAAAATTTGCAACATGTTTGTCATTTCTTTGCTCGACATATTAAGGCAGTGGGTTAAGAAAAAAGAAGAACCCGGTGGAAAAATTAAAACAAAACAAAGAAAAAAAACTAAAACAAAAATCCCACCCTCAAACAAACCTCAAACCTTGAGCTAAAGAGCATGCCAGAATATCTCATTCAGTCTTTCTCATGACTTCTACTCAGTTCACTCAGCCAGTAGAACACAATTGTTCTCTATGCATTTTTTCTCTCACCATATGGTCTCCTCATTACCATACACTAAGGGTCCATATGGGAAACTTGTGAAGTGAACTGTATTCATTTTAACTGCCAGATGAGCAGCCTTTTGCTTTGCAAGCTTAGCTTAAGTCATCTGCTGTCTTTATGTTGTTATGGCAACACAGTACCAATAAAAAATTCTAATCTACTGTAAGTGATCACAGTATTTTAAGTGGTTGCTTGTAACTGCCCTGTAAGCGAAGGGGCTTGGTTTTTCGAAATGACAAAGGGTTACTATCACTTCCAGCAGGTGGCGGTAAAGGAACCATGGTGTTGATCCATGGAGAAGGGGGAGGTGTGGGTGTAGAGTTTGGGGTTTTGTATTTTTCCCTGTGTCTGTTTGAGGGGACAGGCTGGGTAGTGGTTAGACAGCTCTCCCATTCCACCACCCTGAACAGTTGTAGGCTGATATTTCAGCTTTGGCAATAAAGTTATCAGTATTGACATGGGAATAACACGGAAGCCTAGAGAAATGAGACCAGCCTCTCCTTCTTCTCCGGCGTTCCGCAGCCTCCATAGCCACTAGGACGTTTTGCCTGCATTTCAAATTAGTCATTTGAAAACACCGTGCTAATTAAGAGTACCTTAAAGTAATGGAAGTAGGCAGCAACATCCTTAAATATAAATCATTTTCACCTCCACAGGCCCCATGATATGTTGCATCTCTGTCTCTCTATCTGTATTGAAAGTGAATGTTTATAGTCTCAGTTCATCAGTTCACATTAGCCTCATGCTGAATATTTAAACACAGAACAATTTGAACACACCATGAAGGAAGACAGTGACTGCACTTTCATTTGGAACAGCAAGGGCTCATCTAATAATAATTTAGTAAATCAGCCATTTAGTGGCTCAGTTGTACCCTGCGTTGTGCCAAATATTATTCAGTTCAACTGTACACTTACAACATTGAAATTCAGATGGGAGTCACACACAACTCCTTTGCTCAGTGAAGGAGATGAAACTGAAAGCCACCTTCCCTCAAGAGCATTGGTGCTTGGTGATTTATCACAAATGCAGTATCGGGGCAAAATAAAACAGCTAGCGATATACAGTGTAGCCTAATTATTCTTTTGTTGTTTTTGTCTTCTATGCAAGAACTATCAGTAGTTCAGATTGGCAGTGACATTAGTGAAAACAAAAGCAAGAAAATGTTGTGTAACCACAGTGCCATCAGCAGAAGAACATGCCATTCACAACTTATGGTGCTTATGGGTTTCCAGAAAAAATCAGATGCCCTTAGATTAAAGAAGATGTAGGACCCTATGTTTTTTTTTCTTTGATTAGATCAGAATATTCAAACTTTGGACACAAGATACATGTGAGGCCTAGACCAAAGAGAAGAAAGCAAAGAGGAGAGCATGCTTTATGAAAAATTCCTGTGTGAATGAAATTAACTTCCAAAAAATTGTGTATATACTCCATGTATTTTCCTAAGGCTGCCACAAAACATCCAAATTCAGTACCCAGTGGTAGTGATATGTTTGTTTCAAGTGCTTATGGTATCTACTTTTTCTGTTCCCTTTAGATGCCCTTTCTTTTATTTTGTCCTAAATTATCTAATTTTGGGAAAAAAAGAACCACTTTTAAGCTACCATGAATCTTCATTGAACTCTAAGAATGTAAATCTTAGGTAAAACTCTAATAACATATAGTTTTGCAAAAGAAACTTCACTTTTACTCTTCCCCTCCTATTATTACTGAATTCTAGTGGTGGTGTAATTTGGAAAATGGAGGAGAGTTTGGAGATCATCCTCTGCTTTGAGTTGGTTGTGGACAATCAGAAGATGGAGTCAGCAGTCCAATTATCATAGCAGTAGAGTTTTTCTACACAAATACTTCTTGTTTTAGCACAGAAGCTCCTTACATGAAACAGGGGTATGTGTGTGTGTAGCACTCTACATATGGGAATGTTTAATACAATTAATGATGATTTAGAAGCAATAGCAAGGAACATCCGTGGAAGAAAATTCAGACTGTATAGATGTAAGAACAATAAAATGCACCACAGATAGATAATAATAATAGATAATAAAATGCTCATTTGACAGAGCAATTTACCATTTTTAGTTCAAGAAAGCAAAACTCAAAGAGCTTAGGGTAGATGTCTTCACTCTTAGTTCACTATCCTAGGCTTGAGCAACATAATAATTCAGTACTGACAGCCTTCATTTAAGCAGGTACCAAATCCCCAAAGATAAATATGTGAAATTTACAAGTTAGAAAAATGGCCAAATATTTGAAAATCCATAAATGTTGTGTGACTTAGTAGGAAAAGCACTGAGTTGGGAATGCTAAGATCTAGTCCCAGTTTCTGTCACTAACCCACTGGGACCATGGATCTTTGGACTACAGGCTCTTTCTCTGCGAAATAAAGGGTTTGGATTCAATGCTAGGCCTCACATGTATCTTGTGTCCAATTCTACCAATGCTCTGGTATCCTATTATTGTATGACATCTTGAGTATGACTCAGGCCTCGTGACTTTTATTTTTCTTTCATTGGCTCAGAGAGATGAGATAGAAAAACATTCAGAAGGATAGGTGTAACTAGTACCTTTGAACTTTGGCCTTCAACTGAGGTGATGAAGTTGAACAATTCACCAAATTCCTCCTTCTGACCCCAACCAGGCCTAGTACCTTCGTGTCTATGTGTTTGTGTGTCATGGGGGAGAAATCTACCTCAGCCTTTCATTTACCAATGATAATGATGCCATTTAGGAGACAGTAGTAGAAGCACCACCCCCTCAAAAAAAAAAGCCATTGTCATAATTCTTTTCAGGAATACCTAGTTTTACAACATATACTTAACTGCTGACATTTGAAAAGCCAACTCTTTTGGTAAAATGAATCAAGCCATAATGTTTCTTTTATGAGATCCCCTTGCAGGAATGGAAGGCTTGGCACCTCTTGGAGATCAAGAGGGGTGATCCATCATAGTAAAGTCAGCTGTCCTAGCCAGCTTCTCAGAGGTCACTCGATCGAACCAGCAGCTCTTACAACTATATTATTGCTTACGGAACAGTAATTGAGGCACCACAGATAAAAATTACCTGGTCTAATAGGCAGTGAACAATTTTCACTCAATAAAATTATAAGCCAAATCATTCATTTCATAACACTCTGACTAATTTATTTGTTGACCTTTTAATATCCATAGCTCTTCAGTGGTATTATCAGCAACTCAGACAAAATCTCTTGTTCATTTTACTTTCATTGATTTTTTCCCCCCTTCCATTGAGGCAATAACAGTCTGTTTGAGAACAGCCTTTTCTTTCCTTGGTGAAAGTCAATCATGTAAGTTCGTAGTCTTATGTTGATATAGCTGCATTAGCTTACAACCGGCTCTAAGCACGACACAAAGCAATCTCACACTGTCTTTGAGAGCAACACTAAGCTTTTCAGACTGACTCTGTGAAGATTTCAGCCCACATTCATATTCCTGGGTGACGATACAATAATAGCTGCAAGAAGAAAAAGGGCTGTTCATCTAAACTGAACATAAAAGAAAAACGGGAAGCAGAGAAATTTAAGAAACTCGCTCTATTTCTCACCAGCAGAGAATACTTTCGAGGTTGTGTCGATAGAAAATGTGGTCATCCAGCTTTTGACTGTGTTAATTTCCGCAAATTTTCAGCTGGTGGTGTTTGGTGGGCTGCTTCTCTTTTAAATACGTGAATAATCACCAGTGCACTGTATGGTAGTCACAACTTTCGTAGTAGCTTCTAGTATAATAAAATACTATAAAATCTTTAGAATGCAGGGTTATAAAATATAATTGTTAACACGTTTGTCATTTTATGCCTCCCTTGAAATAACTGCTTGTTACCTGCACCGAATCTATGCTCCTCCCTTCCATTTCAATTTAGTTCAAAGTGGCCCTTAGTTATAATGAGAATGTCCCTTTCAAGAGAAACACATTTAATTACAACCATTACGGAATGTAAGTGACTCTACTCAGTTGTAGGGCTTAGGAGTAGTGTTTAAAATCGGATACTGAAACATCCTCATGTTCCAGTAAGCTTTGTTTTGAGCATTTCAATTTTTAGAATAATGCACATTTGGAGAATTCCTCTATAGACCAGAAGTAAAGTGGTATTGGAGTGTCACTTTGATTATTTCTCCTACATTTCTCATTGTACTGATTTTTAATATGAAAATAGTTTTATTCTGAAGTATGGCTAGAGCATTGGATTTGAATTCATAAGAACAGGTTTTTCCTACTAGCTTTGCTTACTGGTTATGTGGCTCTGGGCAAATTATTTTTACCTCTCTTTCTTTTAGTGTCCTTATCTGAAAAATGAGGGGGGGGGTGGTGAGATAGTGGTGGTGGTAAGGGCTTTGGATGAAATGATCTATACAGCAGGGTACTCCCAGCTATAGAGACTATGCTACCATCTAAATAAATGTGGTAAGGAAGAATGAACCTCATTCAATTCAACACATATTTTTTGAACACTGTTACATATACATGCCTGAGGCAAATAGATTGTGGTT
Organism: Phascolarctos cinereus; assembly: GCF_003287225.1. Classification (NCBI taxonomy): domain Eukaryota; kingdom Metazoa; phylum Chordata; class Mammalia; order Diprotodontia; family Phascolarctidae; genus Phascolarctos; species Phascolarctos cinereus. Next base: position 392,219,308 of record NW_027555625.1, on the reverse strand, counting down.
TGGATAGAGAACTCGTCAGAGAGCCAGGGAGTTGCGAATTCAAATTCTGCATTAGTCATGTACATTCCTGGGCAACTAAGCCTTCAAAGGTTTAGAATCAATGGCCTCTAAAGTATTTTCCTGCTGTAAATATAGGATGCTAGAATTTCAAGAGATACAAAAAAAAGAGAGAAATATGTCATGAGGGCAAGAGGTCTTAGAACAAGAGAAAGAGTCCTTATTTCAGAGTGAGGAATCCTGGGTTCAAATCTTCACACTGACACTACCTGGATGTCCCTGAGTAACTCTTCTTGGCCTCACTTTCCTCATCTATAAAAAGAGGGGGTTGGACTAGATAACTGAGGAAGCCTGTTCCAGTTCTAAATTGGTGATCCTATTATTAGCCTGGAAACCTTCAGAACATCATTAAGATATGCAAGCACAAAGGGAAGGGAGACCATAGTCCAAACCCAACCTCCTTAAAAATAGCATCTGTGCCAGGTTCACAATTTTATTCAGTTATGGTATATAAAATACATTGTTTGGAAGCCCTAGGAATTATTTATAAAGTAAAACACTAAAAGGTTAAACTCTAAAATCTATTATATTTATAACAAGAAGGTACAAGGTTTCTGTCCCTGGGAATAGATGAAAATGTTGATTTCCTTATCAGTAGAGCAGAACAGGAATATAGTCAGAACACCTAAATCAGAATTAATCCTGATCTCATTTAACATATATTTTAAAGGGCAGCTAGGAGGCATAGTGGATAGAGCTCTGGTCTTGGAGTCAGGAGGACCTGAGTTCAAATCCAGCTTCAGACACTTGACACTTACTAGCTGTGTGACCCTGGGCAAGTCACTTACCCCCAATTGCCTCACCAAAAGGAAAAAAGTAAAAAAAAAATTTTCAAATCCAACAAGTATTTGAATACCTACTATGTACAAAACATCATGCTAAGCAAGGCAGATATAAAGATGCATAATGGTTTACATTTATATAGTGCTTGACAATTTATAAATATTTTCATCACAACTACTTTTTTTTTTTACTATATCCACTTTACAGAATAGGAAACTGAGGTTAAGCACTGTTAAGTAATTTGCTCATAGTAACACGTGAAAAACATTTTCTAGCATTAGGAATAGATCTCATGTTTCTTGACTACAAATCAAGTGTTCTTTCCAAAATGTCACAATTCCTATATGATACAGGCCTTGACATCAAGGAGCCGCATAGATAAGGAGGTAAGACAGGCATATCAGCTAATTACTAGACAAATTCTATATAAAAAAGAGAACATAACAAGTAGATACAGAAGTGCAGGATAACATGAAACATTCTATTTCATTGGTCTCTAAACTTTTTTTGATACGATGTTCTACCAGTAAAAAATTTTTGAACATGTGCCCCAAATGTATGTGTGTATATTTATCACAAGTTATATTCATGTGCCACTGTACTAACAATTCTTGACCATGATGGCCCATCACAGACAGGTCTACCATAAGCAATGTAGCATGTGAACTCATCTTCTCATACCATGCTTGCTTATCACTTGGGGCCATAGAGAACACTGATCTAGCTAATGCTACTTAGACTATCATGAAAGACTAACTTAGTTTGACTTCTGTTTGAGAGCAGATCTCATTCTATCCATATTTACATTCTCATTTTTAATTTAGGTGTCCTTTCCCAATGACTCTTCAAATTGTGACTTCCCAAACTGAAAAAGAAAGCCAGAACCTGTTCTTCACCTTATGGTGAGGTTCTCACTATCCAGATATCTGGTTCTGTAAATCATATATTAGATGTAAATGGACAGATGTTATTTATTGTTTCACAGCTATTCTAAGGGAAAGAAAAGGTTAAATAATTGTATAGTGAATTTTTGAACTACCTAGACTGTGAATCCAGGTAATCTTCAGTATTTAAAATATTGGATTGACTTTCTGAATAGTTTTATCTTTGAACAGTTGTGCAGTTCCTTTCACCCTGGACATATAAATATGGAATAAAACAGACCCATAGACCTCCTGATGTAAATGTTTGCTTGTTTCATCTTAGAAGGTAAATGGTCCACTGAGACTACAGTAGATTACAGTGAAGTACTAGGAAGGATTAAATAGCTAAACCACAGCTTAGAACCAAGCATTCATTTTCTACAAGGTCATGGCTTTTTTTTTTTAATGCAAAAAGTATTTCGGGGGACCTAGGATATAGGTAATAGATGATTTGATATTCACATAGAATAGCCTCTTTATGACGTTATTACTGAGGATCAAATGAAGTAATGCCTGTAAAGTACATTCCAGTTCTTAAACACTATATGATTAATAGCTATTTTTAAGGTGTTATTAGTAAGAAAGGAGCTTATGGACTAAAAACACCTATACCAGAAAAGATTCATTATATTAATAACAAAATCAAAATTTAAACATAAGAAAGGAACGTTCATCCAAGGGTGGCATATGGTACAATCATGGTGATCAAAATTAAACACGTGGAGTTTATATTTCAGATTGAACCAAAATTTAGGGCCAAATGGAATGGAGCCAAAGTAAAGGTTTTGTGAATTAAAAAAAAAAAGTGGTTCTCTATGTGCAAACCACTTTACTAAGTGATGATGATAGAAATAGAAAAACTGAGACAGTTGCTTCTGTCAAGGAGTTTATACTCTGAGGAAGCAGCATATTAAAGAACATTCTGCAACATGGCAGATTGAAAGACTGGAAATCCCAAGAATTCAGAGGTGGAGTGGATGGCAAGCCCCAGCAGTCCTTAGGGTACAACAGAAGGTGAGAAGGAACTGCCATGTTCAATAGATCATAGAGCTTAGGTTTGGAGGTCACTAGGAGGGGGTGGCAAGGCAAATATTAAGTCTTAGTGGACCTCCAGCTTATTGGAAGGTATAGAGTTGTTGACTCATCCAAGCCCTCTGAGCAGATCTTCTGCACTTCTAGTCAGTGCTAAGCAGTATAATGCAAATTATTTACTTTTTCTTGGCTCTAATTCTTTTATGCATGTTATTCATCTCCCTAAAATTATTATAAGCTTTTTGAAGAATTTACAATCACAAAGAACTTATTGAATGCCTCTCATGTGCTTAGCCTCATGCTGGCACTATAGAGGATAAAGAGGAAGATGCGGCATGATCTCTGCCTTCAAGGCCTTTACAGTCTAACTGGAAAGAGAAAACTAAAACATGTAGAAAAGCAGTTATTTATATGAAGAAATATATTGATTGCTACATGCTTCCTAACATTATATTTACAATAAGAACTCAGAGGAGAATGAAAGCGTAATGAGTTAGAGAGGGTTTCATGTAGAAGTGGGACTTGACCTAGACCTGGAAATCTGGGTATGTTTGGGATATCTGTAGGAAAGAAGGGAAGCCATTCCAGATAAAAGTGACAGGAGATATAAGTAAATGCATTAATATTCCAAGAAAAACAAAATTGCTTCTTCATGATGTAAGGAGACTAATGAGCAAAGAGATAGGTATAGTCATAGGATATTGAAAGTTTATTTTCTATTCCTTACAGCACCTAAGTGGTAAGAAAATATAAGTGTCTTTCAAGATATCCAAGATTAACATTGATGTTGATGACTACAGTTGATAAATACTTGTTACTACAACTAAAAAAGTTTAAAACCATTTTTTTTATCCACTTGTAGTAGTAATACAATCAGTAATGCAGCCATTATAACAGCACTGATTCTTAAATTGAAATAGAAAAGAATGTTATTCTGACTTTGTCACTGATACTTTAGGAACATTATTTCTCCTTGTGTTACACACACAAAAAAGTATTCTTGTAATATCTTACTGAATCACCCACATCATTGCTCACTAAGTCACAAAGCAAAGGAGATAGAACTAAATTAGTGGGTAGAAATTTGTATAGTCTAGAGAATTTTTCATAAAATACATATTAGAAACACACATTTATGAGGTAATTTACAATTACAAAGCATTTTAAATACATCAATGGACCCTTCACTTCTTTACAAGAAAAGAAGTATAAATATTACTCCCATTTTACAGATGAGGAAGCTGAGTCTCAGAAAGAGCTTAAGTGACTTACTTAAAGTCATACAACTATTTAAATTGTAGAGGTCTTCTGTATGAACATACTTTGCTCTTTCCATTATATCATGAAAATTTAAATGAAATTTAAAGACATAAAAAGTAGTCTCACTGTAGAACAAGCATTGGTTCAGAAATGATGGATCACTTCAGTGTCTGAGGCATTTTTTTTGCCTTCCCAAGTGTGTTGTGTGTGTGTGTGTGTGTGTGTGTGTGTGTGTGCGCGGAGGGAGAGAGAAAGAGAGAGAGAGAGAGAGAGAGAGAGAGAGAGAGAGAGAGAGAGAGAGAGAGAGAGAGAGAGAAAGAGAGAGAGAGAGAAAGAATAGTGAGGGTGTTTTGGAGCAATCTCTATTTTCATGCTTTGAATTTTATTAGCAAGAAGACTTGGTTAATTTTTTTAAAAGAGGAAAATATCTAGAAAAGTAAATGCCTACACAAATTAAATATTAGTGTTAGTCAAGTATTCTTTTCAGAAATATTGAAATTGCACATCAATATAGAGGAATTTTTATATTTTTTCCTCTTAATGCCAAAAAAAAAATAAGAGTTTAGGAATAATTTCAGAGACAAAAGGTTGTATGAGACACCTAGCTCTTTCCTTCTAGGAAATTTCTTTTCTAACATCTCAGGCTCATTCATTTTCCAATGTGAAATTACAGATATTTTCAAATTACCATATAAAACTACAAAAAAATTACACTCATGACCACAGTAGAGATAGCATACAGTATCAATTTGATTTTAAAAGGCATACATCTTTTTTATTACCTGTCATTTTTATAATACCTTTTACAAATTTAATCAATACATTTTAACATTCTATATACTTTAAGTGCAATATACAATAAATATTCAAGTTTCATCTTAAACATGCTTTAGCCTTTAAATTGTTAAAACTGCAGTGCCCTTTCAATCTACTTACATAATGTCATAAAATATACATTTCAAGGTAAATGAAGTCAGCTACTTCAATTTAGTCCCTCAAACTGGTAGTAAATGAGAGGTTAACACTATGGTGCCAAACCCATTATTGAGTAAATTTAGCACCTTGGACAGCTCTGTAAAATCTTTATTGCTTTCCTGACCTGCTCGTCATGTTCTGTCTGTGTGTTCAGTGGCTCTCAGCTCTGATTGAAAGGCAATATATTAGATCCCGAACACAAACACGCTCGGGGGCTAGTTCACTGGGAGCGTAATGACATGGAGGTGAGAGCAATTTTCTGGTCATCGCAATCCAAGCACCTTGCAAGGTCCATTGCGCTAACTCATAGAAGGCTTAGGAGCTCCTCTCTCTTTTCTATGAGGTAGAAATAACTAATATCACCAGAATAACTTTGGTGAATCTGAGACCAATTTAGACTCTCCCTCAAATCCCAAAGTTAATATTTCAGTGAAGGATATCCTACCTATTTTAAAATATTATTTTAAGGTAGGGCTCTCAGCAAGACATATGTAGGCTCTCTCTGCTTAAGGCTGCTTGCTGGCTTCAGCTGATGCTCTGTTGATGACCTGGTTGTGTAATATGTGTTGAATGGGAAATATGCTTTAAGCATCATGAACCAGCAAAAGCCCCTACTGTTAAGAACTTTAGGGGAAAAAATTTGAATTTTTGTGTTCAATTGATGAAATGGAAGTGAAGAACTCAAATTTCTTAACAGTTAATTTTAATTTTTTTCTGGTTTTTATAATTAAAAAAAATATCTTTCAGCAGTAAAACCATAGTATTGGATAGTATCTTGTGCCCCAATAGTGGGATGTGTTTCCTACTGTCATGCATCTCAGAGCTGTTAGGATGAACTTATCTCTTCCCTAGTTGTGGATTCAATGTAGATAACTTAAGAGAAGAGTCTTTGTTTGCGGATTCTGTCATAAGAAAGAATCTTTTTTATAAGTTCAGGTTCTAATGTATATACTGTTGTTATTTATTCAAACCAGAAGTATGTTGTTTTCCCGAAGAGTGAAAGGAGAAAAAATTATAAAAATTTTTGAAAGGCTAAATACCAGCATCAATATTTATCTGAAAAAATAGATGTCCAGAGAGCTAGAGAAGCCAGATTTGAGCAAATGAACTAAGTTCATGCTGTTTTGTTTTAATCTTTCCTAGGAGTCAGATAAGGCAGGATGGTTTAGGAGAGCTCTGTGAAAGCATCACAGCCCACATTTGATATGGGGATAGGGTTTAGTGCATTCATACCCCTAGTGGATTATTAACCAGTGTGGTCAAATACCACAACAAAACAACAAAAAAAGAAAAGCAAATTCTCTGGTAACCTACCTTTAACATTAAAAAATTGTTTCAGATCTATTGATTCACAACCCATTGATTATATAATGCATTTCACTTCATGTGTAAAGAATAACTGAAATGTGTTTTGTGAAGAGGGCTAGAGCAGCTTAAGGCAAACATAAATGTTTATTGAGAACTCCAAACCCCTCCATCTCATTTTTGAATTTAGGACATTATATATGTCATAAGTAGTTACTGCAGTATGACAACTATTTTATCTTATATTATAGAGAATTTAAAATTGGAAAAATGCTAATATGGATCTAAAAGCTTGTCATTTCAAGAGTTTTTCAAGGATTTTTGAAGAGCCTATGGTGACAGCGAAATGAATGCAATTATATCCCTATTTTCTGATCAGAGTCTATGATCTATGACAACTGAGCATCATGGTTCCTTTTCTACGTAGAATATCTCTTGTGGAAAATATTTGAAGTTGCACTTTAAAAAAAAAAACTTTACACAGCCTAAACTCTGCGCATCTTATTGTAAATTATTTTCAACAGTCTTGCTGTGCATTTGTGATTCTTTGCAATGCTTGTACTTCTCAGTAAATTAATTTCTTCTTTATTTGTTCTTTAGGCATTATAGAGTGAATAGATTTATTGCAAAAATGTGTCCAAAACTTCAGAATATCTGGGCAGAGTGTAGATGCCAGTAATCTCTTTGGGTTATTAAAAAAAATAAACAAACAAAAAACTACAACAGCTTCTACCTTGTTGCCAGCATTTTTTTCCCTTGTGATTTTAAATTTTGGTTTCTTATGCACTTAAAAGCAGACAGAAGATAATACCAAGCTAAATGTGTCAATGGAGTTTGGGGATGACCAACCTGAAGTAAAACAAAACAAAACATTCTGGAGATTTCCATGAGGATGGTCGAAAAGAGTGACAAAATACAAGGGGAATTTTGATTGTTATTAAAAAAATGTAAGGCCAGCCTTGAAAACTGGTTTAAAGTGAACTTGAGGGTTTGGGCGTAGGAAGAATTATTCCTTAAGACTCTTTAGAAAAGAGGAAGGATCGCATTCCTTTATCATGTGGATTTACTTCTGGGCACTCTTATATCATGGCTCTGACATACAAGAGAGATAAACAAAAGTAGTTTAATGCTACATGTTTCCAGTAGCTGAAGATTGATTGGAAATCTCTTGAAAATGACCTGTCTGATAAGGTCACAGTTCCTGGAATAAGCAATTAAGTGCAAAATAAACACATTTTAGGGATTCATAACATGCACTGAATGGCATCGATTGTAGTAATCTAGCAAATGACCTCAGAATTGTATTCTGCAATAAACGTATGAGTGCTTTATCCTGCAGATGGCAGACAATTGACTGATGTATTTTATCTTGCAGCCCCAATGACGCTCACCTTTTGACTCGATTAAGTGTATATGTGAACAGGGATAAACTCTTGATTTAACACCATTCTGGAGGTCCTTCCCAAAGCAGTTCTGTTCGAGGACTTCCTTGGAAATGAGACTGGGGGAATGCAACTTTATGAAAAGATTAAAGCAAAGTCCCTTCACTATTATCTTTGCTTCACTCAGAGGAATATATCTGTTTTTCTATTGGCAGGAAGTAATACTCAAACGAGCTGCTGATTTAGTGGAGGCTCTCTATGGTATGCCCCACAATAACCAGGTAAGGATGCTTTGATTTTGCATGAAATAAATTGAGAATATAAAGCTTATTGTACTATTGAGAAAGTGTGGGGAAAGAATATGAACATGTTTAGAGATTGTTTAGTTAATATTACAGTACAAGATTATTCAATTATTTTTCTCTTTTTATAAATCTTCCCTAATTATTTGCCTTAGATTGAAAAGGACTTCTGTGAAAAAGTAGAGAAGTGTTTTATATAAGCAGAGTTATTTTAAGGTGTTTTTATTTTATTCCTGTTTCTAAGAAAAGTTGGGGACCATGGGAAAAGGGGCTGGAACTTTTGTTCTAAAAGGGATAATCGGACTTGACCAGTGTCATCTGTTTGTTTTGACCATCATTGTTTAGTCTACAGAAGACCCAGCTCTTCATGACTGTGAAGGGCTGCTAGTTTCTTCTTCATGCCCTTTGAATCAATGTGTAGCACTACCCCTCAGAGGGATGCAGTGGCTTGGGTGCTGACATAGTACCAACAATACTGGATTTGGTGTCTGAAAACCTGGCGTCTTGGACCACTACCATCACTTGACATTGTTGATATTTATACAATACTTTAAAGTTTTCATAGCATTTTATATACATCATCTCATTTGAACCTCACAGTGACTTTGGAAGGTAGGTTCTGCAGATATTATCCTGAATGTACAGATTAAGAAGCTCAGGCTCAGAAAAGTGAGGTGACTTGCCTCTGGTTATATATAGCTAGTAAGCATCAGAAGTAGGATTTGAACCCAGTGAATTTATGCCAAGTCTAGAATTCTATCCCTTATACTTATGCTGCCTCCCCAACACTCAGAGTCAAGCACCAATAGGCTGTAACTTGCCAAACCAAAATAATAGCCAGCAATTATATTGCATTTCAAAGGTTTAAAAAGCATTTTTCATGTCATCTCAACCAATCATCATAGCCACCCTCTTAGGTAGGTACTACTATCACCCCTATTTTACAGATGAAAAAATTGAGGCTAAGGCAGGCTAAGTGACTTGCCCAGGGTCATACACGAATCTGAGGCAGGATTTGAATTCAGTTCTTCTAGACTCCAAGTCCAGCACTCTACATGCTCTGTTAGTTTGTGTTTTCATAGTGTGTTAGTTCCCAACATCAGAAAGAGAAATGATACCATGCTAGGGAAAATAATTTGAACGTTCATTTCATTTTTTAGGAAATCATACTGAAGAGGGCAGCTGATATTGCAGAGGCTCTGTACAGCGTTCCTCGTAACCACAACCAACTTCCTGCCCTTGCTAACACTTCCGTTCATGCTGGAATGATGGGAGTTAATTCATTCAGTGGACAACTGGCAGTGAATGTCTCAGAAGCTTCACAAGCTACCAATCAGGGTCAGGAATATCTAATACCTACATGCTGCTTCCTCTACTTCCTCCCCCTCCCCCTGCCTTTCCTAATTATCCTTTCAAATAACATTTTCTCCGTATGACATTCCTAGCTCTTCTTTCTGTTGTATTATTTTATAACTTAGTTTTTGGTTGTTACCACTACTGGTCAGGGACTCGAGGCTGGCATGGAAGTGTGAATTTTCTATCTATGTTTTTGAATGTCACATAAAAATATAGGTGACAGATAGCAAAGGAGGCCAGAATTAAAATCCCAAGGGCCAAGGGACAGCATCAACTCCTGCCAATGGAAGAAAAACCTGTTAGCTTTAGGGTACAACCCTTAAACTGCAATTTATTTCTGTGGCAAACCCATAATTTATAGAACTTGTGTTTCTACTTCCTTCAGCCCTCAGTATTTATGATATCCCAAGGATGTGTCTTTTTCTTGCTTCCCATTTTAATCACAGAGCTAGTGACACAAAGACCATGTATGTGAATGTCAGCCTCCTACCCACTGGGTGTCAGAGGAGAGTTGGAAAGGGGGAATAAGAAGAGATCCTCTTTTTCTTATCTCACCCAAAGGTACCACCCACTTAAATCATTCCCCTCTTCTGGATTTTCTGTGTTCCCAGGTTTCACTCGAAATTCAAGCAGCGTATCACCACATGGGTACGTGCCTAGCACCACCCCACAGCAGACCAACTATAACTCTGTCACCACCAGTATGAATGGATATGGAAATGCCGGAATGTCCAACTTAGGCGGATCCCCCACCTTCCTCAATGGCTCAGCTGCCAACTCTCCCTATGCCAGTAAGTAGTGTTGTTCTACGTTTCTGCACATTTTCATCAAATGGAACTGGAGACTCACTCTGCTGCTCAATATTTAGCTTCTATTTTAGACCTCAGAAGCTCAACCTGGGTGCTGCTGTCTGCTCCCAAACCTGATGGCTAAGCAATTAAAGTTACCCATGATGTTCACTGTCAAGGTTCTTCAACAAACCAAAGCCTCTTTCTTCAAAGACATGCCTTCCCTTGATTTTCACTCTGTCTCTGCTTTTTATTTAAAGTTGGTTTCACTTGGGGAGATAAATAAGAATTAAATAAAAAGAAAGGTGGAATTATTCTTTGGTACCATGTTCAGCTGAGAATGAAGTTCAACTTCCATAATTTCTAGATAAGTAAATCATAGACCTATAGGTCTTTAGATCTATATATGATCTATATCTTAGATAGAATTGCAGGCCTTTAGTCCAGGCCTCTCATTTTACAGGTGAAGAAACTGAGGTCTAAGTAATTTGCTCCAGGTTGTGCAGTGAGGAAGTGAGGAAGCTTATACTTGACTCCAAGTATAGTTCTCTAGGCTATAACTTTAAAAGCATTCTAAACAAAATAGTTGTTTTATATAACCTGAGGATCTTTGGGGAGATTTAAAAATACTGTGCCAAGTTCATACTGCAGGGAATATTGTCTTGATGTCAAAAATCTTGCTAAAATACCTTAGCTTTGAAGATATGTACAGAAGAAAAGTGCATCCAACACTATCTATTTAGCAATAATGATTTGGGCATGGTTGAAATAATTTTCTTTTTCTTAAACTAAAAAGTGATACGTATGTGTGTGTGTGTATATATATGTATATATGTACGTATGTATCAATATCTATCTATGTCGTGATTTGACAACCCTGGTGGACGTTTGAGCATCAATCCAATAAAGGAAGCTTCTTCTTTTTGTAGATTTCAAGACAGGAGGGAGGGACACACAACACACACACACACACACACACACACACACACACAGAGAGAGAGAGAGAGAGAAGAGAGAGAGAGAGAGAGAGAGACAGACAGAGAGAGAGACAGAGACAGAGATAGAGAGACAGAGAGAGAGAGAGAGACAGAGATAGAGAGACAGAGAGAGAGAGACAGAGAGACAGAGAGAGAGAGACAGAGAGAGAGAGAGAGAGAGACAGAGAGAGAGAGAGAGACAGAGAGACAGAGAGAGAGAGACAGAGAGACAGAGAGACAGAGAGAGAGACAGAGAGAGAGAGACAGAGAGAGAGAGAGAGAGAGACAGAGAGACAGAGAGACAGAGAGAGACAGACAGAGAGAGAGAGACAGAGAAAGACAGAGAGAAAGTGTTAGTTCTTCTGTTGCAAGAGCACTTTTCTCTATGGCTGAATTCTTGGATTCCTCATCTAGTGCAGTGAGGCTTTATGGGTGTAGAACTAGATACTTCTTGGGCATTGAAACTACTGGAGAAACCTATTCCTAGAACTATGTCTACTAAAGAGTTACTGTTTGAGGTCAGCCTTCACTCCTCTTACTTTTTATTTTGATCCATCAGAAGGTTGTCCCTGGTAGACCTGTCATTTCACTAATACCTAATCCATTCAATCAGAAAATGTTTCAATCATGACCTGAAAATTAAAAGGTGGCATTCTTAATTAAATCAATAAACTAATTGCTGTATAGTAGCAATTCAATTTAGGCACTTTGATTGCTCAGCCTTCCTGAGTACTTGCAGACACCAAGTGACTTCAGCCTAAGATTGTATCTGTCAGACTGTGAAACTTTGAACATTTAATTTCCATTAATTGATTTCCTCAGTGTTCACAAATATAGTATCAGATTCTCAAATAGGCACTCAGATGGGACAATTTTATCTACATAAATGCAAATAAAATAATAACAGAAAGCCCAAATGATTTGAGATTTTTCCTCTATAACATTTAATTATTCATAAGCCACTCATGTTGAAAAATTGCAAATGGGATTTAAAAAATAAATAAATAAGGCAAGACTTTCCACTAGTGAATGCTCTTTCTAGTGTGGTGTCTGATAACCAATAATATTGAAACAAATGGAACTGTTTGACTATATTTCACCCCTCCTTCTTTGAGATTCCCCACCTCTAAACACACATAATGATCACATTTGCCAAAGAGATTAATTGCCTTCTTCAGTGAAACAGCGGGACTTCAAATCTACGTATATTTAAAAATCAAACCTCCAGTACAGGAATTTTGCAATTTAAATGGGGATTATTATTGAACGCATTTCCACATTTATAAATCCTTGGAGAGGTATAAAAATGCTACCCTCATTAAAAGAAAAATACAGTTTAGAAAATATATCTGTGAAAATTCTGAAGACAGCTCTGTTTTCCTGCTGCAGAAGCAACTGATAGCCTCATATTTGGGCTTTGGATATTGTCAAAAATCGACCAGGGTCTGCAAATGAAGTGTTCAGTGACCAATTCTGCAAAACCTGTCTCCCCTTTTCAACTGTATCGTGAGGGCCAGGTGATACAAAGTGATCAATTCCTACCTGTGTTAACTTGCCAAAGCCGTAGGCTCAGATACAAATATTAGCCAAATAGCCCATGTGATGCAGGGTACCATCTATGGAAAAAGTGTTTTCCTTTGCAATTAGCAATGAGTAAGGGAACTTTTTCTGGGATTTGGCTCAGAGGCTTAGAATTTCAAATTGTGCAGCTAAAAGTCAAAGTGCTAGTGCCCATTGGTCCACCAGAGATGGAAGAGAGTGAACAGATGGCATATAGAGAAAAGATTGAAGATAGTCTCTCAGCAGGGAGAAAATCAAGTTGTGTGTGGGGTGGCAGGACTCTCTGGAGAAGATGTGTTTATTGGAATAAACAAGAGCTAAATCATAGTGCCAAAAGATTAAAGACCAAGTCTAAAGGAGATCTTGGCTGGTGGAAGATATACATCTGTCCCAACTTTCTCAGGTCTCCTGGTCAGTTAATATTCTCTCCCCCTAGTACTGCCAAAGTTTTCCCATCATTAGTCATCATACTGATCTCTTGAGTACCAGACAGTACTTAAATATCATGGTATTATGTGTGTACACATGCACATGCCTTTCTGTATATGTATGTGCACACTTATACGAAGGACAGTGTGGTATAGTTGATACAGAGCTGGCCTCAAAGCTAAAGACTTGGATTACAGTCCCATCTCTGACATCTACTGGCTGGATCACCCAGGACAAGTCAGTTAACATCTCAGGGCTCTAAGCAACCAAGACTATACATGATAGTGGTGACAGCCTGCATTGGAAGAAAGAGTTTCCTCTTCTGACTTGGCATATTCCTTGTACCAATGAAAACTCACATCCAGTCCCTATTCTATCCGTGTGTGTGAATATACACACATGCACACACACACACACATACATATATACACATATACACATATATATACTCATATGTCTACATACATGCATATACACACATGCATGATTATATGTGTATCCATATATAATACATAAATATATGCAGCCAGATACTATATATGTATACACATAGTGATAATTCTTATAAATCAACAAATACATTGAATATTTATTATACATAAGCACTGTACTAGTATTGTGAAGGATACAAAAAAACTTGAAGAAATACATATGTCTATATCTCCCAAAGAATCTGACATATAAGTAGGTGCTCAATAAATAGTTCTTAATTGTTAAGAAATCATAGCCCCTGCTCTCAGAGTTGATGTCTACTTGGGAAGACTGGGCCATGTATATCAAAAGTCAGATCAGGCAAAGAGGAAACTGTGGCCTCCCGTGGTGGTAGAGCACGGTGAGGGTGGGGAGCATGGGAAGAATTCAGAGCTGAATTGCAAGCATAGCTGCTGCTCTGAGGACCTCAAAATTCCCAATAAAGAAGGGTTTTTTTTTTCTGTTTTTTCAGTCGTGCCATCAAGTCCGACCATGGCCTCCTCTACAAGCCTCCCCTCTAACTGTAGCAGTTCTTCTGGGATCTTCTCTTTCTCACCAGCCAACATGGTCTCAGCAGTGAAACAGAAGAGTGCTTTTGCTCCAGTTGTGAGACCACAGACTTCCCCACCTCCCACCTGCACCAGCACCAATGGGAACAGCCTGCAAGGTAACTGGGGTCCACAGTGGGGCTGGCCCTACCCTCTTAACCTTAGAGGCACCGAACTTACCGGCCCTGGACCCACTCTTTAATAGTCGCGAAAGTGACCCATCCCCTGTCTCACCCTGTCTTCCCTCCTCCATTCCTTTAAGCGTTAACCAACTTTACTATGTCCTCCCCCCACCCCTCCAGTGCTGCCCAAATAGCAGCCTCATCTGTGTCTAACTCCACTAATTCTACTGAAAGGGAAATGCCACTTGTAAGTTCAGACTCAAGTGTTTTGTTCCAAAGTACTGTTTCCTTTACTAATACCATCCTTTTTCTTTTCTCCTCTCTTATTCCCTGTTGTCGTCATTATCAGACCAGTCTTTTGTGGACTCTAGCAAGTACTCCACTGCAGGGTCTCTCCAGGGACTGGCCTTCTCCTGAAGTACGTCACTCAATCTTCCCTTCCTTTTGCCTTTGTCACAATGTATGTGTACGCAATCCTCCTCACTGTTGTAGGGGACTGGAGCTCACGCACTGCTATGGGAGAATGACACAGGGCTCTCAGCTCTAGGTGTTCTTGTTTTATCACAAGCACTGGTGTTATCACGGTCAAGCTTAGACTCTGATTTTGGTCGTACTGGACCATTGTCATTGAAAGCCCATCACTTGTGACAGCCATCTGAGCTGCCTAAGCCTATTCTAGTTCAAACCTGCCACAGAAAATTGAGGTGAAGCTTCAGTTGGAAGTAAAGAGACTTCCAAGGGCCAATGTGTCCATTTCATTCTCTTCATTTGCTCCCCACTGCCTGCCCTGTAGTCCCCAGATTATTCAAAGAAAAACCTGCACACCTTTTGAGGTGACCTTCATACTCGGATTCGAAGGTGGGACCAAGCTAACCACTTCTGCCTTGAGTTAGGCTTCCTATGGGAAATTTCTCTGAACCTCATTTTCTTCTTATATATACTAGGATTAGCAACACTTGTCTTATCAGTAGTAGTAGAGAAAGTGCTCTGAAAACTTTTAAAGTGCTATCAGGGGTAGGGAACCTACGGCCTTGTAGCTACGTGTGGCCTTCTAGGTCCTTGGGTGTGACCTTTTGATTGAGTCCAGGTTTTATAGAACAAATTCTTTTATTAAGGAGATTTGTTCTGTGAAGTTTGGATTCAGTCAAAGGGCCACACTTGAGGACCCAGAGGGCCACAGGTTTCCCACCACTGTCAGCTAGATGATATAAATGTAATACTTTTTGATCAGTCAACAAGCATTTATTAAGTACCTACTAGGTGCTAGGCACTTGATGCTTTAGTCAATTGGTGGTTCATTAATGTGAGCAATTATTATTATATGAGATATATTAATTCTAGCATATTATATTATAGAATAATTATGTAATATGGTAATGATATGATTAGAATAACTTATTCCCTTGGCAGGAAACTTTAACTTGATTTGTTGAAAAAAAAACAGGTGGGAGTGAGTGCAATTATTTTCTGTAATTCTCAACTGGATACTCCAGGAGTAAGGTCTCCTCCAAAAGCTATAACTTTTGCCACCTTTGTAGCAATGATAGCATCCTACATTCATCCAATGTAGAGATTCTTCACCTTTTTATTTTTATTTTTTTTTTGCATGTGTCATGGATCCCTTTGGCAGTCTTGGGATCAAAACATTTTAAATAACATTTAAATTTAAAAATAACATTTTAAATACATAAAATAAAATATGTAAGATTACAAAGGAAACCATTTCCATTGAAATGGTCTGTCTTAGTCCATGGATTCCAAGTTAAGAGCCACTAATCTATTGCTTTACAGTTTACAAAACACTTTTATCACAACTCTGTGAAAAAGCTGTACTTACAAGCAGTATTATTCCCATCCTTATAGATGAAGAAGCAGTGGCTCACAGAAAGTCTATGACTCAGCCAGTGTTCGGTGGTTAGTCAGTCTGGGGAGGAGCTTACCTCTTTTAGTTCTTTCCCTACTACCCTACACCGCCTTTTGCCAACCATCATGTTCAAGCCATTTCTGACTACCATTAATTGCTCAGGCAGCCCCGCTGGTCAAGGTCCTTCCTGATTCATTTCAGCTAGTCAATTTTCTTAAAGAGGTAGAAAAAAACTGACTCTGAAGTGATGTTTTAGACAGCATTATTCATGATATAAAATGCATACATCCACAGAGGAGAATGAATCCATTCATAAAAGCCTGACTTTCTGATTTAACTGATTGCTAAAAATAACTTAACATTGTAGTTAGTGTACTTTCAAACTGGCAGACCAGGAGTGTGTAATCCTTAAAGTCAGTTGTAAGGAGTTTGAATAATAATATAATATGTGGAAAGCACAAATCTACCATGGGAAGTGGAAATCTACCCTTCTTGAGCTATCAATCGCAGGTCTTGTTAAAAACTGATCTGACGTCAAAAACAAAATATAACAAGACTTTTAATCGACAGCTGAGTGGTGGTGCATGGAGGAGAAGTAACACATTACGTTACCTTTCAGAGCTAAGCATTGCTGCAGCGTTTATTGGCCGGGGTTCCAGCTAGGGCTGGATTCAGGTGGGGGTGGGAGATGGTGAATCAGTTTTGGGGCCAGAGCATCAAGTCCAAGGGGTAGCCAGATAAGTGATTAAAAGTTTTAAAAAAATGGGGTAGACTTTGACATTAGAGCTGAATGGAGCTCTGAAATTCACACCTAGGATTGTTGTGGAGAAAGTCTTAGTGAAATGGCTAAAGAAAAGGCTTACAGACTGGCTGACCCCCATGACCCACCCAGTTT
Organism: Phascolarctos cinereus; assembly: GCF_003287225.1. Lineage (NCBI taxonomy): Eukaryota > Metazoa > Chordata > Mammalia > Diprotodontia > Phascolarctidae > Phascolarctos > Phascolarctos cinereus. The sequence goes on along the minus strand of NW_027555625.1, from coordinate 392,202,279 downwards.
TGACAGACCCAGAAAACATCCTGACCTTCTCTTCCACTTTTTATTTAATCATGGGGTTTTTTTTATATCAATAATAGACAATGGCTGTACTATTTTCAAATCATACACTCTCCAAATTAGAAGGAACCTTTCGGAGTCCATCTATTCCAACCTTTTCTAGAACTTTCCAAGCCAGAGGTCATTCAGCATTTATTTAAGGGAGCTCACTAACCTCCTGCATCAGCCCATTCCACTTTGGGATGGCCTTAATTATTAGAAAGAGTTTTCTTCCTTTATGTCAAGCCAGAAAAATGCTTCTCTGTTTTCTCATAGTTTTATGAACAAGTTCAAGCAAACAAGTCTAATTGCTTTTTCAAATGACAGCCCTTCAAATACAGGAAGATAGCTATCATGCTCCCCCCCCACCAAGTTTTCTGTAGGTTAAACATCCCTAAGTCCTTCAGCAGGTATCAATTTATCATGATTTTGAGACCCTTTACCATATTCGTTTAAGTTCTCTTCACTTTATCAATATCATTCCTCTAGTCTGACCCATGAATCTCAGCTGAATATTCCATATATAGCCTGACTCATCCTGGACACCAAGTTTCTCAGGGCAGCCTATGATTGCAACAGTGTCTTTGGCTGTCATAACGCAGATCTTGAGCTTGCAGTCCACCAACCCCTCAGATAGTTTTTTCAGGTCAACTGTTATCTAGCCATATCTCTAGGTGATTTTTGAACCTGAGTTCAAGAATTTGTATTTATTCATATTAAACATCAACTTATTGGATCTTAATCAATGTACCAGTCTTTCAAGAATGTTTTACATCCTGATTCTGTCCTGTAGTAGCTATTCTTACTAGCTTTGGGTCTTCTTCTAATTTAATGACCATGCTCCCTCTAGGCCTTCATTTAGGTCACTAATGAAAATGTTAAACAGAACAGGGAAAAGCACAGATCACTATGACACTCCACTAGAGACCACTTTCCTTGTTGACCACTCTTTGGGTCTGGCCAACCAGTTCCAATTTTACCTAATTATACAATTTCTAACCAACCTCTCCTCATCCTGACCTTAAGAACAGCACAAGCAATTTTTTCAAATGTTTTACTAAAATCTCAGTAAATCATATTTACAAGATATCTAACAGTCTAGTAAACTTGTCATTCATGTTTACTATATTGGTCTGAATAGAGAGCACATTTCATACCAAATCTGACTTGTATAAAATATGAATGATTGCCTTTTAGGTTAAATTGGGTTTCTTTTCATTTTATGCCAAATTATATTTTTCTCTGAAATGCATTTCTTTTTTAAAGGTTCAAGCCTATATGCAAAGAAATTCTGTTTTCTAACCAGTGTGGTCCTTAACCACCCTAAGACACTTTGCAAGTTTAATCCCAGTTACTATATATTCCTCAAAATCATATCATGGCATTTCTTTTTAAAAAAATTCTAATTTTTCATAAATTGATACTGTAGTTTTATTCTCTTTCAAAAATATCCCATAGTATGAGATATTTTAATCTTGTCTCTCAACATCAGAGAGGGAAAAGATGCCCAGAGACCTTGTTACTGAAGGTATTCAGTTAGATGATGTCATTCCTAAATCTTGACCATGAGCTTCCTTGGGCGATTTGCCTTCCCAGGTGAAAAGCTGGAGGCAACATTCTCATGACTTATAATTCCACATTTCCATGGGACATTGTCTTCCTTCTCCTTGGCTGGAGATGTTGGTCTTGTGACCAATCACAAGCCGCAATGTTAACCTTGGGCACTCTGAATTTAGTATTCTTATGGGGTTTTGAGGACCCTAAGTCCTGTTCCATGAAGGTTTTCATGATAGGATCAGAAAATGTCCTTCTATATCACGATCTTCATCATGTCAATAAAAATAGCATTTGTAATTTGAAAAGAAAAAGCCAGGGTTATCCAAAGCAAACTTTTGTGGATTTTAATCCTCTTCAGTTTCCATTTCACCTATCCCACCAAGTCCTAATCCTACCTCTTCATCCACAGAAAGTTGTGCAAACAAACAGCAAATTTTGTGGCTTTCTTTTTTCTTGATTCTTGTAATATAGCAGTGTCTGGGAAGAAAACATTTTATCATTTCCCCAATTACCACAAATCTGCAAATCTTTCTACTTTGACACAGTTCTTATCAAGGGACCACAACAGTCATTAAATTAAATTGTAGTAGATTTCAAACCAAATTGCTAATACCACTACCATCCCTTTCTCTCCATTCTTATGTACTTCATCCTAAGTCGGGGGCCCTATCACCTCTTATCTGGACTCTTGCAGACCTCACCCTGCTTCTTTGTATTTCCCCTCTTCAATCCATTCTCCAAACAACTGCCAAAATAATCATCCTATGATAATGTCATGCTTCTGTTTAAGAATTTTACATAGCAACTTATTGCCTCTAGGACAGGGTGAGGAACTTCTAGGTCCTTGTGTGAGTCCAAGTTTTACAGAACAAATCCTTTTATTAAGGGGGGTTTGTTCTGTGAAGTTTGAACTCAAAGGGCCACACTTGAGGACCTAGAGAGGCACAAGTGGCCTTCAGGCCACAGGTTCCACCCCTGGGCTAAGATATAATACAAATGCTTCTAGCTGGCAGTTAAGGCCCCTGGAAATCTGACACCAGCCTTACTTTGAATGAATGAATGAAGCATTTATTAAATACTTACTATATTAGAGACACATACAAAAGCAAGGCAGTTTCTGGCCTCTAGGAGCTTACGCTCTTAATAAAAGGAAATAAGATATGTGAGGGAATGGTTGCCTGAGAGGAACATTTTGATTTAGCAAGCCACAGAGATGGTGAGTAGAGTCTTTGGGGAGTCCATTGATGCATCCTTTTTAGTAGCAATGACTATTAAGTTTATTGTTGTTATCAGAGGAAGAAGTAGAAAGGGCGAGGACATGAACAACTGTAAGGCGAATGATGGCTATGGTAGAGTGTGAAGCTTGGCTGGGGGTGGCTGAGTAGGTTGGGGACATATGAGTTTGGCCTCTTAAACTCACCAGTTGGGATAGGGAGGGCGGGTAGGTGACTGGGCAATTCCAAAGCTAAATGGGTTAAGTCCACTATGGAATAGTCTTTGGAGAAACAGTGGTCCAGGAAGTTGTAACATTTCATGGCAAAGCCAGCAGGGCAGATGGCTAGAAGATGACCAGGTGAAATATGAAATGTAACAGCAGCCACAAGCACTGAAAGCTCATGCATCCACCAAATTTCTCCCCTCCTCATTTCTTCTAAGCTACTTGCTATTTTCTGGATTTGGCCTTCTACCTCCTATATCCGTATGTCTTTGCACAGGCCCTCCAGGCCTCTTTCACCTCTGTATCTTGGAATATAGGATGTCCTTCTGAGTTCAGCCTAGGTTCTACCACCTTTTCTGATTTCTTGTTATTATAATACTCAGTCTTCTCAAATTATCTCATATTTACTTGTCATTTATATATCATATCTCCCAATAACATGTAAGGTTTTTTGCACATTATGGTTTTTTAATTACAGTATTGTTCGAGTATGCATTCAGTTTTAATAAATTTTACTTACTTTTTGTTACTATTGCTATCATGGACAATGTTTAAATCTTTATCCATTAGGTTTTAATACAGCTATTTCTCAAAGGCTAGCTGATTGGCAACATATATGTAAAGAATGTGATTCTTTTCTTTTTTAACCTGTAAGTTCTTGAAGGCAAAACCTTTTTCACTTTTGTCTTTGTATTTCTAGTGCCAACCGTAGTACTGTACTTGTAGTCAGCACTTAATTGCCAGCTTGTTAATTGAATCGAGTTCCTCCTGGGCAAAGTGCCCACCTATAGGGAGATAATAGGATCAGAGATGTAGACTAGAAAGGGACCAAGGGCATCTAGTTCAACCTTCTCAGTTTTTAGAGGAGAAAAATGAGACCCAGAGATGCTGAGACTTGCCTAAGGTCAGATGATAAGTAGCGGTCAGTATTTGAACGTAGGACCTGTGACTCCCAATCCAGCATGCCTTCCATTGTTACATTTCAGAGATAATAGCACCACTGAATTTGGTGTCCTCATGTGAGCCTTTAAATACTGAGTGGGCACCAAGAAATGTAAGTGATGGCAATGTTGTTGAATGTTTTAATTATGTGCTTCTAACCCCATCACAGATAGTATTAAATTGTAGCATTGCAGCAGACATACAAGAATATATCCACAGAGCCTTGCTGTTCTTTAGATGTATCATCTTCGATTGCCTTTTTATCATTTGTAGAAAAATGAAATCTCTTTAAAATGGGGTCCAAGGCAGACTAACTTGATACCGGATTGCATTTTATATCGACAAGTTTCAATTAACTTCGTTTTCTAGACTATGTGGACAAAACCCAAGCGCAGTTTTGTCTGATAAAATGAGGCAGTTGGATTAGTAATTGCTGACATCCCTGGAGACCCTGATTTTGTTAGCAGAGGCATTTAAAACATATAGTTTAGTCCCCAAAACCTACTTTGGGGCTTGCAACGTATGGTTATGTAAACATGATCTTTCTCTTTTTTTGGCATAAATTATGTCTTTTGGCTATTTCTATAGACCGCATTAGTTAGACATTTGTCAAATCTCTGCTTGTTCTGCACTGGGTTGACGTAGTCAAAGTTAGCCATGTAGACACATGTATGTAGATAGATCCTGGGACCTCATTTAACACTAACCTTTTTAGAGTAGACTTTCAATGTAAAGAAGATCTATCCAAGAAGGTGTTGGCTATCAATCTAACCTTAGACTACTTCATGAAAGCAGTCTCTTTAATGTGCCTGAACCCATTTCAGTGGTGAGGAAAGGGAGTAAATGTCAAAAATACCATGTAGTATACACATTGTGGGTTAAAGGTCCTCTGAACAAAGTACATGGCATGGTTAGATGTTACATTTGAAACATATTTATTTTGGGGAACTGCAATCCATTTCACCAGGCTTCATCACAGTTGAATTCTCAGATTCAATCAAATATAAGACCCTCTTGAATCTTGGGGGGTCTGGGTTTCAAACTGGACTCAAACCTTTGGGGGTTTAAGCTGGTCTGCTCTTGGCAAGAGACAACTTCCTGTTTCTAAGAAAAAAGGCTTAGGAAGGCTTATGAAAAAGACTGCAGGAGTTGTTGGATCACAAGCAGTTCTTGCAAAACAACATTTGGATGATTTACGTGTAAATGAATCAGAAACATGTGGATTCAATTTCCCTGAAAATACAGATGGGTTTAAAAATTAACGGAAAAAGTGTTTGACAAAATACATTTTTTTTAACTTTAAAATGTCTTGGGGGTGGGGAAGGAAAGCTTGAGAGCCTGAACCTGGCTGAGATATGCTAACCCCCAATTTTACTTGAGCTGTTTAAAAAAAAAATCCATGAAATCACATTTTGGCCAGGAAGGCTAGGAGATGGAGAGGGCAACTTCCTGGGAACAACCCTTTCTCTAAATGTGGAATTCTCAAATAAGATTGAAGTAAAGACTCTTTCTTTTTAATTGTCCTCTAGCCCACTGCCCCAGAAATCCCTTCACTGTGCCTCCTTTTATGGGTCAACTATGCCAACAACTGCCCATCCTTTCTGACCAACTATAATCTTCTCTATCATAATTTATTCAGAATTTAATTCAATTCTAAGGGGGAAAACGATTTAGGTATATGCTATATTTCTTTCTGAGAGAGGAAGTATTGTATAGTGGATAGTTGTAAGCTGGCCTCAGAGCAAGGAATATCTAGGTTCAAGTTCTCCCTTTGATATATTTCTACTGGCTGTGTGACCCTGGGCAAGTCACTTAACTTCTCAGGGCTCTAGGCCCTTCTCTATACTGATCCGCAGAGAAGGTGCTGCCTGTTCTCGGAATTCCCTATACAAGGAAATCAATCCTCATCCCTAGATTGCTTTTAAATAAAAGATCAATGTACTTGTGATTATTTGTTTGGTTGCAAATCAAGCTCTTCTCACCCCCAGCCCCATCCCAGTAATATAACTCCTCATGTTTGTATAGTGCTTTACAGATTTTCCAAGTTCTTTCACATAGGAGATCTCAAATGACCATTATAGAAGCCTGAGAAACAGGTAGAACTGATAGTATCCCCATCTGACACCAGACGAGTTGACCAAGGCTACAAAGAATGTTTGGTGGCTGAGCCAGTGGGCTTCTCTTGCCCAAGACCTCTGTCTTTCTACCTTCCGGGATCTTCACTCAAGTCTCTGGACTGTCTGGTTAGTCTTCATAGGGTCATAGCACTAAAGAGATCATTCAGTCCAAAATACCATATAGATGAGGAAACTGAGGTCCAGAGAAATTAGGTAACATACCAAAGGTCACATTAGCTGAGACTAAAACTTGGGCCTCTTGACTCCTGGTTCATGGAGTCTTCCAGTATCCTACTAGTCTTTCCCTGCTCTCCTCTTGGTTCTGCATTTTCCAGAAGCCAAGTTAGGCTTCAGAGGCTCAGTTTGAACAACTGCCTCAACGTGGAAGACATCATCTTTTTTTTGGGAGGCCCATAAAAACTGGCCTTTTCCTCCTCTCTTTTTCTTTCCTTTACAGACAGAAAAAAAGTTCATCCACAGTGCATAATGCAGACTGAAGCTAGGGATCTCTCTCTCTCTTCCCAGACATGGGCACGGAAATGAACTAACCAAAGAATTGTTTACAGCCAGATACCCCTAGTGTTTGTGTCTACAGAATGCAAAACACCATAGCTTTCTGTGTAAACTGCTGGCAGATGGGATTATGTTTGGCCATTCTCATGGGGGCAAGGGGAGGAGAGAGAAAAAGAGTCACTAACTTAATGAAAATTCTCTCTATATTTTGCAGAGTTTTAGGTCTCAACTTTCCCAGTGGCATTCAAACTATGTAACTTTCCAACTATGTTTCAAAATTGAAATCAGATTTGGAGAAGTGTTTAGTTATTTTGTTACACACACATATATTTTATATATGTGTGTTGATAAAAAAAAATACAATCCCTGTTTTATAACAAAATCAAATTACAGAACAGATGAGCACACTCAATCCCACATTGTGTTTTCCTCCTCCCAGTGAGAAATCTGCATTCAAAAACATTGACTTCTTTTTCCCCCCTCCTTCTCTTTCAACAGCTATATCTGGCATGATTGTCCCTCCCATGTGAAAGAATTGCCTTGAAGAATTTTATTAATGAAGAGGTTGGATCCTGCTACAGAGAGAAATCTGATACAAGTCCCAGAGTGGAACTTTTAACTCAGGCCTTTTTAAGAGGAGTCACAATAACTGCAGATTTTTAAACAAACAAAATCACCGACCTTGCAAATACTGAAATTGGAAGGAATCTGCAAGTGCAGGGTGTTGGTTAAAGTTGTACATCCCAAGTATTTGGGAGATATATTTATTCTGTGTTGATAAAAGAAAATCCACTTTTTTTTTTAAAGCTTAACTCAACAATCATTTGTCTTTTATAAACTGTAAAGCTATATATGAGGGACACTATAAATAAGACTCCATGTTTTAATTTATGATGTTTTTAAAGCTGTGTCAAGGGAGAATGAAGCAGTGACATTTACAAAAAGAAAAAGTTTTTTTAAAAAAAGCTTGTATGGGACAGAATAGGAATGCCAGTTAGTTTTCTAGAAGACCAAGGGTCGGCTCTTACGCCTTAAATGCATATCAAGTGGTAGTTTGCTCATACAATGCATTTTCAGTATCTAACTTAACCTGTCACCCCATAGGAGTACAAGCTTATTGATCTCTTTTTTCTCATTGTCTTAAGTAATCATGTAAATAAATGCAACCTGGAAAGTTAAGCGATTTAAATGATCACATCTTTTTCTTCCACTCCAAAAATTCAGTGCCTCTAGATAGATTGCTGAAACTGCATATTGAAACCTGCTGCCATTGTCTTTTGCTAATATAGCAGAATCTTCTGAAGTCAGTGGCCTCTAGAGAGTTTGGTCTGATAGTCTGTATTCGTGTAAAAATCTCCTTTGAGACTTCATGGAACAGGGTCCAGGCATAAGACTCTAGACAACACACTCATGTGTTTTCAAGCCAAAATCTATCCTCTACCCCTCCATTTAAAAGGAAAAAAAAAAGTATTGCAATTGACTCTTCTCATAGGCCGACTTCGCATCATTGCAAGGAACTGACAAGAGGTGCAGTGCAGGAATTTCACCCGTGTCCCACTCAGATAGCTCCTGTATTAGTCGACCCTTACTGTTTGTAACATAATAGGTTAAGCAACAGGTTAAGTGCTTTGGAATAAATAGTAAATGGAAATGTGGAACTGGGAGGGGGGCGGGAGGGGGATCGATCAAAGGCTGAAACCTCCAAACCATAGCTTTTTGTTCTACAGGAATTTTGCTATCATTATCTGGGAAGTGTTCTTAAAAATTAAGAGTCAAAGATGCAGCAAAGTTCTGAGGATGCATTTACCTGATATTTTTCTTTGCTGTTGTGTTTTTGTATGTAGTTATAAATACTGTAGATTTTTTGTGATTTTTTGCCAAAGTTGTTGTTCTATTTATACATTTTAATGTCTTAAGACAGTTTTTCAATATCACAAAAGATTTTACTGCATATTTTGCAAAGAGAGCTCACTACCTTTAGCTTGCACATACTTGCAAAATTAATTAAAAAAAGCTTTCTTTTTTGTTTTAAAGGGGATTTTGTAAAATATCCATATAAATAATGTATTTATCTTTGGAATTTGTACATTGCTTTTTCCCTTTCCCTCCCTGCCCCTCAGTTTATTTTATTGTGTATGTTTGCTATGTGAAAAGTGCTGATCTGTTTGGTCACCTACAGTTGTATTAGCTGTTTCAATGTGATTTTTGAACACTTCATTTATAGTTATTTTTAGTATTGTTTTAAACCCTGCTTCCATTTTTTTATTTCAACCCAAAAGCCATTGTCTATTTTTGTATTATTTGTAAGTTAAGAAGTTTTTTCCAATATATGGCAAAAAAAAAGTAGCATATTATTCTTGTAGCATTTAGTTCTGTAGATTTAAGAAAATGTATCCTTTGCTTTGGAAGCTTAAAAAAAACCTTAATGCTGTTTTACTCTATTAATATGCATGGAATCTCTCCCCTTTGGAGTGACGCATTTTGTGCATTAAATTTGGGGAGAAACTTCATAGAAATCAATGAAAATACTTTCTTTCTTACGTCTGCTTGTATATTTCCTCTGTCTTTCACATAAATATAAACCAGCAGATTGGATGCCTTAACAATGCAAATCATATTCATTTCACTTGTACATTGTACTGTGCACCAGAACTGTCAATCATCACTAACATTCTAAGAAAAAAAAAAGAATTGAAAAGCACAAAAGAACTGTTTTGTTACCTTAAGACAATGTAACTTTTTACAAGAAATCATTTACAACAATGCTGCAACTGTGCATGCCCCCGTATGGATTTTGCAATGGTTTCCACTAGACTGTCAGAGTGCGATTTTTATGGGGTTTCGGGGGAGGGGAGGGAATCCACGGTGGGGAAAATGGGGAGGAAGGCAGGTTTGTTTTTTTTTGTGGTGAGAAAGAAAAATAAAATTTTTAAAAAGAACTGGAAAATGGAAGCCACATTGACGCTTAGCTTCTCTGTACTCAGAAAGGTTGTCCTAATTCACTCGGTAAGCTCTGGCCTGGAGATGTACATGATTTAAAGCCATATTTTGTCTGGTGAGCCCCTGAGCTGTTTGTGAACCCTCACTCAGTCTAGGCGGGGAGCCCCCTTCGGACAGCAACGACTGCGCCCATCTGTCAGCCATGTGCAGTATGCTTAGACCTTTTCTTCAAAATCCAAAGAGCCTGTAAGATGTGTGCACTTGGTGTCTTGTTGCCTCTATTTATAGGGATTGGATGATGGGAAGTTCAGGCCCTTTGCCCTGCTCCCAACCACAGAAAACTCCTTTTACAAGGTAAAAGATTCCCCTTAAATACAGAATATGGCTTTAAGTGGAAAATAAAGAAAAGACAATTCTCATTTCAGTTTGGAAAAAAAGGAGGAAAAAAAAAAGGAATAATGCAGTTTCTCAATGACTGGCTTGCATAACAGATGCCCCGGCCTCACAGTTGTACTAGGATGCAGGTTAATTAAAACAAGTCATCTCTAAATCTACTAACCTTTCACCTTCTTATCAAAACTTTTTTGAATAGACACACACTGTACAGTTCTATTGTTAGAGAAACTAACTACTGTAGAGATTGTTATAATTTTTTTGCAGAAATTCAAGCTGTAAAAACTTTTCAACTTTCACAATATTTAATTAAAGTTACTTCCTGTCTGTGATGACAGCTCCTAGTTGTGTATTTATTTCTATTTCAGATGCTCCAAAGGGCAGCATTACTCCAGAGACCCATGTCCCAGACTATTCAGACTGCCCTTGACATGTTGAGAAGGAAGAAATAGATGGATCTCACAATTAGGGTAGTTTTAGACACCCCGTTTCTTTGTTTGGGGCTCTTTTGGGCTGTTGCTAATTTGGGATGCAAATTGGTATGCAAAGTGTACTGCTGCCCTCTGCTGGCAGCAGCCAGACCTGCATGTGTCGGTGCTGACCCACAGAGAAGGTAGCCCTACTTCATCCATGAGTCAACATAGAGAAAGGACCCTGGCCATGACTGATTTATAATTTGGGGACTGGTCATTTTGGAGCTCTGTTGCATCATGCTATTCACATACACTTGCTAATTAACTTCATGGAAATTTCTAGTCAGGAGATTGCATTCTATTGCTCTTTGAAGAAATACTAGATTTCCAATCCTTGCGCCATCTTTTTTTTGGTCATGTGCACAGTGGGTTTTTCCCTCTCAGTGCAACAAAATTTACTTGTAATCATATTAATAGCTTGAGAAGTAGATGGATTATTGATACAAATTTTCACTTCCCCTAATTTTCATTAGTGCTTAATGAGACCTTGATCCAATGAGTAAATTTGTTCCCAAGAATAAACATATCCTTGTAAGACCAGACTAATTTCTTAGAAAGGTGTTTCTTAAGTGGATGTTTAATCACTAAGATGTGCATATTAGAACTGATATCTGAACCTCCAAACTGAATTCTCCCTGTAAAGCTGATACTGATTCAATTTATCCTCCAGTGTCTACCAGTTGTAATGTATTACTATGGCAAGGGCTCTGTGGGTACTCCATGAGATAATTTCTCTATAATCAGTCAAGTCAACAAGCACTGATTAAGTGTTTATTATGTGCCTGTTTTCTGACCTGAGGATAAAAGAAAGGCAAAAACAACCCATGCCCTCAAGGAGCTTGCAATCTAATGGAGAGACAGCATAAGTACAAACAACATAGATAACGGGCTTAATTGGAGGTAATCTTGGAGAAGGCCATCATTAAAGAATAATCACAACTATGGAAAGATTTACACCTCATTTATGGTTGTTACATTTACAATGGTCAAGCCTTGGTATAAGTGACCTTGAGAGGTTACTTAATATATCTCCTAGCTTTCAAAGATGACAACATCTAAACAATTCTCATTAACTATAGTCTCCTTCCCCCCACCACACACACACACACACACACACACACACACACACACACACCCCTTTCTGTAAAAGGGCAGCTAGATGGCTCAGTAAATAGAGTGCTTCCCTGGGTTCAGATCTGACCACAGACACTTATTACCTGTGTGACCCTGCACAAGTCACTTAATCTTGTTTGCCTCCATTTCCTTATCTGTAAAAATGATCTAGTGAAGGAAATGGCAAATCACTCCAGTATCTGCCAAGAAAACGTCAAATGAGTCACGAAGAGTTGGACACAACTGAATGACAATAATATAACGCCTTTTTGTAAAGGACCTCTAGAAAAGAACATTATATAACCCTCTTTAGCCACTAGAAGATACAATTTAATTTTAGTTCATAACTTTTCCAAAAAGGTATCATGAAGCATGACAAATCGTAGCAGTGAAGAAAACTGATCAAGTCTTAGCATGGGTAGGGGGCTTTCAATATATTATGCAGAAAGAATGGAGAAGAAATACATGACTTCAGGGAAGTCCCTTTTCTCTAAATCTGTTTCCATATTTGCAACATGGGGAGAGGGAGGAGTGGACTAGATGATGAACTCATTGTTCCCTCTGGTTTACTCCATATGGTCTAAAGTCAACTGTCTTTAAAGAAAAGGAGACCTTCATTTCTTAACCTTTTCTCCAGTTATTTATCTGTAGCACTGGAGGTTACAGTCAAATGCTGCATCGTTTTTATTTGCTTCTCTCCCCTCTCCCTGGTATCATCCTCTTCTCCAGAGGGTATTATATTTATGTTAGGAAGAAGATTCAGTTTTCAGAACTGAAAACATTTTGTTCCTTTAAAAAAAAAAACCTCAAGCATCAAGAATTTTTATCTCTGCTCTCTGGAGAATTATGTTACAGTGGGACTGGTTTTTATCTACTTAGCACACTTTCATTCAATGATTGCAGAACTTCTACAGACTATGTTAAATAGAACTGGTTACTTCAAGTTTGTAGCCTTCCAACTTCCAAAATATTAGCAATAGCCTACGTACTGCCTCTCAGAGGACTGAATTGTTCTTCATTGACAGCTAAGATAGGACCAAAATAATGAAATTCTTTCCTATCTGCATGGCTGCCCCCACTACCACCAACCAATATTCCCAAAAGGCCAGAGTAAGAATATCTATAAAAAAGGATCCCTTTGGAATCTATCATCACAGATGTAACAAGGGGAAGGGATGGAAAGACAAGAAAACAAAAGGGAAGTGACACGAATGGAGAAATTTGAATTCTTATATATATACTTCTCTTTAACAATACACATACATATACACACATATACCTGAATTCATAACTAATTCATTTTATAATGATTTCATGGACAGGAACAATGCCGACTTTTAAAAATATCATTCCCTATAGATTCTATTATGATAAACACACAATGGACATACAGATTTTGAATTAGGTAGAAATACTAAAATGAGAACATATTTAAATAGGTAAAGTATAAATTGTTAGTTTCTTTTTAGGTAGGCTTCACCACCATGCTTGATCCTATGATATGTGAAAGAAACATGAAATATGGTCCTGTCCACAAGGAGCTGTGCTGATCATTCACTGTTGTATTTGAATAGAACACAAAAGTACCGAAGGTATTAGAATTTCTGTCTTAAAATGCCTTATGTAAAAACATGCTATATCATATAGGTAAGTCATTTCCCCTTGAAACAACATCACTTCTCTCTTCATCTGTTTCTCCCATCAAAGTGGAGGCTGGGGTTAGACTTCCAAGAAGTAGAGATAATCAGTTGTCAACAGCCTTCCTATTAAAAACACATTGTTCCATCTCTGTGCCCAAAAAAGAGTAAATTCACTCCACAAAAGAACTCCAGACGTTCTAGCTAGCATTTCTTAATGAACAATACCATTCTGAATCTAACTCAAGTGGGGCATGAAATCAGAGAGTTTTTGTTTGTCCTTTATTCTCGAGCTATAGGGAAGCTGGTGTGGCAGAAAGATCACTGAATCAGGTATCAGAGGACCTGGACTGGGATCCTGGATCAGCTACTTGTTATTTATATGATCTTGGACATTACTTGATCTCAGATTTTTTAATCTATAAAATGAGGAAAGACCATGACCTACATAGACGTAGAGCAGATGGGTTAGACAAGATGCATTTTCAGGTCTTTTCTGCTCTACGTCCTGTTACTCTAAAGAGGATCTCCATTTGTAGAGCACATCATGCAATTGCTTGGGGTTTGAGCAAGAGACAAAATTGTTTTGCTGTCAAAGAAGGAAGGAAAGGTAATTCAACCAACTGAAAGCCACAGGCATTGAGTATTCTATAAGGCAGAAACAGACAATGTGAGTGCTTATCTCTCCTTCTGCTTTCTTTGCTTTATCTTCTGCTTTCCTTGCTTTATCTTCTGGTTTACATTTTCCCCCTTTTCCCGTGGTATTATTAAGACCACCTGTTAGTGTCAGGGCTAGATCTGCCTAAGCCATATCCTTATTATTCCTCATTTGTCTGCTGTGGTCAAAGTCTATAAGACACTGTGTCTCCTGGTTGTTAGTTTATCTCCTACTTATCAGATACATCTCATTATGTCCCATTTTAATGGTTTCCTCTTAACTGACCAGGTATTCATTACAAAATAGAAAGTTAGGTCCCCAGAATTATCAGCCATAATCCCACTAAAGTAATGTCAACAATATTGTCTTATGGAATGCATTAAATTCTATTCAGTTCAACAAGCATTTTAAAAATTAATTAGGTAATTAATTTTTAGTTTTCAACATTTACTTTTACAAGATTTTGAGTTCTGCATGTATCCCCCCCCCACAAGATGGCATGCAATCTGATATAGGCCATACATGCACAATCATAGTTAACACATTTCCACATTAGTCATCAAGAAGCATTTATTAAGCAGCTACTGTGCAAAGCAGTAAAGATGCAAAACTAATAATGAACACAGGCCATTTTCAAGGATCTTACATTCTAAGGGGGGAAACAACATGCAAACAGATACGTAAGTGCAACATTAGCATAGAATAAATGCAAGCATAAGACCTAGGGTCTATTGTAACCTTTCAATACGAGGTGTTTCACTGAAAAATAAAGGAGGCCAAGATGTTGGGCATCACCATGGATACAACACTTACAAAACCAAGAGGGTGCAACCATACCAAAAAATTAGCTCTAACTCTAGTCATCTCATGTCAAGAAAGGTACAGCAACATATGTTAAAGCCGAGAGAAAGGAAACTTAATCAAGGAGATGTGACTCTTCAGCCTGGAATGACAGATCTAATGCTTATAAAATTACGAAAAAGTGCTTATTCACAAGTTGCTTAATACCAGTCAGTCAGTCGACAAACATTTATTAAGCACCTACCAAATGCCAAGCGCTATGCTAAGTGCTGAGGTTACAAAGAAAGGCGAAACAAACAAACAACAATATGAGGGATACCCTGAGAAACCTGAAAGATAATGAAACAGAAAGGCCATAGTGTTTAGTAAGTTAAACCAATTCCTTTTTCCAAGAGGTGGTACAGGCTGAAAATCTAAGTAGTATCAGAAAAGATTTAGATATCTTATCCATCTTAGAGCCTCAACAGGTCTACAATGTTTGAAAGTCACTTCATACCTTCTTTTACTTCTCTGAGCTTCATTTTCCTCATTTGTCAAATGAAACACTTCATTTAGATAAATGGGAAGGTTTCTCTCCAAGTTTTACAACTGGGTGATCCTATGGACCCTATTTCCCTGAACTCTTTGATGCTGACATCAAGATTCACCCTACTCTGCCATCTTTTGGTGCAACTAGCCTGGATAGACTAGGGATCTAAACTAGTGAGACAATTCTGATGTTATTATGAAACAACTACAAACATTTCTTTGACCTTTTCTCTGTGTTGAAGGCTCTAATACCAATCCCCAGAAATGCTGGTTCATTCAACAATGATTTACAAGGTTCACACTATGTACTGGAGGAAAAACAAAGATAATAAATCCAGTTCCCTATCTGTAAGGGATTCATAATCCAGTAAGTTGACTGCATTTTTCTACAAAGAATCAAAGCTCTTCTAACAATGCATAGACTGCTATTGCAATTAAACTTGCATTTGGTTTAAATGTGACATGCCATTTAAAATTGCTCAAACTGTGGGAAGTAGGGACCAACCCTTAAACAGATATTATTGACAACTTAATTTGCTGGATCTGTACAATAGATCCTCCCTGATCATTTTTGGGGGGGAAGAGGGTGGGTATGTGTGATCTTATCAATGTGAACAATTCCCAATATGAGAATTCCTTCCACCTGATGGGCCAGGCCAATATAGTAAAAATTCTTATACTACTTGAATTAATGAACATATTTAGTGCTATACCAAACTGTGAAGGAGATGCATTATAGAGCTAGACAAAATAATAAAATTTATTTGGAGGCACAAAAGGTCTATAATTTTAAGGAAGATAATAGGAAAAAAAGTAAGAATAAAGGTAAATGGTAGTTTTGAACTTATTATTTTTTAACCAATAATCACCAAAAACTATTTGGCACTGGTTAAAAATAGGAAAGTCAAGTCAACAAACATTTAATAAGTATCTACAATGGTCCAGGCACTGTGCTAAGCACTGGATATGTGATGAAAGCAAAAAAGTATACTCTACTCTCAAGGAGATCACAGTTGAATGGAAGAGATAATACAGAAGGTATCTACAAGGTATAGACAAAGTAGACGGAAGAGAATCTCAGAGAGAAAGGCACTAGCAGCTGGGGAGGCCCAGGAAATGTCTCCTTCAGGAGTAAGGATTTGATCTGAATCCTGAGAAAACCATGGAAACTAAAGGAGGAGGTGAAGATGGAGAGAATTCTATAAATGGAGCTGAGCCAATGTAGTCTAGGTCTTGTATAGCCCACAACACTCATGGATATGGTCCAAACCAGATTAAAACGTAATTGGGAAATATTTAGTAAAATAAATAAAAATGCAATCAAACATAGACAATATTACATTATAAAACTAAGTCAAGATTCAGACCGCAGAGATTCTTCTGTATGGATTAGTGATCCACACTTCTATTTGAGTTTGATACCAAAGTGAGAATCAGAAACAATCAAACTCAATAACTCAACCTTTGACAAACTTGAGAAAACGAATTAATTGGTGGGAGAGTTATTTATTTGACAAGAACTGTTGGGGAAAATGGAAAGCAGCTTGGAAGAAATTAGACCAATCTGTTACACCACATACCACAAAAAGCTCAAAGCAAATAAGTGATCTGAATATTAAAGATCACACTATGAAAAAATTTTGGGAAAAGATGGTATCAGGTATTGTTCACAGATAGGCCTGGGGCATAATTCTTCACCAAAGAAAGGCTAACGGTGTTAAAGTAAAGATAAAATAGACAATTTTCTCTACAAAAATCTTTGGTAAGAAAAAATAAATATAAATAGAATAAGAAGGAAATTGTCAGTTGGGAGAAATATTTGCATTAAAAATCCCTTATTGCAGTATTATATCTAAATTATATAAGGAACTAACTCAAATATGTTCCCTGATGGGTAAGCGGTGTCAAAGGGAAGAACAAAATGTTCTCAAAAGAAGACTTTTACACTATTAACAACTACATATGAGATTGATCCAAATCACCTATAATAAGAGAAATGCCAATTAAAATGACTCTGAGATTTGGCCTTACACCAGCAAAATGGCAGATATAACGAAAGACAAAATGGTTAATTTTGGAGGGGCTGTGGAAACACAGACACACTAATATATTATCGGTGCAAGATCTAATCACTTTGGAAAGCAATTTGGAATTAGGCTAAGAAAGTGCCTAAAATAGTTCTGGGTCATGTGACATAAAGATGGAGGACAATAAATTTTTTACAATTCTTATGAACTTTAAAAAATTCCCCCAAAGTGGAATTATACACCAGAGGATAGAGCAATTATAGATATCTCCACAATCCAAGAAATTCAACAATGTAATACGCATGAATTAACAAAGAAGAATAATAATCTCTAACAAGCTCATTCGATAATACCCTTCCCCACCTCTATCAGCTTCCACACTCCAGCAGGGACTGATGTACTGGCTTGTCATCTAAGACATATTCAGTAAATTCTCTATTACTCCTGCACATTCTGTTGGTGTACTCTATTCTTGTCCTTACCCTACTATTCTATGGCAATAAACAGTGAACCCTAACTCTGTTTATCCACTTGCTGAGGAATGGTGACATAGGCAGGTGGGATCATGCTGTGCCTAGAATGGTCACACTCAAAGACCTAAGAGTAGAAGGGACTGGGCCCATGGACCAACATATACTTTTGCACTGGGCCTGAAGAAAAAGAGACTTCTATCTAGCTGAGACCAGTCCTGTCCCCCTAGAAGTCACTTGAGGTTGAGACTGAAACCAGTGAAAGAAATTCCCCAATGTGGGAAGAGGCTGGAGTAGCTTTGAAGCTTATCCTCTGTGGGTTAACCCACCATTAAAGGGGAAAGAGTCAGAAAGTGAGCAACAGGGGGCTATGAGAAAAGGCTAACATCACCAAAGATCTAAGGAAAAAGAAAACTAAGCAAAAATAGGGGACACAAGTAGACAAATCAATGGGAAAGATACTAACATCAGAAGGGATGATGGCGACCAAGGCACCTGAAAACAGCTCTAAATAATAATTGCCAGATGGAGGAAATTGAACTAGCACCTGATAAAACATAGAACCCTTGTGAAAATGGATGGTAAAAAGACCTTCAAATACAAAAGAAAGAAAATGCAAATAATGCAAGACTATTCCACATCTAAAACAAACAATAAAAGTGAAAAGAATTTTTGACTTACAAATACTTTGAACAATAGAAACACAAGAAATGTAAATAAGTAAAACTATTTAGCAGAGAATGAGTAATGAAATTACTTACCTCATCTCTAGAGACTATTAAATCAATCAAACAAACAAACAACAACAGCAGCAAAGAGGAGTGACCTATCATGTAAAAAAGGAAAAAGCACTATTAAAAGATTTTTAAATTCACTGAGGAGGAGGGATGAATTGAAAGCTTAATTTTAAAAAATAGCAAGGAATGACTGCAGAGGATTGAAACACTATGAATTAAATTTCACAAGCCCCCTACACACAAATAAATATATTTTGTGGGACTAAATTACAGAATGGAAGAGTGGATAAATGGGAAGAAGGGAAATGAAGGATCAAGAAAGTTTAATATACCCTAATCAAATCCACCATTGAACAAAGAAGAGAAGATAACTCTTGCAGTCTCTAAGTAAGGAAAAGGACCATAGGAGAATAGAAGAGGGATCAAAAGGGAGATATTGAAACAAGTAAGGAAAGGGAGAGATCCCATTGTAAGGAAAAGGTCCCACTGAAGAACACTCCCATGGGGGAAGAAATATATGTCTGGAATGGGAGGTAGGGATCTTACAACAGGTCTAATATATGGGAGCTGGTACAGAGGAAGAGTATATCTTTCAAGAGAACATTATGATTCCATGGATATCCTGCCTCAGAGAAAGGAAATTGGATTTCTTGAGGCAACTGCCACCCAGAAAAGTGAACGGATATGGACTCAAAGAGAAGATTGCTTGGCAAATGGGAAAGACAATATTCACGGGTGAGGGCAAAGGACCTGTCAACCTGATTTGGCACACAGAGCAATTTCTAACAAGGGGCAATTCTTTTATCCTTATTACTTCCCTCGTGATACTCCAAAGAAGGAGGTCCAACAAATGAAAGGGGCAAGGGAAAAGATCTACCGATGAAATAACAGACAAGTTATTTAGAGGATAGAACTCAAACTTGGTATTTCCAAAGTTTTAATTTTATAATGAATGCAATTAAATTTAAAATAAATATCTAGACTTATTTAAGCAATTAATAAGTATCTAGACTTTAATGATTCAAAGTACAGTATAGAAAGGGAAGAGAATTAAAAAAAAGAATAAAGAAATCCTTCTTAGCAAAAGATCCCCCCCAAAAAAAAGCAAGAAAAAATCTAAGAAACAAAAGAAATTGGTAGGTGAGGCAGAGCAATTCTGAACTAACTACTTAACCAAGTTAAGTTAGTTCCCCAGTTGGGGGGAAAGGAGGGGAAAAGATGAAAATAATTGGATAACTAACTAAAAGGAAGAAAAAAATCAATAAGTTAAGTAAACTTCTAGGGAAAAGGTTGACAAACAGGAGTTGTAGGATTGAATGTATGGGGAAGGGAACCTGTGGGAATAGGATTGTATTAAAGTGGATTAAGAAAAACTAATTGTGGGCACAACATAGTGAGTTAAAAGAGGAATGGGAACTCTCTCTCTCTCTCCCCCCCTCTCTCTATATATATATATGTATTATGTATGTATGTATGTATGTATATATACACACACACATACACATATATACATATATATATATATATATATTTAAATATATACAAAAAATGGCAGAAATATAAACTCTGCTAACTCTAAAAGTGATTTGATTAAAGAATCCAATAGAAGGAAAGAAGACTGACAAATTGGATAAGAAAACAAAACCCTACCATGTGTTATTTACAAGAAACATATCCAAAAATCAAAGAAATATAAGCAATAAAATTTAGGTGAATCAAAAGAGAGGAATTGCCATAATACTACCAAAGCCAAAATAAAAATTAATAATACAAAGAGAGCTAAGCAAGGAATTTAACTATGCTAAAAGAACTATAGACAATGAACCAATACCAATATCAAATGTATATGAATGAATGGCACAGCATCTAAACTTATAAAGCCAAAATTAACTTAATTGCTGAAAGGCTTAGTAACACCATAAGATTAAAATAATTTAATGTACATTTTTCAGAGTTGGACAAGTTTAACAGGAAGAAAAACAAATGAGAAATATAGAATTGAAAACATTACTAGAGAATTGAGAGCTAAAGGACTTTGGGCACCTACTTAATAGACCTACTATAGAATATATATATATTTCTCAGTGCCAAAAATAACTTTACAAAAATTGTATTAGGGCACAAAGAACTTGGAAATAAATATACGAAAGGGCAAAAATACTAAACATATCCTTTATAGATCAAAACACAATAAAAATAGTAATCAATTTAAAGAGCACAAATGAGATGACCAAAAATAGAGGTACAGTAATGAAATATTAAATAAGTGAGTTGAAGAATAAATCATAAAAATTATATGAAAATGATAATAAGGGTGAGATAACACAAAATGTCTTGACTTGCTGGTAAATTGGATTTAAGTGAGGCAGAGTTTCACAAAGTCATTAGTTTCACTCTCTCTTCTAGTCATCAAAGTCCATTGGCAAGACAAAAGTCAAGACAACTGGCGATGACTTGGGATGCAGTGGATGATGACTTTGGCGTCTTTGATATCTGACTGAGCTCTAAGTGCTCCATAGCACCTGCTTCAGCCACCTTCATAGACGTTGGAACAAATTGTTCTCACCAGACCATATGTGGCCATATAACACATAGTCAAAGGAGGAAGGCTTCTGTGGGGCAGACTTTTCTATTTACCCCAAGATCATACCTTTCTTTTACAATATCCCTCTTATCTTTTGGCTACTATGCTGGAATTTCCACCAGTAAAGTCAATCCTTTGGATTAAGGCACAGAAGGACCCTTGAAAGGATAACCCCATTAGCACCTCAGCAGATGTTGGATTGTCAAATCATTCACAGTCATCTTGAAAAGCAGAGGGTAGTCCCTAGTAGAGTGGGACAGAGGATAAATAATACTGAATGAAGAGAAGGGAAGAGGAAACATTTTAGGGCATCATCCAGGAAGATCAGGGCTGGATGAATGGAGAATGGAATAAGGAGCACTGGAGATATGGAAGTTGAGAGACTAGTGAACTAGAGAAAAAAGAGAAGGCACTGGGTACTCAAGGTGGAATGGGAGGAAATAAGGTTGCCCTGAAAGGGGGAAGGGGGAAGAGAGATGTAGAGCAGAAACTTTGCCTTCTTTTATATTTTGCCAAGGTCCAACCCAATACTTGAACCTTGAATCCGGTTCCAAATAGCCTGCTCTCACAATGTTCACTGGAAGGGGACAGTTTCCATGTCTTATGACTGGAAGCTCATCAAAATAGGTAGTCCTCCTTCCCCAGGCTCCAAGGGGTTATTTTAAGGATACCCAAAATCATTCACAAGGACAAACCTTTCCCCTTAAGAATATGGCCATTTACTTTACTCCTCTTTGGCCCCTGAGATTCAACAACAAGATACCAGGAAAACAATTTAATCCCTCTGACTTTCTAGCTCCAAGAACATAAGGAAAAATATAATTGTTATAGAGGCTTTGTCTTTCTTTTTCTCAGAGGGGGAGAGGGCGTATGAGAATTTGGTAGCCAAAAGAAAATACAGTTTTTGAAGCAACTAACCAGAAATGCACAGAAAATAGCATAATGGGAAGGTCCCAAAGAATCACAAAAAAATAGGGCAGCTTTGAAAATTGCATGTTGAAATTATTATATACTTAAAAAGAAAAACAAACTGTACATAACAGAGATCTAACATTTCAAGTGGGATTCTATTCTACTATGGATATGGAAATGTCCATTTTATTTTATTTTGCTAAGGTTAGAATAAAAAAAATAAAAACAATATACTGGCATCTGATTCAAAGTTTGCAGTCTAAAACTGGTGATTCTTTGTACCCTCTAACCCTTTTTCCTGCCACTCTGTTACTGTCCCTGCAGAGGTGGAGTGCGACTATCCAAGATTCAAGGCTATTTTGTATTTTTATTTGTTTCATGGGTCATCACGGCCAAAAAATTCATCACCAGGTGATCAGCGTACTGGTGACGAACCTCTATCTACTCTGAACTAGGCTGATCCTTAGAAAGCAGACTCCGTCTTTTGCTCAGATCATTCTCCCAGCCTTTTGGGCAGGGTAGAATCTATCAGGACTTGGGATCCACTGGTATAATGTTTGAGATAAGGAATTAAAATAGGACTTGCAGAAGGTCCAGGATCACATCTGTCCTTTTTTGAACACTTTCTTTTTTGCTGTTTTTCGAACAATGGACCATTTATACTGAGAGGATATGCCAATTATATTGTAGAGGGCCCCAAACTACAAGCAAAAGGGGAAGGGTAAAATCACCATACATTTTGATGTCCTCCTACACTTCACAAATTTGCTTTTCCTTCTTCCTCTAAAACAGTAGTTTCCAAATTTGATGTAGCAAAGCTTTGATTTTTTTAAGAAGAAAAATTATATTGCCTTTGTCATAAAAAGGTATAAAATTTTTCTTAGTTTATATTTTATTCAAATAAAAATATGACCATGTAACAAAAAGTCTTAGGTATAAAACAAAATTATACATCTACATCTATTTAGCAATAAAATTTCCTTTATGACTATATCTATAACTTTTAAAATAACCATAATGATAATACTATTCATGTGATTGTTGGGCTTCGTTTTGGGCAGAAAGTATCTTGAAATAGTTTGTGTTGATAATATTGCTACTCATAATTCTTTCCTAACTGTTCATGGAGATTGATATTTGATTTTGATATCTGATATTTCATAATAGCTAGAGCAAAAACCATTATTTCTCACAAATAATACATTGTGGATAGTAGTGAATTAAGAATCACCTTGTTTGATAACCGCAAAACTTTTTTTCTGACCTATGACCTAAAATGAGATTTTTAGGCTCAAACATTTCTTTCGCCATATACTATCTATCTCAAAGCAAGTCTTCAGATGGACTAAGACCCATAGCATTGTGTTTATTCATGGTAAATGGGTTTCTTGTGTATTGATGTTTAGAAATAGTGAGGTCTTTAAGATAAAAAGAGAATTACTTCTGTAGATCAGTTGTGTCATTAATCAGTAGGTATTTATTTTCTTCTATTTAATTTACAGGACCAATTATTTTTTTTAAATCAGAAAACATCAAATACATTATATTATAAATATTTTTTATCTGTGACTAACTTTCTCATAAATTCAGTCTCCTTATTCTTCTTGATCAGAATGTTAATTGAATGCCTGTGCACCGATTTAGAATAATCAGTTTTTTAAAATATCCACAAAATACATGTTTCAGTACAAAATTCCTGTTACATAATGAATTTACTTCATCTTATGACAATCACAAAAAATGGCAATTTTTGCTTTTCTCTCAAACACCTTCTGCAATAGTTTGGTGTAAGAAGTCTGGGATATTTTACAATAGTGTCAGATGCCCATATTCTGACCCCATATCATCAGGGTATTTTTGCAAAGAACCTTGCTGTAAATGGACTGTTTAATTTTAAATAGTTGATTGCTCTTATTAAAAAAAATGTTCTTCACCTCGTAACTTGGATTTCTTGATATAAGCGATGGTGAAGAATGGAATATATTCAAGTTGCACAAAGGGGCACATTTTAAATTAGTGCATGTAGATCTGCATTTTATTCTGAAATCAACTAAGCTCCATCAGCATAGTGGCCTATACATTTTCCCACATTATGTAATTTAAGTTAAAATTCTATCAATTATATTTTAAATTTCTCCTGAGGTGCTATTGTCATTAATGCTATAAATAACATCTTCCTTACTATGGGCTTCAACCACACGTCATACATATGTAATCAAATGAGAATCTTGAGTTTATTGTGCACTATGGTAAGAGGGTAAGGAGAGGGATAAAGAAGGAGGCAGAGTACTAGAGAGGAATGGACATAAGATATGGAATCAGAGGGTATGGGTTTGAATATCAATTTTACCACTTACTGTCTGTATGACCTTGGAAGAATCACTTAACTTCTCTGGGCCTCAGTTTCCTCATCTGTAATATTAGGATGGTTGGATTCTGTGATCTCTGTTGGTCCTTATAGCTCTAAATCAATGATGCCATGAAATTATGAAAGTCCTATTCCAATAACTTATAATGATATGGAGCTGACCCTGAATTCTTTCAGTCTTTGCCTGGAGATTATGACTTCCAGTAGATTTCCCAAGTTGGAATGGCTTCAGATAAGGGCTCAGTGACAGGCTGGCCTGCTTAAAGTTGGAGAAACCCATCATTAAGTTGGTTGCAGGGTAATCAAGTTTTTGTTTGTTTGCAAAGTAACTCACAGAAGCCATCTATTAAGGGGATCTCTGATCTAGCTCTGATCTTTCTCAGGAGTACCCTTTCTGAGAAAAATCACAAGACCTAGAAGAATTGACATGATCATTATACCAAAAAAAAAAAAAAGCCCATGAGAAGCATTGAAGCAATACAAAGGGAAGGTTCTAGAAGGTGGCAGCTGAACACTGCCAAAGTGAGGCTCAGAAAAGAGGACAGATCAAGAGATAAGTTTAACACGGAATGGAAAAGTTATCTCAGTTTCCTCCAATAAATCTTCATCCAGGTTATGCTCACTAACTGCAGGTGTCCCCCAAAGCTCTGTCCAAGATCTTCCTCTCTTCTTGTTTTATGCTACTTTTCTTGTTGATCTCATCAGCTCTCATGTAGTCAATTAACATCTTAATGTAAATAATTCTCAGATCTATTTATCCAGCCCTAACTTTTCTCCTCACCTCCAGTCTTGCATTTCCGGCTGCCTGTTAGACATTTCATAGTGGATGCCCCATAGAACTGATCTTATCTTCCTCGCAAAACATTCCTGTCTTCTGAACTTCACCATTACTGTTGAAGGTATTATCATCCTCTCAGTAACCCAAGCTTGAAAATGAAATGTCATCCTCAACTTCTCTCTCATCCTCCCATATCCAATCAGTTGTCAAGTGCTATCATTTCTAACATCATAACAATTCTTGTATATGTGTCCTTCTCTCCTTTGACACTGCCACCAACTTGGCACATCTCCTCACATCTGGACTACTGCAAAAGCTTTCTGGTTGGTTGCCCTACCTCAAGTCTCTCCTCACTGTAGTCCATCCTCCACTAAGTTATCAAATGGATCTTCCTAAAGCACAGGTCTGACCATGTCATAACCTCTGTCCCGTCCCCCCACCCCCCACTCAATAAACTCCAGTGGTTCCCTATTACTTTAAGGATTTTATGTAAAATATTCTATTTTCCTTTTAAGAAAATATTCTATTTTCCTTTTTACTGTTTTTTTTTAAATTTCCTTTGTATCACCAGTGGTTAGGAGAGTGCCTGGCACATAATAGACCTTTAATAAATATTTGTTTACTTGACTCCAAGGAATCTTCCTTTACCCATCACTACCTATAAATAAATTTCTAGCTGGAATTTTGTGATACAGGTATTAGGAAACATTGAAAGACTGCTTCTTAAGAAGCTTTGAATCACAAACACAAATAAATAAGGGAGGTTATTATTATTGAAAAATGATTCTGAAATAACAAGTAGATTCTTAGGGTTATAAGAGGAGTCACTTAAAAGGAGACACTTCATGCTGAATAGGTAAGGGTTTGTTTACTCATCACCCAATTCAATTGAACAAACATTTATTAAGTACATTCTAGGAACAAGACACTGTGCTAGGAAACAAAGACAAAAAACAAACAGTCTCAGACTACAAGGAGTTTATTTTCTACTCTAACTGATTAGTTACACCCTAGGGAGGAGGAAGCAGGTCAAGGAAGAATAAAGCTGATGTTTAGACCTAACTAAGAATAAGGCTAAAGTTTAGTTCTTAACCTGGGATCTGTGAGCTTGATTTAAATACATATCTATATATCTATATCTATATAAATAATGTATATATATGTATATGTATATATACATATATATTTGATGACTGTATTTTAATATTTTATTTTATATATTTGAAAACATTATTATAACACCATACATGTCATTATGTCACCAGACTATCAAATGGGTCTATTACATTAAGAAGGTTAATAACTGATTTAGAAGATCACTGATAATTTAAGATTCAATAAATTAGATATTCTAATTCCTTAAGGGATTAGAATGGAAGCTTTATAGATTTTAGATAATGGAAATAATTGTGAATTATAAAATCTATGTCAAACACTACTTTTTTCTAGCCTCAGTTTCCTCGTCAATAAAATGGAGGTAAAAGTACTTGTTCTGTCTATCTCATGGGGTCGTTTTGAAGATGAAATAAACAATGTAAATTAAAACAATTTGCAAACTGTATGTACTGCAAAAGATTTCTGATTTCAATGCCAGTAGACCTTCCATCAATAAAGATCAAAACCTTTGTCCTCGTGGGCTTTACAATGTAGCCTTCATGAGTTACGGTGTCCAGTGTTACCGTGTCCTTCTACGTGATTAATATCTCTGATGTTAGCTAGGCTGACTCTGAATTGACAGACCCTGAGTCCCTTACTAGGCCCATACTCAAAGCCTTTCCAGCCTGGTATTACATCCATGTTCTATTCTCATACCTCACTGTGGTGTGGAGGTGACAGGATTTTCAATGGCTCTCTTATAATGGAGCAGAAACTGTGAAGTGCTGTAGAAATGTCAGCAATGACTATTACCCTAGAATTTTAGCCTTGGAAAGGACTTTAGAGGTCATCTGGTATGATTGCTATTAATTTACAGAGATCACTTTGCTGATAGCTTTTCAGGAACATCTCCACTGTGTGAAGTGTTGTTTGGGAGCAAAAGTCTGGAGCCAGATGAGACAGAAGGTGTGATCCATGTCAGAACACTTAGACAGGTTTGCCAATAATCATGGGGGCTCCTGCCAAGTTTCAAAGGAGCTTAAATTTCAGAGCAAAAGCCAAAGGAAACCGAAAAGGGTGCAAAGAAACTGGAAGACCCAGAGCTCAAATGAGCTCTAGTCCTGCCCCGCTGCCCTCACCCCCTCCATCAGTATGCATTAAAGCCTGTTGGTGGGGGAAGAAGAGGCAGCAACACACAGGGGTCCTTGATGTTCGCTCATTAGAGGGCATATTGGGTCAAAGAGGTCCAGGAAGCTGTCTGGACATTGTACTCGCTTAGACTACAGCTTGCTGGTGCCTTTCATCGGTGAACTTAGAGATTGTTATTAGAACTTACATTTCTCATTTACTTAGGTTCAAATTCACATTTTCCCTCCACTGACTACCCTCCCTGTCTATATATCTGAGCCTTCCTTCTGCCTCATTTCATAGTATATCTATCAGGGGTTAACGCTGGATTCATGGACAGATTTCGGTAGGTTTGTAAAGTTGGATGGGAAAAAATATATCTTTATTTCCACTGATCTTTAACTGAAATTTAGCATTCCCTTTAATTATTTAAAAACATTGAACAGAAGTCCATAGGTTTTACCAGATGGTCAAAGGGTTCCATGAAGGAAGGTGGGGGTGATGCCAACAAGCATTTATTAAATACCTACTATATGTCAGGCTCTGTGCTAGACACTTTGTAAATATTATCTCATTTGAGTGTCATAACAACCCCAGGAAGTAGGGGCTATTATTACCCTTATTTTTTGTTGAGGGAACTGGGGCAGGCACAAGTTAAGTAACTTCCCAAGGGTCACAATCATGTGATGAAACAGGTTAATAATTTTCAAAAAGACAGAAATGGTTTTCAAAATGTGACCCCGTGATGGTATTACTATGCTTGGGATTTAGCAACTAAACTGTCTAAACAATTTCCCTGACTTCTGTGATCCAATCACTTAGCAGAAGGGCTTAGTCATATATGCTGGGTCTATAAGGTTGACTCTCTTCATTTGTCTCCCAATAGCCAGGTATATATGCTGGTATTATATTTTCTTTATATTTGAGATTAATAAACCCATAGGATCATAAGGTGCTAAGTAGTCCTAGTTTTAGAAGGTCAAAGTTGGAGATTACCTAGCCTAACACTAGTAGTTTAGAACTAAAAAACAGAGGCCCTGGGAGGGAAAATGACTTGCCCAAAGTCTCACAAGTATTTAGCGAAAGATCTGAGATCAGATCTCATTAAAACCAAACTAACATTATTTCCTGAGAGCACCTCTATTACCTCTATCCATGGCCTATCGAGTAAAAGTCAAAATTCAGTGTCTTCCACAGTTGGGCACAAACCTGCCTTTCTAGGTTTATCTCATCCTACTTCCCTCCACACACTCTATGTTTCATCCAAGTTATTATGCTTTTAGCCTCTCCCCCTCTCCACAATGCACAAAGTTCTTACACCTCAGTGAATTCACTCACGGTTTTCCCTATGCTTGTATTGCCTTCCCCATCTTTACCTATTAAGAGTTCCTACCCATTCTTCATGTTCTAACTTAAGTGACACTTTTATGTAGCCTTCTCTGTCCTCTGGGGTCAATAAGAACTTAGCTCCTGCATTTCATATAGCAGCTTTTTTTTTTCAAATTCCAAATGCACTTATTATTTTACACATTTTAATTACCCACATTTATATCTTATTCCCCACTTGGATTGTAAGCACCTTGAGAGCCAGAATCATGTGTTACCTAAGCTTTATTTCTCCGAATACCTAGCATAGTGCTCTGTACATGATAAGTATTTAATAAATGTTGAATGAATGAGTGAATCATGCTCCCAGAGACATCTTGGGTTAATGCATCATGAACACATATAGCTGTCAACAGGCGCCCCTTAGGGTGGTATATCAGACACATGGTACTGGGGGGAGATGTTGGTAGTCTCCAAATGCCTTTCCTGTCATGGATGAGCTATGATGCCCATGGATTATGGAGTGCCATGGAAATGGTATTTATATCAATATGCCCCAGATACCAAGTGTCAGCTTGTAACATCTGGTTCATCTCACCATCACCATTATACCCATTATGTCTTAAACAATGCAGATCAGATCTAATAATCCTTGATATTTATTTTATTTCAACGATCACTCTTTTTTGTCAAGTGTATTCTTACGCACAGCAGGTGAACCTTTATGGTGTTAAGGAATAAACAGAAAATTGACGGGCTCATGCCCATTAGCTAATGGATTACTAAGCAAAAGGGACTGCCTTTAACCCCAGTGCACTTAACCTACTGTTGGTAGGAATTTTAAAGACTATAAGCTAACATTCCGCCTGCACTTCCTGGACCCAGGGAAGAGAGCTCAAATTCGAATGCAGCACCTTTGATAGGCAGGTGAATGCATGTGGCTATCATTATATAATCACACTTCTTGGGATCTACACAGAACACCCTGAGAACTCTCAGATGTTCTTGGCCTGCCTGGCTTGAAAAATCTGTCAGGTGTGCCTGGAGGATAGGCCAAATGGAGTTAACTTAGGCATGAAGAGAGAATTCTTTGGCCATCAGCTTCCCTCCTTGCCCCTCCAACCAGGCACTGTGTCTAGGGATGTGATAACAGGTAAAACCCCACTTCTTCCAAATTAAAAAAAAATCCCTTGGAATAACAGTGATTTTCTTATCTGGAAGGCTGTAATACACCTTTGTAAATGAACCATAGGGCATGTGGTACTCAGCTCGCCTTCCTGCCGTCTTTAATCAATTGGTTCAGATATATGTGCCTCATTAGCATCTGAGCAATGCAATCACTTTTCCCACCCAAATCTCATGATTTTATTGGGCTATTAAGGGTTTGATTTGTTGGCAGCAGGAACAGTGAGAGATCCCGTACCATTGATCATGTTATCCTCTGGATATCCAGCAGATGAAGAAACGATGTAGTAAAATCCCTGCAAAGCACACAGAAGTGATGTTTGCAAAATCCTTCACTGGTCCTCAGCAAGTGATGGTTTACTCTTCACCTACACACCAGTACAGTTCCATATTGTGGACTCACTGGGCTGGACAGAAGGCTCTGTGATTCGTGGAGGTCCTCTCTAATTATCTTAGGTCTAACCTCAGTATGTATGGGGACAAAAAAATTGGAGAACTGTTTCTGAGGAGGTGTTTCTCTTGTCCTGAAGGCAAGGTAACAATTCAATTAAATCCAATAAGGATTTATTAAGTAATTTGATGTTCTATTATTATTATTATTATTATTATTTATTAAACAGTTATCTTTCTATCCTTCTATTACAATTGATGAAATGCTTACTTCTCCAACCTTGTTACGCATTACTCCTTTACTCATACCCTACGGTCTGGACAAGCTGGTTCTTTTGCTTTCATCTCTCACTGCCAGACCTTTGTACTGACTGCCCACATACCTGAAAGGCATCCTCACCTCATCTGCCCCTTAGAATCCATTATTTCTCTCAAAACTCTGCTCAAGTGCCACTTTTTACATGAAGCCTTTCCCAATATCCCAGCTACTACTGTCCTCACTCCCCACAAATCTAATTTGTATTTAACTTTATACATTGCATACTTGCTTACATACATATTGCTTCTCTAATAGAATACAATCTCCTTGAGGTCAATGACTATTTCA
Organism: Phascolarctos cinereus; assembly: GCF_003287225.1. Taxonomy (NCBI): domain Eukaryota; kingdom Metazoa; phylum Chordata; class Mammalia; order Diprotodontia; family Phascolarctidae; genus Phascolarctos; species Phascolarctos cinereus. The sequence goes on along the minus strand of NW_027555625.1, from coordinate 392,171,526 downwards.
TCTTTGACTTTGTATTGCCAATGTCTGGCAATATCACGTACTTATAAATAAATACTTGACCGATTTATGGGTAGGTTCTGATTAGTGTGAATAATGAGTTTCCTGAAGTAGCATTATTTGAATTCCCACTACATATTTCCATTGGGCAGAAAGCAGTTGCCTTCTTTTACATATTTATAACTTAGAATAGTACCAATCTTATTTTACGTAACCACTTTAGGGGATGCATTATTTGGAGGGATTCCTTATTTGCACTAAATGGGACCCAGCTGTTAATATGTGCCAGGTGTTAGGAATGTAAAGGCAAAAATGAGAACAAGTCTGGGGAAACATTATGTACATAAGAATGCACGTGATTGACCTCTCTGCCACTTTTGCCATGGCGGACCACCTTCTTCTTCTGGCTATTCTCTGGCTTCTGGATTTTCGGAAGGCCCTTTCCAGACCGTCATCCACGTCACACCTTTACCTCTTAGAATCCTCAGCTTCCCTTAACACTGAGCTCAAACGCTAATCCTGTTCTTCCCAGCTTTCGGTGTCTTCCTGTCAAATGCTGCCTTCCATCTGCTCATATGCATCTCTATATGTGACTGTTTCTCCAACAAGGGCCCTTACATGTACATGCTGCCCTCTTCCCTCATTAGAACAGAAGCTTCTTTGAGAGCAAGGACTCTTTCCCTTTTTTCTTCCCATCACCAGTTCTCAGTACAGTGCCTGGCATTTAATTAAGACTCAAAAATTATTTTCCCCAATTTACACATAGGGAAACTGAGGCCCAGAGAGTTTAAGGAATTTGCCCAAAATCATCCAGGTAGCTAGTTGCATAATAGGGCCTTAAACCACATTGCCTAAAGTCTTCAACGTGTAATGGATGTATTATCAGATGTTATATCTGTCATGTTGGCGATAGGAAAGGTCTGATGTAAATGTTATGATGTGGCAAAATTATACCCTCAAAAATCTCCTTAGAGTTCTTAAACTGTATTCACTAAATGTCTGTCCTTCCTTCCTTTATCCCCTCAGCCCCTTTTTCTTTAAGAGTCGTGTACTAGAGCCAGAGGACTTTTCTGACCTTAGTTTCTAGGTGGTTCAGAGTAGGTGACTGACTACTGCCTTATAGCTACTAGGGTCCCCTCCCCCACCTCCTTTCAGTCACTCCAGTCTGTAGCCTGACAGATCTACTCTATGGTAATAGAGTCTCTGCAGGGAAAGAGCTCTCTTATCTCCCTTGCTTCATTTAATTAAAACAAGGTCCCTGTCATTCTTCCAATCCCCCTCTCCATGCGATGCTGACCAGCTGATGGTACAATGTCCCTCTTTCCATCTCCCCCAGTCCTGCCCTCTGTCATCAGTGGAAATCTCTCATCTCATGCCATCTCAATCCTCTCTCAAGGAATATGTCATGAACTGAATTTCACACCAAAGTTTTTATTTGGTGTTATCTATACTGTATGCAAGTTAGAAGACATTAGACAGGACTTTTTTTTTTTAATTTGAATTCACATCTCTACTTTATAACACAACATCTGATGCATAAAGGGAGCTTAAATAAATGCATGTGTAATTGAATCAAATAAACCTCTAAAGAGAGGAGGGATCCAGAAGCCTGGTGATCAGTCAAAAGGACTTCTTTAGTGATTAGTTAGTAGTATTTATCTGGGTTCCCACATGTGGCAAGTAGCGTGTAAAGTTAGACTATTAGTTCTCGGCTCTTAACTGAACCAAGAGTTGAAAAAGAACAAATAAAAGAGCAAGATTACATAAATGATACAGGAATTCTAAAAAGGAGACCAATTAAGCAATCACAGAACATAAAGCCTATTTCTTCCCATCTCTCTTTCTCTTCTCTCTGTAATCCATTCTTTGACCTAATAACAAATGAGTCTTCCTAAAACACTTTGATCATGTCTCTCCTTTGCTCAAAAAAATATACAATGACTACCTATTATCTACCACTTCAAAGCCTAAGGCCTTTTTTCAATATACTCCATAATCTGGACCTTACCTTACATGTAAACATTGATTTCTCATTCCATTAAAATACTCCCTTTAAAAGATATAGAGCTACCAGGCACCCCCTCCCCTCCATTTTTACAGATTATTGTGTGGTTGTTTTGTGTTTTCTCCTCCATTCTCAAAGAGGACCATAAAATCAGGAAGATGATGCCATGACTTGCAATCGAATTGGATTTAAGTGAGGGAGGGATGTGCAAGGTCACCAGCTTCATTTTCTCTGGGTCCAGTGGCCAGATATAGATCAGGATGACTAGAGATGGCCCAGGATGCAAATGAGGAAACTGAGGCATAGCAGAGGGCAGTGACTTAGCTAATGTTACGTGGCTAATAAGTGGCATAGCCAAGATTCAAGTTCAACTAGTCCTGCTTCAAGTCCAGTTTTCTTTCCACTCGACAACTTTCAATTTAATTATCTTCAATTCAGTAAGCATATATTATGTAAATATCATGACCATTGTGCTTAGGGAGATGCCACCAGGTAGCAATGAATAGGAAGAAGGGTATTTTGGACAGAGATATGAGCAGAATCTCGTGATACAGATGTCAGAAAGATCAGAGTTCATCCTGCCTCAGCCACTTACAAACTAGGAGAGTGGGCAAATCATAAACTCACTAAGCCTTAGCTTCCTCATCTATAAAATAAAATTAATAGTAACACCTACTTCACAAAGTTGTGAAGATCAAGTGAGTTTAAATGAGAATAAACATTAGCTATTATCATTAGAAGATCAGAGGTGGAAAAGCCCAAAATGTGTAGAGGAGAAGGGTGAATTGTCTAGTCTGTCTACATGATAGAATTAGCATGAAATAAGGTCAGTCTCCCTAACATTTCTCACATTGTCATTCAAAATCCCATCCCTGTGCCTTCACTCAGACTGTCCCACATCCTCTCTGTCCAATTGACTTAGAATAAAGCTTCCCCCCTCTCCTCATCAGACCCTCTCACTAATCAAAGGTTCAGGTCAAGTCTCCTTCTTTTCATTGACTCTATGATCTCTCCCTTCTCTGAGTACTTTACCATGTGTTTGACCAGTTTCTCATATTTTAGTCTCTGTTTCATGTTTTGTCTCCCAATAAGTTCCTTGAGGGCAGGATCCATATCTTAAACTTCTCTGTTATACTGCTGGGTTCAATAAATGTTTGAAGTATTAGGAAGAAAATTCTAACCGAGTTGGGAATAGTAATACTTTATTTCAGAAGACTCTCACCACAGTGAAAGTGGCATTTGTGCAGGAGGGAAAGATTGATTGGTCATTGTAGAAATCAAATCAATAATATCTTTTAATTCCTCCTTTGATGTACAGTCTTCTTTATGTGACTATTCTTCCCACTGCTAGAGATCCCCACCCATTCACACTTTCTCATCCTTTATGACTTGTGTCTGTGTCTTTCCATTGATTCTTCATTATTTCTTCCTCTCAGTCTTAACATTTTGTGGGTATTCAGATAGTCCATGAGCTTCACATTTGCCATCCCTTGCTCTCACTACATAACTAGTCCACCTTCTTTTCCTTGCATACATTTAGTGACTATCTTTTCCAGGACTTCATGAATGCAAGCCCTTATTGCTAACAACCTATCGCCCTTTCCATTCACTTTGCATCTCTCTTCATTGTCCTTTTAATCACCTGTTATGGTGATTCTTTGGAAATTGGGGACATTCCAGTGTTTGTTGCCATAAAGCAGCAGAAGCAAAATATTGGTATTACAATGCCAAGATTTGAGGCTCAATCCTTTATAGTACTATGCATTTTTATAAGTGTCAAAAAGTTAGCTCACTTGCTTATGTTCATTTCTGGGCCCTGCTTTCCGTCCATTTGTAAATCAAATCAAATAGTTTTATGCAAGATGCTCTGAGGAGTATAAAGTGTAAGATATAGTTCTAAAGAAGCTGGGGAGACAAGATGTACACATGCATGCATACATGCATACAAAAAGAAAATTCACTCACACACACACACACACACACACACACACACACACACTCCACCTCTGTACCTTTGCACTGGTAATCTCCCATGCCTTGAATGCTCTCCCTTTACCTTGTAGAATCCCTCTCTTCCTTCAAGACAGAGCTGTCATATCACCTATGTCGATCCACTCCCTCACCCCCAACTGTTACTGCCCTTCTCCTATAATTACCTTGTATTTAATGGCTTGCATTTATTTGTATTTCTTTACTTTATATTTATTATTCTGTGTATTTCTTCTCTCCTCCACAAGAATATAATTTCTTTGAGAATAAGAATTATTTAACTCTTTGTATTTGTATCACCAGTGTCTAGAAGGGTGCCTCGTACCTACTAGATGCTTAATAAATGCTTATTGAAAGTTGTGGCATATGATTGTGTTGGAATATTATTGTGCTACAAGAAATGACAAGCAGGATGATTGCAGAAAAAACCTGGAAAGATTTGCATGAACTGATACAAAGTGGAGTGAGCAGAACCAGGAGAACGTTGTACACAGTAACAGCAATATTGTATGATAAAGAACTGTGAACGACTTAGCTATTCTCAACAATACAATAATCCAAGAGAATCCCAAAGAACTCATGATGAAGCACGCTATCCACCTCCAGAAGAACAGATACCATCTGAATACAGACTGAAGCATGCTATTTTCCACTTTCATTCTTCTTTTATTCTACTCTTCTTATACAAAATGACTAATATGGAAATATTTTACATCATTGCACATGCATAAACTACATTTGATTGGAAAGGGAAGGAGATCTAGAATTTGGACCTCAAAAGTTTTAAATGTTAAAAATTGTTTTAACAAGTAATCGGGGAAAAATAAAATATATAAAAATAAATGCTTGCTGATTGAGTGAAGCTATAAATGCAGTGACATATAGCCTATTTTTACCTATTACTACTGCTCTGTAAAATGTTGTCTGTTGTTGCAGAAGTATTTCTACAAGTTTTAACCTGTTATAATTGTTCTGAGAAAATCCATCAACATTCTTCCTCCTTTTTGACCAGAAAGCATTCATCTTTCTATAGTTTCATTTTCAGCGATAGGTCCTCTGTTTTATTACTGTTGTTCTAGTTATAAAAAAAAAAATCATCCCTCTCATTTGTTCATTGTTGTTCAGATGGAAACAGTCATAAGGCAAGCTGCCATTCTGCTATTATTCTATTATATTTAATGTCCTATGCATTATTAAACTATTAAACCATTATAAAAGAAAACTGAAAATATAGGGAATAATATAAGTTCCAATTGAATTGTATCAAAAATAAATGGAGTCATTTTAAGAATGGAGAGTTCCCTGGTGATTTAGTTGGATGGAGAGATGGGATTGAAGCTAGGTCTCATAGGATAGGTTGGACTCAGTTTATGTAAGTGGGTGCATATATAATTACATGGTGTATTCATTCTAACACTTCTGTGTATATATGTTTAACACATATATTATACTGATGCATTGTTTATATTACCTTATAAGGTGATATTATGTTTGATTATTTGTAAGGCAAATATGGTATAATGGAAAGAACAATGATGCCAGACTGAAAGGCTCCAGAGTCCCTGAAGTCAAATTCTATCTCTGATGATTACTTATCTGCGTGGCCTTAGGTAAGTCATCGAACCTGGACATTAGTCTCCTCATTCTTCATGTAAAATGAGGGAATTAGACAAGGTGGCCACTGAGGTCCCTGGACCTCAAGTTTTGAGTGACCTACGATCCTAGGGTGGTGGTAGTGGTGGTCGGCATTTTCAGGATTCTCTGGAGACCAGATGATGGTCATTCTTCTTGTCCCGTCACGATACTAGGAACAGAAAACATACCCCAATCCTAGGAATGACATCTCTGCATCAGCTAGCCAAAGGTAGCCAAAGCCTCATGATATTAATTTCTTTATGGATTTGATTTGGGCCAAATCTAGGTTGGTGTGACAGACTAGTTCACAGTGTGTATTGTAGCTTCTCAGATCTTCTCTCTGACCTTCAAGAGAGTCTTCAAAAACCACACATTCTCTCCTTTATGACATTTCCATACAGTATAGATAATAATTTCCAATCTCAGATGTTAAATACTCAAGAGCTAAGTCTGCTTTGACCCAAAGCACTCAGTGGAGAACCTAACAACAGACTAGATACAGAGAAGTGCGTAGTATATATTTCCCGATCATCAGTAAACACAATTGGCTTAGGAAATTGATTTAAATTAAACAAGGCAATCAAGGTCCATGGATTTCTTTGACTGCAATACACACACACACACACACACACACACACACACACACACACACACACACACACACATATATATGTATAGGTATATGTATATGTATATTTATGTGTGTTTGTATAGAATTTTTGACTATGGAAAGAGACAATAATAGCAACTCAATATGTATATAGCACCTGAAGGTTTATAAAGCACTTATCTTGCAACAACACAGTGAAATAAGAAAGGACAAGCCTTATTATTCCCCATTTATAGATGAGAAAACTGACGCTCAAAGAAGTTTTGTGACTTACCCATGGTCACACAACTTATTAGTATTAAACCTGTATTTAAATAAGGGCAGTGTAGTGCAAGTGGGAACACATTTATATTCCTTCCAACTCATGCTGGTCACAGAGAGTATCAGCAAATCTTCTTGTCAGGATGTTGGGTACTGGTTACCACTCACCCCTTAGCTTTGCCCCTGCATGGATGGTTCCTAGTTTTGCACTTTTTATTTGCTTGTTACAGCCACCTTTTAGCCACTCCCATTCAATGGGTCCCTGTCTGTGTGCCTCAAGGACTGACCTCTTCCAACAACAATAATTTACAAAACATTTAATTGGATTAAATAAAAATAATAAAAGCAGAAATGTTATTTGCATTCAATAAGACAACAGCCATACATTCCAATCGATGCCCAGATCCAGTCCCTCCCAAACACAAAAACTTTTTCTGGGATAAAGTCCCTCATCCTAACCCCAGTTGTTACTGATACTGAGGCCTGGGCCATGGAATGGTAGGTATAAATATCTGTTCATAATAATCTTGAACAATGAAATTAGATGCACAAAGTCAAATGATGGCTTGTGTAGAAACTTGGGGTGCCCTCTTGGTTACTGCTACCCAGGAAAAGAGGGTACAGGATGTTACAGGGTACCCTGTATCATCTATATGTGTCAGTTCCCTCAATTTGCAGAGATTTTTTTTCCCTTCTTCTCTCATACTTAGCTGGGTTTCTTCACAGGATATAGTTATTACCTCCTATCAGTCTCCCTTCAAAGGCAAGTAGGATGAAGGGAGGAAGACTGCACTATTTTCTGCTTCATTGTCATTTTTTTCTCCCCAAATTTCCTTGAAAAACCTGAAGATGAAGGATGTCTCTTACAAAGGAGTACTCTATGTGGTAGGCATGACTGAGTGCCAACATGTTGGAGTGAATAGAACACTGGTCTTAGAGTCAAAAAGACATGAGTTCAATGACCATGTTAGACATTTGGTAGCTGTGTGACTATGGGTGAGACCATTGCCCACTTGTTTCCTAATCTATTAACCTGATAACCTCCAAAGTCCCTTTTGGGTCTAAATGTATCATTCTAAGGTAGTACTGAGAGGAACTAAAACTCCTGTTACATCAGTATTCTTTCTCCTTTATCATTCCATAGACAAGAAAGTGATAACTCACAGAAAATAATATGTGGGATACTGGGCAGACATCCCCATCCAGAAATATCCCTGCTAAACTTCCACAATTGAGAAAATCATTCCTCTTAGTTAATAAACTATTTTTAAAAACCACACATTTTAATTTTCTGGAAGGGCTCAGGGCTAACATCCATTCTTACCTTTGAATTCATTTAAGCATCTACCATTCTCTGAAAAACCAGCTGGGATCCTGGCACTGACAGAATGGACTTAATGGGTCAGAGAAAGAAGGATTTTTCTTGCATTGCTTGAGGCAGGTCTTAGTACAGTACTGTACTTACTGGAAAGCTCTGAGCAATCACTAAGGGATGGGGAGGGGAGGCTATTACCAAGAAATGGGAAGGGAGAAAGAAAAGGAAGGGAGAGGGTACACAAGGCAATCTGCCTATTTCACAATTTTAAGAGAGTTGACCTTGGTTGGGATACACTCCCCTTATTCCACCAGAGCCATCAGTTTTCAGAGACCTTATATCAAAGTCTAACCTGACAGTTTGAATGACTGTTCAGGAGTGTAAAGTTAACTTTAGGATAAATGAATACTCTTCTTCTGATTTAAGATGGGTTTCATTTTTGGAGAGATTTACAGAGTTTACAAGGGTTAAAGATGGTTCTCATTCCAGAGGATAAGAAAGAAGCTTGAAGAGGGGAGGGATGAGAATGGCGGGGGAGACACTACTAAAAGCAACAGGAGGGAAAGGGAAATGAGGAATACCTAGGAGAACACGGCAGAGTGAGACCAGAGGAGCAAAGAGGGTAGATGACAGCTGTGAGATGAGTTCCATCATTCCGCCTTGTCTTTACTCACTCCCAACTTTCTGAAAATTTGTCCTTTGGGGCCAAAACTTTCCCTGTTTAGTCTCAGCCCAAAGGTGAGTTGGTTGGAAAGTTTGAGCAAAATTGTTTCAGGCATTTTGGAGTTATGCATGCAGGCAAAAAAAAAATGTCATTGTTTCCGCTTTCAAAATAAATAGAAGACTTTTTGGTCACGGAGAACTCAGAAACAGCTGAACCTTCAAACTCTACTCACACAGCATCCCTGATAAACAAGGGAGTCTCAGGGATTTAGGGGGAATAAAGCTTCTGAACAAAGAAAATGGTAGGTGTTGGGGTGGATTATGGTGGGGATGGGCAGGAAGCATTTTCTGTTTACAAAGTGAAACATTTTTACCACACTCAACAGCAGAATTGCCTAGGGATGATAACAGCTGGCCATTTCTACTATTTTTCATCCCTACCATTCTACAACCAAGGAGATGGATTTACTCATGCTAGCTTACTGTTGGATCTTTGCAATTTCCTCAGCTGCCCAAAGATGCAACGAGCCTTCCCAAATGGGCACAGCTCAGGCTTCTTCTTTCTTTTCTTTTCCTTTGGGAGGAGAGCTTTGGAGAATTTTACTCTGCTGTCTTTAAATGAGAACAGATGAGTAGTAACTTAAAAAAAATGCATAGTCTCCTGTGCCCCTGCCGAGGTGGAGAGGACAAGCTAGGGTTCTAAATGGATGCTTCATTGTGTCTCCTGGGAGGCACCCTAATGCTGGCACATCTTAATTCAGACCTGGGTAAAATGTCTGCCAGAAAACCACGTTTATATACATGCTCCCTGGGCTCTGAATTTTCAATACTTAGCACATGTATAATCTGAAGGAGTGAGTGTAAGAGTGACCACTTCTTGCTTAACACCTACAGGGAGCTTGAACCTTTACTGTCTTTAATATATGGCTATGCTTTTATATCATATACTGTAGGCACAATACAGAACTGATGCATGGAGGGTGTGCAAGAGAAGCAGGCTTTTAACATCTCAATATATACCTGCTTGGCTCCCATGTGCAGAGAGCATCAGGACCATTCCACTGCTGCCTGCCTCCTTCCCTTTGATATGCATGAGGTTAGAGGCGAATAAGCCACTTTCTAATTTCTATTGCTAGGTATATTCTTTCAAGAGGGGAGACTATGGAGGGGAGGCACGGGCAATCAAAATTGAACTTCATAATGAGAAACTCAAAGCTTAGCAATTTTGCAGAATTTAATGGGCTTTTGGGTATGGTTTTCAAACTGGCTTCCAAGAGCACAAATATTCAAATTGCCAAGCCCTTATTTGAAGACACATCTGAAGGTGCACCCTACAACCTGAGTGTAGCAAACTCTTTTGAATCTTGTCCTTGAAACAAAACAAAACAAAAAAAAAATCCATGCCCCCTGGGAGTTTGCCAGCAGAGATGCCTGGTAACTGCAGAATGAGTGAAAAGCAGAGCCAAGAGTCCTTGGGGCTGGAGGGAGGAAGGGGATAAGAGACACAGAGAGACAGAGAAGATGAGAAAGGCCTTCAGGAGCCATTGGGGATACAGTGGCGGGGAAGAAGAAAGGAAGACACGCGCTAAAAACAACAGAAACACAGGTGGAAATGGCCTTCTGGGAAATCAGCCTGTCGACAAACAAAAGCCGGAGGCTAGAAAACTGTTTCAGTGCCAGCCCCCGCCTCAGTTTTTGGTCTGGAGAGTGTTCAGTAAATAAATTAACAGCGGCTTTGACTGCTTGGAAATTAATACTGACACCATGAAAGCAGCAAATGACTCCTTTTTATCAGGAGTGGAAGCACTAAACTTCTAAAAATGTGTTCTCGTTCGTTCTCGTTCTCTCTCTCTCTCTCTCTCTCTCTCTCTCTCTCTCTCTCTCTCTCTCTCTGTCTCTGTCTCCTTCCTTCATTTCTCTTTCTTCTTTCCTCCCTTCTTCCCTCACCCCCCTTCATTCTTTCCCTTCCCTTCCCTTTCTTTTCTATTCCTTTCTTTTTTTCCAGAGAAAGTAAAATGGAGCCAGTTACATCAGCAATACAGGTTAGGGCTGGGGGTAGGAGGGGGGAGGAAAAAAAAGTTTCATTTCACGTACCAGTGGTTTAGAACTTCATTTAGAGCTAATCACAGCCCATCTACTTCTAAGCTACTTCTGACAGCAGCACTGGCAGGTGCTGCCACTCCCCACATATATATGTACCAGCACCCTCAAGCCCAAAGGGAGTCTTCCCAAAGGGCTAAGTTTCTACATGTCATCTGGGCAAAGGAAGGTTTGATTAAAGAGTAAAATTCCTGCTGGTCCTTTAACCAAAGGACTAAATAAATGAAAGGACTCACCCACTCGCATGTTTGAATCACTGTGTGAGTCCAAGGCATATCTTCAGCTGGGGCACTCATTAATGTAGACCCATGCATACACTTTCTTTAGGCAGCACCACACACACACACACACATTTTGACCAGGCCAAGAGAGATACAGCCAATGGGATAGCTCAAAGTATTTTGTTTTGTTGTTTTTTCAGGTTCCCTTGTCAAATCTAAAGGATAAAATAAAAAAAAAATGAATGGAGGGATATCACACATTAGCTTGTCTCATAGACTTCAGGAGACTTAGGTTTATTTTAAGAAGGTGATTATTCTAGGCCAGGGGTTCTTCATCTTTTTTCTTTTCTTTTTTTTTTTTTGGTATAGTGAACCTCTTTGGCAGCAAAGCCAAAGCCAAGTGAAGTTTCTGAGCCCTTTCTCAGAATAATGTTTTTAAATGCAGAAAATAAAAATATAGGACTTCACAGGAAACCATAGGTTAGTGAAAATAAAGATGAATTTTTTTCCCATCCAAGTTCATGGTTCCCCTGAAATCTATTCATGGATCCCAGGTTAAGAACCCCTGTTCTAGAGGGAAAGTCCAAATTCAACCTAGATTGTGGTGACCTTTTTCTTCAAACACTGTTCTTCCTTTTCCTTACTTGAACAAAGTAAGGACTTAAATACTTATTACTTAATAATGCTTATTAAATTGAATTTCTATTGCCTCTCCCCATTTACTTTTCTGCCTAGGAGTTAAATGTGGAAAGGAACTGAAATAACAGCTAGTATAAACATCTCATTTTACAGATGAGGAAACTGAAGGGAAGCAATTGGCCAAAGTTTGTATAGGTATTAAATAGAAGAGGCCTTCCTACCCATGTGGAACTTAAAAACTTTAGTATACAACATTCCAAAGGGTCACCACCAGCTTCACTTAGAAGCACAGGTTCACAAGGCACCTAAACACAGAACAGCTTTTTAAACAGTAAGAGTCAGAAACAAGTCATCCCCAAACCCCTAGATTAGGGATTCTTAACCTAGAGCCAGTGACCTTGTTGTTGTTGTTTTAATATTCTGATAACTATTTCAATGTAATTGGTCTCCTTTGTGATCATCTATACAGGGTGTCCCAAAAGTCTTAGTGCAGTTTTAAAGCTATTTTAAAAACTGTTTCTAACCTTTTTTGTTGTTGTTGTGGTTGTTTTGAGCAGTCTGAAGTCTATGAATCCTTCTCAGAATAGTGTTTTTAAATGCATAAAATAAAATACAGGGTGTCGACTGCACTGAGACTTTTGGGACATCCTGTATTTTATTATATGCACTTAAAAATACTATTCTGAGAAGGGATTCATAGGCTTCAGACTACCCATGGCATCAAAAAGAGTTAAAAATTCCTTCCTTCCAGAGGCATTTTATCCTCTGGATAAATGACCACACTGGTGTTGGGTCAATCTTTCCTCAGGGACATGGGTATATGATTTACAGCGCTGCTGTGGGTAGAAGTTTTAACAAGGGGGAAATACTTCTATCTGTACAAAGAGGGTCAAGAAACTCCTTTTTCCAGTGGTATTATTCTTCCCCAAGGATTTATATTAGCCATGTAATTCAGTCCTATGCTAAATAGGACCTAGCAAGGTGCCTTTCCACGAGTCTGGGCTCTTTGGTTGCTCTGCTCCTCTCCTCTGCTTTAGCTACCCACTGTCATCCTCTATCACTCCACTCCAGGCACTGTGGACCTGCTTTTCTGGCAGCATCTGCTCCCTGTTTCCAGTGAGTATCCTATCCCTTCTCATCACTGTTGCTGTCCTCAGTGCTGTTGTCCTCTTTGTATCTTTCCTTTACAGAAGATCCACATCCCCTCCAACATTTGTCATTTTCCTTTTCTGTCATCAAAGGGGATGAACAGTTTAATTGCCCTTTGGGCATAGCTCCAAATTGCTCTCCAGAATGCTTGGATCAGTTAGTAACTCCACCAACAATGCATTAGTGTTCCAGTTTCCCACATATTTTCCACCAGTTATCATTTTCCTTTTCGGTCATATTAGCCACTACGTTAAGTGTGAGGTGGTACCCCAGAGGTGTTTTAATTTGCATTTCTCTAATCAAAAATGATTTAGAGCACTTCTTTATCTGTCTATAGATCTATGACACTTAGTTTAAAGCTTTCCCCCCCTTTGTTTATGGGGCCAAAATGCTCCTGGGAATCTTGACATTTTCTAGCTCTCTCATTGAGTGTGAAAGTGGGAGTGGGGTCTGCTCTTTCTGAAATAATGTGAAGGAGTCTATATTTTTCTCTTCCTGTCAGATCATGGTGAATCTGTCCCATTTCCCCTTCTCCCTCCCAAGCACCTGGGCAGTGACTGAGCAGTCAGCACCTCCCACTGAATCCTTTGGGTACTCCTATCCCTTTTCCCTTTGTGTCTCCCATCATCTTCAGTGGCAGCTGGGCCAGGTTATGCAAATTACCCCGGGTTGCTTCTGTGGACCTTCTCCAAAGATCACTGAGGGGGGCAGGGAGAAGAGCTGGCAGCTGCTCTCAGCACAGACATCTGTGACTCAGAGGGGGAGGGGCAAAGATTCATGTCCCTGCTAAATATACATGCATTTTAGAATTGAGGCATTTTATGAAGTGTGTGTTGCAGGAAGATTATTTCTTCAGCAGTGAGACAATTATAAGTGGGGAAAGGGCTCTTTTCTTTGGCTCTCAGGTTAAAATCACATGAAGTGGACTAAGAATCCAAAATAATCCGCATCAGAAACATGATATAACAAATGTGCTATTATTCAACATTTTATCCATCCAAATTTGGTGTTTGCTAGCACTTCTATAACTCTATTATAAATTATTGGTGTTATTAATATGCCTGCAATTCTGTTCACCTTTACTCTGAATACCATCCCCCATTTGTAACCACTGATGGTTCAAGACATCTCAAGCTCACTCTCATCTGCAAAGCCTTCTTAGCTAATTTGAGCCAATACTGACCTCTCCCCATTCTGACCACCCAGAAAATTTAATGTCTATGTTACACATTTTGACACATTCAACGTAGCATTTAATTCTATATTATCTTGCATTGATTTAAATGACCTCAGTGATGTTGGAAGGAAACATCCCTCCTAATTTCCTCCCTCCCCCCAGAGGTAAGGACTCTCCAGGCATTGATGAAGAAGAAGAGTTTACTGAATCTAGTCTCTTAAATATTTGAATTCAAAAGGCCTCTCTTTCCTCTCTGGGTGAGGAGACAAATATATATTGGTATAAAGTCATTTGTTACGGGCAGATGGATGGTAGAAATGAAGGACTCTAAGTGAGGAGCTAGAAAATATGGGTGACTATACTCATTTAACCACCTTCTTTTATCCTCTCTTGCAGGAGTTCCAGACCTAATGGAATAATGTGTAAATAAAGACAATTTAGCTTGAAAAAACAAATCTTTCAAGTAGATCTTATCTGCATTTGGAAAGCATAGTCACTAAGCATTGTGAGATCAAAAGAAAAGGGTCTTACCCAGCCTTTGTGGTCCAATTCCTGACTGATTTGGGTCAGAAATGCTAAGGATTTGGTATCTTGATTCTTTAGCACCCTGAAAAACTGTTTTTCATTGTCTAATCTATATTTGTTTTATTTAATCTATGTTTGTGTAACAGGGAAAGAAACGTGCCCATAGAGGGTATCAGGTCATGTCCTTGCCATCCAGCACTGCTGGAACCTTTCTGAATATTTTTGAAGCTTCCAGATGATTTTCATGTTACCAGGAGCATGATAGGAGTTGAAAAGACAAATGGAAGGAGTGCAGATATCTATTCCCAGTTTCAGGAAGACTCAAAGGAAGGCGTGAACTCAAACTGCATTCTGCAGACAAAGAACAAGTGTGTGGAATTTAGTTGCCCTAGCTTAATGAGAAAAAAAAAAGAGGTTAGGGCCTTCTTAGGAAGGGGTGAGTAAGAAAGTTCTTCCTGAGTGTCCCTCTTATGTGTTAGCTCTGTGGAGGCTATGACACTGCTGAATGACTGAGTTGAAGACATGTTGACTTGGCTGAGGCATGGGGTCCAGGTACTATCGCTCAAAAAGAAAAAAAAAGTGAAAGCAGTAGCAGCAACAGTAGTGTCAATATCCAGAACAGGAAAGAGCCCTGACTAATGACAGTGAAAGAGCGTTAGAGAAGAAGGAGAGGAGTGCCAAGGATAAAGATTTAGTGGCTGACCACTATGGCAGCAGAGAGTCCAGCCAGAGGCGGAGCTTTTGCAGGTGATGGTGATGGCAGCAGAACACTGGACTGACCAGCTGCAATAGGAGGAAGGAGGGGAGCCTGGAAGAAACGGGGTCCCTCATCAACACCAAAGACGTAGGAGGTAGAACCACATGGCCTCAGGCAGAAGTCATCTAGCTAGGACTGCAGGTTGAGGTACTGAGATTGAAACCCTTCCTTACCTTGGAGCGTGAGTTTTCTGGGCATGAACTTGGAAGACACTGTGTTCATTTTTGGATGGAAGGGGGATTGAGAATGATCCATTGCCTTATTTTCCACTATTATTTTGTTTGCTATCTATCACTATTAAATGTTTTTCTATTGATTTATGCTTCCTTCTCGAAGGCAGAGAGATTCTTCCAGGAGGAGTATACTTTCTGACTCCCTCCCAGTGCTAGCTTTCTTATTTGGTCCCAGGTCGCTATCTAGCAGGGTTGCCTGTTGGCCTCTTGTATTTGAAAGATGCTTTCCCTTCCTTTCTACCCCTGGCTTTATCTGGCGTTTCCCATTTGGTAATTAGAAAATGAGGTTCACTAATTTATTTGTTCTAAATAAATCAGGAAATTTGGTCATTACAAAACACTGCTAAAAGTACTGAATGGTAGATTCCTTGCATTCATCAGTTCTCCAGGCTTACAATCTACCATAGTGCCTCTGTCCTCCAGTCAGGTGCCATTATTCACCTGGTCACAATTAGTAGGGTGAGGCATAGCCCCTGGATGGAACTGACAAGCCTGTCCAGGCTTGCCATGAAACCTTAACCCTTTAAGCACAAAGGAATGATCACCATTGCAACACAGCCCACAGGAAATCTGATGCCAAGCAGGACAAATAACTGTATCTGCAAGAAAAAAGTTTGAACACAATGCCTGTAAGGGAGTAGAATGTCATAGCTTGTGTGGGCAGTCATGTTAACATTTTTGTATATCATATCATAATAATAACTAAATATATTATGCTAATTATATAAATCTAGTTTTTTCAATTTGTAAAGTGGTTTACATACATGATTCATTTGAGCCATCCAACAGCCCTTTCAGGTCTGTACTGAAGGACTTATCTTTGTTGTTCAGTCATGTCCAACTCTCTTGGCAAAGACACCAAAGTGGTTTGCCATTTCCTTCTCCAGCCCATTTTACAGATAAGGAAACTGTAGGGCAAACAGGGTTAAGTGACTTGCCCAGGTCACATAGCTAGTAAGTATCTGAGGCCAGAGGAGTCTTCCTGACTCCAGGCCTGGCACTCCATCCATTGTGCCACCGGCTGCCCCTAAGAACTTGTTTTACTTGTTGTAAAAACAAAAGAGCTGAGTCTGAGAGAGGAAGTGACTTGCCTCTGGTCATAGAACCAATGAGGGTCAGAGTTTGGGTGTGAACCCAGGTCTTTCTCATTCTAGGCTCAATACTTTATCCACTACTAACATGTCTCATGATATCATTGGTTATGTGCAAGAGGCACAAGTCGATTAAACAGTTCAGTATTTTTATAAATGCCTACTATGTCTCAGTCTCTTCATAGTAAAGTGGAAAGAGTTAGGAGTCAGAGGACCTCAGTTTAAGTCTTGTCACTGATATTGTGTTATTTGGACAAATCATTTCACTTTCTCATATGTCAACAGTGAGGTGGTGGGGTTGGGGGGGTGTTTGTTGGCCTTTGACCTTTTCTTCCAGCTCTAGATTTACTATCCTATCACCAAGAGAAACCTATATCCCAGAAGGTGTTGTGGGGGAAGTGGGGGGAATCATCAAGGCTTTTGTATTAGAAATTTAATGGTGCTAAGCCTCTCAACGTGGTAAAATTAGTCCTCTTTTCAGGAAGCTGGGGATAAATTCACTTGTTTATTATGTGAAGGAAATGGAAACCCTTTGCCTGTGAGAGACAAGTAGCGAGAAAGAGTCTATAGACAAGAAGACACCAAAGGATTAAATCTATTCCACTGAAACAGAGATATATAATTTCTCTCCAGAGAATATCTAAGACTGACAAAATAAACAAAGAAATAACATGTTTCTTAACTTGTGAAATGTGACAGTCAACGGCGTATGGCAAAACACAGTGAAGCAAAGGCTCTATTACAAGTTGCTGTGTCAGTAGCCTGGTTGGGAAGGGGAAGCCATGCCTCCCCCTCTCCCTGGAAACTTTGGAGGACTCAGATCTCCTTGTCCTGGGCCTTCTTTCAGGCTTACCTCTCCCTTGACATTCATTCATTCATTCAGACACTGGTGAAGCACCTAGGATGTGCCAGGTACCAAGGAAACAAGGACGAGTTGGTTCTAGTTAGTTCCTTCTGGGAAAGATGCCTAGAGAACGCTGCCCTTGAGCTGGGCATAGAAGGAAAGGACTTCAGTAGCAAATGATGGGTGTGTGGGGTATGTAGTAGGAAGAGTAGAGGGGATGGTATGAGTGAACTCTTGGAGGGAGAAAAAGGCGGGACAAATTGGAGAGTGGCAAATGGTCTAGTTTGGCTGAAATGTAGACGATGTAAGGAGGATGTTTGAAAAGAAAACTTTAAGGGTAGGTTGAGGCAGGAACATGGAAGACTGAAGCATGCCAGGATAAGAAATTTAGACTTACTGCAATAGGCAATAGGGAGGGATTGAAAATTGGGGAGGGGTAGAGTAGGAATGTAATCAGAATCATGAATCAGGAAGACCACTATGGCAGGCATATATTGGGTAGGATGGGGGAGGGGTGATGGACAGGGGAGATTTCTTAGATACCAAATGAGAGCAATCTGTTTCTCATTGACCAACTTGCAGCTGGTTAAGTGAGTCATTGCCATTATCTAAATACTCCAAATGAAATATTCCTTTGGACTCAACAACATCCCTACTCAGCAGACATGATAGGATATAAATTCCTGGCGGCAGGGATTATTTCACTTTTGTCTTTGGAAGGTAATGGGTACTTAATTAATGATTGCTGTTTGACTGATTGATAAGGTACTTCATGATTCCAAAGCCCTTTCTCACCCGTCTTCCCATTTGATCCTCATAATAACACCAAGGGGCAGTACAAACGCTCTTGTCTCTATTTCGCAGATGAGGAAACTAAGGCATTGAGAGGTGGAGAGGCTGGAATCTAGGTCTTCTGCTTATAAATCCAACGTTCTTTCCCTCCGCTGCTGCCTCAAGAATTATTCCCTACCTGATAGCAAGATTGGAATTCAGAGTAATTAATATGTTTTGAGTTGCTTGAAAAGGCAGGCCTTTATAAGTAGCCACATACTAGAATAAGAGGAACACAAGCATGATGCCCAACAGCTTCTGACAAACACCAAGCACTTCCTGGAGCCAGCAAGACTTCCTCCCCCACTACCCACCCCCTCCTTGCTGTAGGGCTGGGTCCTGTGAATAACACTTTTTAAATTTCCATGATTGTCATTGTTATATCAGCATTTGGTCTTTTTTCTCTTCCCATCTCTGTCTCTCTCTCTCTCTCTCTCTCTCTCTCTCTCTCTCTCTCTCTCTCTCTCTCCCTCTAGTAACAAGAACCACACCAACTCCAAGCAGAATGTTCTTCCCTGAGCACCCAAGCCCCAGGAAGGATTATTTTTGTTCCTTTTGTCACCAGAGTCCGTGGCATGTGAAACTCCATTTTTCAAGTGCACGATTGAGACAGTTCATTTACATGCCAATGAGCGATCCCAAATCCCCTCTGATGGAAACAATAACACATTCTGTGACTTGGAGGTCTGGAGGTTTATGTTGGCACCAGCCAAAATGCTAATGCGAACAGAATCTGCTTTGTGCTCTCAAATACTAACAAACACCAGTCATTTCCTACTGATGGGTTTCAACCGAGTAGGCATGTTGTTGAGCCCAAAAGAATATTTCCTTTGGAGTATTTAGATAATGGCGATGACTCACTTAACCAGCAGCAAGTGGGTCAATGAGGAACAGATTGCTCTGATTTGGTATCTGAGAAATCTCCCCCATCCATCACCCCCCAAATATTTACTCCTCAGAAACAAAGCAAGATGTTCATGCTACATGCATGGCTCGGGATAATGAGCTCTTGTACAATACTGGCAATAGCCTGGCCAGAAATGTTTCAGGGTGGATGCTCCAGCGTTAAAGCAGGTTGGATTTCCCCATTATTTTTAACCGGGAGTCTGCCATCAGCATGCTCCCCCAGATGATTTCGGAATTGGTCAAACCTCTTCCTTATATATGCTAGGAGGTTAGGCCAGAAATGCTTATGAATAGTGATCATTGTGTCAGAGATTTAGAGCTGGAAGGGACCTCAGTGGCCATCCAATGCAGCCTTCACATTTACAAAGGAGAAATCCAAACCCTAGAGAGGTGAGATGATTTGCCCATGATTAAACAGGAGAAAAGGAGCAGAACCAAGACACCGACCTAGGCTCTCGAACTCCAATTCCAGAGCTCATTCCACTGTGCCACAAAGCCTGTGATAATAATCATTGATATTTGTATAAATCATAGATTGTAAGAACTAAATCTGGAAGGGACCTTGGAGACCATAGGTATAGAGCTGAGAAATACTTTAGAGTCTACATAGACTAGTCCCCTCATTGTATAGGTGGGGAAACTGAGGTCTGGAGCGGTTCATTGTGACCCCCAAGTTCATCTGTGTTCCCTAAGTTTCCTGGCTTCCTTCAAATCTCAGTTCAAATCCTACCTTTCACCTTTTCTGGTCCCCTTAATTCTAATGCCTTCCTTCTATTGATTATCTCAATTTATCTTGTTTGTGTCTTTGTTTCTACATAGTTGTTTTTGACTTGTCTCCCCCATTAGACTGTGGGCTCCTTGAGAAGAGAGGCTGTGTGCCAGGAACACAATAGGCACTTAATACATGTTTATTGGCTGATTGCCTAAGATATCATATTTTGTTAATAGCAGAATTATGATGTGACCCCAGATGTTATGACTTCTTTTTCTACTTTACAAAGTTCTTTCAGACCCATTATCTCACATAACTACTCATATTTACATGAGGTTTATGGTTACAAAGCATTTTATATATTTCTGCCCCCCCCCTTTTGATCTTTACAAAGATCCTCTAGGATGACTCTAGGATTCTACCTATTTCAGGTAGGCAACGAAAGTTATTATTACCCATTCACAAAGGTCAGAAAGGTTGATTGATTAACTCAGGGTCACCCAGCTAATAAGTGGAAAAGTTGGGATTCAAAATCACCCATCTGACTCCAAATCCAGGCATAATAGTTAAGGAGAAAAGGGAAACAGACACTTCTGTTTGGATTTTGTCTGTCTTAGGTATAGATTTTCCCACCCTATTTAATCTCAAAGAGGCAACTTTATGATGATAAGTTCTAAATCACATTATTGGAGTGAGTCTTCATTGGTGAAGAGACTTTCTAAGTCTCTTTCTGAGTTGTTCCTGTCCATTAAGGGGTGGGGAAAGAGAACTATTTTTAAAAATACTTATTTTCACTTTTTAGTACTTCAAGAGGCAAACCAGTTTTTAAGAGCCCAGGTTCATGTCCCTATCATGATGAGACATTAGAGTAGAGTTTCCATAAAATCTCCATGCAATTAAGATTTCTGCCATCTTGTATCTAAGACCAGATTTATGTTGGATAAAGCAGCTTGCCCAAGATGCCAGTTTCAGTGGAAGGGCCTGGATCAGGGCTGTCAGGTGAAAGGTAAGATTGCTTAAAGTTAACCAATAGCCTCAGCACAGTGATTGTTACATAATTTTTAATAAATATTTTTTGAATTGAATTGAATTGAATTATTGAATTGAAGCCCTTCTGGAGAGGGTGGTTTGCAGAGGTTACTATACTTCAGATTTGCTCTTCTTTATTCCTGTCACACTCTCTTGCCTTCTTTTCTTACCCTCTCATATCCTTTTTCTTGTTTTCCCTTTCTCTAACCATCCCCCTCCTCTCCCTCCTCTCCCCTCCTTCCCCCATCCCCTCTGATCTGTCAAGAGAATTCATATCTAACATTGCTAAGCCCTGTTCTCTGGTATGAGGTCTTTGGTCTGAAGTCACCCTGCAGATCCAAACCACATGAACTCCCTGGATCAAAACAAACAAGCCTATTACTCCACATAAATGACAGAATGAAGTAGAAGCCCCCTTTTTGCTTTGGCTTTCAAGGTTTACCATATTTATAATCCTGTTTTCAATTCAACAAACATTTATTTAGCAAGCCAGGATAGGTGCAAGACAAAGTGCTCCTGGACCCAGACTACCACCAGGCATTCCTGCAGAGGTGAAGGAGGGGCCAGGGCCATGGGGCCAGAGACCAGTGCCCAGGCAGCCCAGCCCCTGAGCCACACAGCATGAGAGAGGGCCAGGGAAGTACTTGGAAAGCAAAGTAGCTGGGGTCTTGCAGGAAGCTTATTACCAACACAAACAACAACACCCAGGTGGGGCCCACATACTTAAAGTAAGGGACAAAACCAAAGGGTTGGGAAACATGAGAAGGAGGCAGAGAAGGAGTCAAGGCCAACATTTAACTTGAGCTACCAAGAGAATGAGCCCAAACCCAACATTTCCTTTAGAAGGCAGGGCCTAGTCTTAAGAACGGCATGGAGGACCGAGAAGGGCCTATTCGCATTATCCAAGAGTAGGGAAGAAAGTAGAACAAGACCTGAAGACAAAACCCAAATCCAGGCACTGAAGCTAGAGCGATGAATATACAAACAAAAACGCTTAACACAATACCTTACACCTAGAGAAGGCCAAGAGAGAAACCCAGAAGAAAAGAGAGTCTCTGTAAGTCAAATACAGACTCAGGAAAGAATGTCCTGGTCACAAGAATTACAGAGGCAGGTGGAAGTCATAAAACAAGAAACACAAAATGTAATAGCCAAAAACAGCTATCCTGGAAAAAGTGTCAAGAAAAATCAGTAGCTTAGAACAGATAGTGAAAAACTTTACCTAAGAAGTGAACTCCCTGCAATTTATATTTTCCAGGTAGAAAGCAATAACTTCTGGAGGCAACAAGAAATATTAAAGAAAAATTAGAAGTTGAAGAAAATGTAAGGTACATACTATTAAAAAAATGACTGACTTGAAAAATAGGACAAGGAGTAAGAATCACCTGACTACCTGAAAATCACAGTCAAAAAAGAAGACTGTATAACATGTTTTTTGTTGCATCATTCAGTTATGTTTGATTTTTGTGATCCCATGGACCATAGCACACCAGGCTCTCCTATATTCCACTATCTTCCGAAGTCTGTCCAAGCTAGTGTTTGCTTCCATGGCAATATCTATCCATTTCATCCTTTGCCATTCCTGTTTCCCTTTGCCTTCAATCTTTCCCAACATCAGGGTCTTTTTCAATGAGCATTATGTGGCCAAAGTATTTAAATTTCAGTTTCAGTATTTGACCTTCCAGTGAATATTCTGAATTAATTTATTTAAGTATTAACTAATTTGATCTCCTTGCTGTCCAAGGAATTCTCAAAAACCTTCTCTGGAATATGTTTTAGATGATCGTACACGTATAACCTGTATCAAACTACTTACCATGTTAAGGAAGGGTGAGGTGAGGGAAGAAGAGTGGGAGAAAATTTGGAACTCAAAATTAAAAAAAACCTTAATGTTAAAAATTGTCTTTACATGTAATTAGGAAAAAACTTATTAATTTTTAAAAAAGAACTATGAATAAGCTAGTAGCCAAGGGAAGTGAAGAGAGCAAATTAGCACACAAAACACCCGCTGCTGTGCTCATAGATAAAAAAGGAAGTTCTTGTTTTCTCAAACCATTCTTTCCTGTGATAATCTATTAGTAATTCTTTTGATCTTTTCTTCTTTGACCTGTTCAGAATAGTAACTGTATCATAAAAGTACACTTATCTTAAATTTTAAAAATAAATTTTTAGAATTACTCAAGGGAGAGAAAAATTATCATATTATTACAGCTAGCTGTTATTAACGTAAAAAAAAAAATCTTCACCACCATAATTCAAAAGCATCAGTTCTGTGGCACTCAGCTTTCCTTGTAGTCCAACTCTTACAGCCATACATTCCTACTGGAAAAACCATAGCTTTGACTATGTGGATCTTTGTTGGCAAAGTGATGCCTTTGCTTTTTAGTATGCTGTCCAGATTTGCTATAGCTTTCCTTCCAAGGGGTATCGTTTAATTTCATGCCTCCAGTCACTGTATGCACTGATCTTTGAGGCCAAGAATATAAAATTTGACACTGCTTCCATTTCTTCTCCATCTGTTTGCCAGGAAGTGATGGGACCAATTACTAAGGTCTTGTTTTTTTTTAGGGGTAAGCTTCAAGCAAACTTTTACACTATCCTTTTTCATCTCCATCAAGAGGCTTCTTAATTCTTCTTCATTTTTTGCCATCAGAGTGGGATTGTCTGCATATCTGAGATTGATGTTTTTCTCCTGGCAACTTTAATTCTGGCTTTTGATTCATCCAGCCTGGTATGTGGCATGAAGTAATTGGCATATAAGTTAAATAAATAAGATGACAATATACAGCCTTGTTGTACTCCTTTCCCAATCTTAAAGCAATCGGTTGTTCCATGTTCAGTTCTAACCATTGCTTCTTGGCCTTCCTACAGGTTTCTCAGGAGGAAAGTAAGGTGAGCTGGCACTCCCATCTCTTTGAGGACTTGCCACATTTTGTTGTGATACACACACTGAAAGGCTTTAGTGTGGTCAATAAAGAAGAAGTAGAATTTTTTTTTCTGGAACTCCTTTGCTTTCTTTGAAATCCAGCAAATGTTGCCAATTTGGTTTCTAGCTCCTCTGCCTCTTCAAAAATCAGCCTTCTCTTCTGCTAATTCTTGGTTCACATATTTCTCAAGCCTAGCTTGCAGAATATTAAGCATAACCTTGCTGATGTGTTAAATGGGTACAATCGTTCAGTAATTTGAACATTCTTCAGCATTGCCCTTCTTTAGGATTGGGGTGTCAACTGATCCTTTCCAATCCAGTGGCTATTGTTGAGTTCTCCAAATTTGCTGACATGTTGAATACAGCACTTTAACAGCATCATCTTTTAGGATTTAGACCACCTCTACTAACCTTGTTGGCAATGCTGCTTAAGACTCACTTGACTTCATTCTCCAGGATGTCTGACTCTAGATCAGTAACCACACTATCATGGTTATTTGTGATGCTAAGATCTTTCTTGCATAGTTTTTCTGTAGATTCCTGCCATCTACTCCTAGTATCTTCTACTTCTGTTAAATCTCTACCATTTTTGTCTTTTA
Organism: Phascolarctos cinereus; assembly: GCF_003287225.1. NCBI lineage: Eukaryota > Metazoa > Chordata > Mammalia > Diprotodontia > Phascolarctidae > Phascolarctos > Phascolarctos cinereus. Next base: position 392,147,312 of record NW_027555625.1, on the reverse strand, counting down.
ATATGCCCACTTTTGCATGAAACATTCTCTTGATATTTCTAATTTTCTCAAAAAGATCTGTCTTTCTCATTATATTGTTTTCTTCTATTGCTTTGCATTGTTCATTTAAGAAAACCATATCTTTCTAGAATTCTGCATTCAGTTGGGTGTGTCTTTCCCTTTCCCTTTCCTTCTTTCCTCAGCTCTTTGTAGAGCCTCCTCAGACAGCCATTTTGCCTTCTTGCTCTTCTTTTTCTTTGGGATGTTTTTTGGCTGACTTTTATACAACATTGCAAACCTCTGACCATCATTCTTCAGACACTTTATCAGATCTAATCCCTTAAATCTATTAATCACTTTCATTTCATATTCATAAAGTATGTTATTTAGGTCGTGCCTATATAGTCCAATGGCTTTCCTTACTTTCTTCAATTTAAGTCTGAATTTTGCAATAAGAAGCTCATGATCTGCGCCACACTCAGCCCCAGATCTTGTTGTAACTGACTGTATAAAGTTGGGGTGGGGAACCTTAGGCCTTGAAGCCACTTGTGGTCCTTCTAGGTCCTTAGGTGCAGCCTTTCGACTGAGTCCAAGTTTTACAGAAAAAAAAATTATTTTATTAAGGGGATTTATTCTGTGAAGTTTGGATTCAAAGGACCACATCTCAAGGCCTCAGGTTCCCCATCCATGGAGAGAGTTTCTCCACCTTTGGCTGCAAAGATATAATCAATCTGATTTTGATATTGTCCATCTGCTGATGCCTATATGTAAAGAGTGTTTGCTATAACCACCAAATTATTTTGACAAAACTCTATTAGTCTCTGCCCTGCTTCATTTTGTGCTCCAAGGTCAAACTTGCCTGTCATTCCAATTATCTTTTGATTTCCTGCTTTAGCATTCCAATTCCCTATGATGAATGTGACTTCTTTTTTTGGCATTATTTCTAGAAGATGTTGTCAGTCTTCATAGAAATGATCAGTTTTGGCCTCTTTGGCGTCAGTGGTTGGAGCACTGACTTGTATTGCTGTAATGTTGAACAGTTTGCCTTGGATTTGAGCAGATATTATTTGGTCATTTTTAATATACCCAGTACTGGTTTTCTCACCCTTTTATTGACTATGAAGGTTATTTCATTTCTTCCAACAGATTCTTGTCCACAGAAGTATGTGCAATGAATTAAATTCACCCATGCCTATCCATCTGAGTTCACTGACACCCAAGATGTCAAAGTTTGATTTTTCCATCTCCTATATGACTACATCCAGCTTACCTTGGTTCATAGATCCAAGGTTCTTATGCCATATTGATCTTTACAACTTTGAACTTGCCTTTTGTCACCAGACACATTTCAGACACACAGATGAACTTCCCTTCAGCTTTGGTCCAGCCACTACGTTAGTACTGGGACTATTTATTGTGCTCTACTCTTCCCTAGTAATGTATTGGGCACCATCCAACCTGAGAGACTTATCTTCCAACGTCACATCTTTTATCATTTTAATACCGTCCATTGGGTTTGCTTGGCAAAGATACTGGAGTGGTTTGCCCTTTCCTTCTCCAGTGAATCACCTTTTGTTAGAACGCTCTACTATAATCTGTTCATCTTGTATCACTCTGCATGGCATAGTTTCATTGAGCTGTGCAATACCTTCTACCATGATAAGGCAGTGTTTTAAGAAATCATAAATGAAAAGTGCTTTGTTCTATTAGAACTAGAGGCAAAAATGAAAGGAAATAGAAGGAATCTACTAATCATTTCCTGAAAGAAATCCCAAATGAAAATTCCTAGGAACACATGTCTAAATCAAGAGCTTCAGGCCATAGAAAAAAATACTTAAAAGGAAAAAAAAGAGTTCAAGTACCAAGAAGCCACAGTTAGCATCAGACAAGACTTGGCTGATATAACTATAAGTAAAAGAGAGGTTAGAATATAATATCTTGGAAGACACAAATAAAGGCTTACAAACAAGAATAACCTATTTGATAAAATTGACTATCATGATATAGAGGAAAACATGGATCCTTTAATAAAACAGAGGATTTCCAAGGATTCATAATAAAACTCTGGATATGGTTTCATTTCTAGTAGAAACTGAAATGCAAACCCAGAAGTCAAGCCAAATACAGAAAGATAAATGTTTGATCAATTGGAAGGAACCATATGCTGATAAATTGTTTATATTCTAATAGAAAGAACAAGTGTTCTCAGAACACTAATATTATGTGTGTATACTTAATATTTTATTTTCACCCAATTACATGTAAAAACAATTTTTAACATTTTCACAAAATATTTTGAGTTCCAATTTTTCTCTCTTTTCCCTCCCTCATCATTGACAGGGCAAGCAATTGGTTATACATGGACAAAGCATATTTCCATATTAGTTATGTTGTGAAAAAAACACCACAGAACAAAAAAAAAACAAGAAAAAATTTTTTAAAAGTTTTAAAAAGTATGCTTTGGTTTGTATCCAGACTCCATCAGTTCTTTCTCTAGCATTTTTCATGATAAGTCCTTCAGAATTATCTTGGATTATTGCATTGCTGAGAATAGCTAAGTCATTCACAGTGGGTCGTTGTACAATATTACTGTTACTGAGAAGACTAATATTTTCAAGAATCAGAGAGAAAATTGAAAAAGACCCACAGAGGGCCTGTGAGTGACTTCTTGTGTTTTGATGGCCTTAGCTTGAGAAGGAAGTAAAAGCAAAGTAGGAATATACTGAGGGAAAAAGGATGAGGAAGGAGTAACCTTATTATCTTACAAAATAATGGTGTAGGAGATGAAGAGTAAACAAACAAGGAGAAGGAGGTGGAAGTGAGAGAGTAGAGTAGAGAAACACTTAGCCTAGCTCTCCCAAATTCCCCTCCAAACAACTCTACAATAATATATCAAATTGAATTCTGGAGCGGCAGAACCAACAAAAGGTTGGGCAAAACAATTTTATAGCCCAAGACAACTTAGAAGGTCAGCAGGAAAGATCTGTTTCACAAGGGTGGTGATTGTACCTGGAGGGCAGTGCAGACCACACAGCGCAATACATGCTGCAGGGCCAAAAGCAGGCCTTGGAAGCTACTGAATTGGTGGCAGAAGCTTCAGAAGCTCTCAGTACATGGACAGTGGGAGAAGGGAGGAGGTCTGATAACTTGTTGGAAGGAGATTGCAGGGAAATCTTTGTGGGTGCTAGGTTCAGGACTCCTATGCATTGCTTGTGAGTTCCAGGTCCTAGACCCAGAGCCAAAAAGAGTGATAGCACTTGTGGCTACAGGAGAGCAGGGATCCTGGTCCCAATTCCAGAATAGAAAGGAATGCTTGTGACCATGCATGGAGGAGTGGGAACTCTGATCTTCATTCATCCTCCAAGACAGAGAGGAGCATTAGCAATTGTGGCTACAATAGAATGAAGGATCTGGTCACAGTTCCAGGGCCAGAAGGAGTACTAGCACTAGTGACTACGGGGGGAAAAGGTCCCTTCCTGGGTAAAGACCACGGCAAAGGCCATGAGAGCAGTGACCACACCTCTCTTTACATTATACCACTCTGGAAACGTCAAAATCCTACAGACCCTGAGCTAGCTCTGAAAACAGCAGTAAGAAATATCTGAAGCTTGGGACAGTGCCCCTTCCACCTTGGAAGCAGAGCCCAATTTTAACATGAAGTTAAAAGTCAGGAAATGGACAGGAAAATGAACCAAAAATAAAACTACCACAGAAAGTTACTGTGGTGACAGGGAAGAGCAAGACATGAACTCAAAAGAAGACAATGAAGTCAAATGAATTGGTCACAGGCCCAAAAATAATTCCTGAAAGGGTTCAAAAAAAATTTTAAAAATCAAATAAGAAAGATGGAGGAAAAATTGGGAAAAGAAATGGGAGCGATGCAAGCAGATTATGAAAGAGAGTTAACAGCTTGGCAAAGCAGGAACAAAAGAATACTGAAGAAAACAGCATCTTAAATAACAGAACTGGCCAAATGGTAAAAGACACACAAAATTCACTGAAGAAAAGAACTCTTTATAAGAAGAATAATCGGCTAAATGGAAAAAAAGAGGCATAAAAGCTCACTGAAAAAAGTAAATCCTTTAAAAATTAGAATTGCGCAAAAGGTTGCTAAGATACCAAGACACAATCAAAGAAAATTGTTTAAAAAATTAAACATCTCATTGGAAAAATAAAGTACCTGGAAAATGGATTCAGGAGAGGTAATATAAGAATTATTGGACTATCTGAAAGCCATGGTCAAAAAAAGAAGCCTAGACATCATAATACAAGAAATTATCGAGAAGAACTGCCTTGATAACTTAAAACCAGAAGGTAAAACAGAAGCTGAAAGAATCAACCCATGATATCCTTAAAGAGATGTCTAAATAAAAACTCCCAGGATTATTAGACCCAAATTCCAGAACTCTCAAGTCAAGGAGAAAATATTGCAAGCAGTCATAAAGAAACCATTCAAACACTGTGGAGCCACAGTCAAGATCACATAAGATTTAACAGCTTCCACCTTAAAGAATTAGAGGGCTTGGAACATGATATTCTGGAAGACAAAGGACCTAGGATTACAACCAAGGATAACCTATCCAGCAAAACTGAATGTAATCCTTCAGGGGGAAAATGGATATTCAATAAAATAGAGCACTTTCAAGTATTACTGATGAAAAGATCAGAGCTGAAGAGAAAATTTGACTTTCAAATGTAAGACTCAAGAGAAACAGAAAAAGGTAAACATGGAAGAGTAATCATAAGGGACTTAGTAAAGCTAACTTGTTTATATTCCTACATATATTTTATTAAAGGGGCCATTCCTTGACTCATTTTTTAAAGAGGCCTATTTACTGAAGGGATGTTGCCTCACTCAAAGTGAGAACCTGAAAAGACCTTAGCTTAAAAGGGCCAAGGTCTCCCACTGTAGCCTGGGCCATCTACAGTCATCTTGATTCAATACATCTGGTCACTGGATCCAGATGGCTCTGAAAGAGAAAGTGAGGCCGGTGACTTTGCATAGCCCTTCCTCATTCAAATCAAAGTCAATTGCAAGTCATGTCATCATCTCTCTGATGTCATGGTCCTCTTCAAGAGGTGTCTGGATGCAGATTGAAGTATACTTTTTGACTTCATTATTCTTGGTTTTTTTGGCAGGGGGAGAGGGAGGAGTGTCTACATTTTCTTCTGCAACATGGCTAATATGGAAATGTTTTGCATGACTACACATTTGCGCTCTATATAAAATTCTTTGATTTCTCAATGGTGGGAAAGAAAGAGGAGAGAATTTGGAACTCAAAAGTTTTTTAAAAGTATGTTAAAAGTTTTTCATCTAAAAAATAGAAATTAAATTTAAAAAAATTTGGAGGAAAAAGTGAATAGGAATAGCTATCTCATGACCTTCATTTTCATCTGAATTGGATATAGATGTTTGAACATGCTCATATAATAATAATATACATGGCATAGAAAGATATTGTACTAAAAAAAAGAAATATATGAAACTCAACAGGGAAAAGTAGCATAATAAGGAAAATGTAAGGAGGTGGTTACTAAGGGGAAAAAAAACAGGAGAGCTGAGGAGAAAATCCAGTGACAGATTGTGGAGAATGAAGAGTGTATTAAATGGAAACAAAGAGTAAAACCTATGATTGGGACTTGGCAAGAGGAAGAAAAGAGGGGCAACAGTGTGGAAACAAATAACTTCTGGTATATGTCAGTAGTGCTAAGCAAAAACCTCTTTTATTACCTTCTTATTTGTAGAGAGTGGGGATGGGGCAAAGAAAGGAAAAAATACAACATGACAGGATGGCTAGAAATACACAGTTAAGGAAAACAACCACAAATATGGATGGGATGAAGTGAATGGAATCTAGCAATATGTAATTTAGAAAGGTCACATTCAGAACCTAAAGAATCACACAAAGTAAAGGGGTGAAACAAAATCTATATATCAGGTGATCAAAAAAGCAGTGATATTAATCATTATTTCAGAAAAAGTAGTAAAAATATATGATAAAAATAAGCAGAGAAATTACATTATTCTTAAAACTGCCATAAATTATGAATCAACATTATGAATTAACAGACATGCTCCACATGGTATAGCATCTAAATACTTAAAGGAAAACCTAATCAAGGTTGAGGGAGAAATAGATATTAAATCTATTTTTTAAAAAAACCTTTAAAATCTAAATCTTTCAGACATAAAAAAAATCTAAAATAAAATAAATTAAAAAGTTAAGGACCAAAATGGAAATTAAGAAAAGTTATAAATAATAGGTTTCTGGTGATTACTGAATGGGAATAGAAAGGAGTTTATACATTTCTCAACTGTATATTGTACCTTTACAAAAAATGGACAATATTTTGAGCCATAAAAAGCCTCACAATCAGGAGAAGCAGAAATACTAAATGAATCCTCTACTGTACTCTTTGTGATAATTTTTTTAATGAAATCCAAAACTTACTTATGTTAAAATATTAGAAAGCACAGTCAATAAGCTTCTCCTTAATATGGTAAGTAGTGTCTATCTAAGACTCAGAGCCAATCTGATATATAATAAAGAAAGGCTAGAGGTCTTTCCAACAATATCAAGGATAAAGAAAAGATACCAATTATCACCATTACTATTTAACGAGGAGATAGAATTGATAGCTAAAGCACTAAGACAAGCAAAAGAAATAGAAGGACTAAACACAGACAAGGAAGAAATAAAATATTTGCTTTTCAGATATGATATGATGATTTATCAATAGAACTCTAAAAAGTCAACTAAAATTAATTGGAACAATAACTTCAACAAAGTTGCAGAACATAAAAGAAACACACATTTATCAGCATTTCTAAATATTACTGACAAAACTTATCAGGAAGAAATAGATAAATTCCATTAAAGTAACCATATAAACCATCTGGGAATCTATAAAGAGATATACATAAGAACTATACCAACACCACTACAAACCAATCTTCAGAGAAATAAAGATAGACTTAAATAATTGGGGAATTATTAACTGCTCAGGAGTAGACTGTATATAACAACAATGAAAACATAACCTAAATTAATTTGCATATTCAGTGTCATACCAAAACTACCGAAGAATTAACTCTATAGAACTAGAAAAACTAATAATAGAATTCAGCTGTAGGAACAAAAGGTAAAAAATCCTAAGGGAAATAATAATAACAAGTGGACAGAAAGAGGTGCTAACAGTACCAGATCTCAAACTATGCTACAAAGCAGTAATTATCAAAACAGTTTGGTACTACTTTAAAAAAAATAGAGATCAATAAATGGAACAAATTATGCATACATACAAAGCAAATGAACTTTATAGCCTGGTTTGTAACAAACCCAAAGACCTGAGTTTCTGGGGCAAGGTGGTTTTGTTTTTGTTTTAGCAAAAATTGTCTTGAAAATTAGACATTACTTTGGTAGACATTAGGTTTAGACTCATACATACATACATACATACATACATACATACATACATACTTACATACATACATACATACATACATACTTACATACATACATACATACATACTTACATACTTACATACATACTTACATGCATCATGTACCAAGAGAAACTCCAAAAGGAGATCTGATCTAGACATAAAAGGTCGCATCAAAACCAGAGCAGAGGAATAGGCAAGAAATTACTTTTCAGACGTACGGATCAAAGAAGAAGTGGATCATGAGACCAAATAAGAGAAAAGAGAGGATCACAGATAGAACGGAAAAGTTTGGCTAGATAAAATTAAAAAGTATTTGCACAAATAAAACCAATAGTCAAAATTAGAATAGAAACAGGTAACTGGGGAAAATACTTTTTACCTATTCTCTGTTAATAGTCTCATATCCATAGTTCATATCCATATGGAACTGATTCAAATCTCTAAGAACAAGAGACATTCCTCAATAGATAAATCAGTCAACAGACATTTATTAAATGCTTATCATATTCCAAGCACTGTGCTAAGCACTCAGGATTCAAAGAAAGACAAAAATATTCTCTGGCCTCAGAGAACTCACATTTGATGGAAAGTGAGAATACAAATAGGGCAGCCAGAAAAATAAAAGAAAAGGGGGTCATTGAAACTTTTAAAAAATGCACAGCAGACAACAGAAGCAAAAAAGAATCAAATATTAGCAGAACTGTTTTGAAAGTTACATTTTGAATTTATTATATTTAAGAAGAAAAGAAAGTGATACATAATAGAGACCTGCAGTTTCATGTCCAATCTCTTTTTCTATTCATATATATATATACACATATATATATATATTTATTTATTTATTTATTTGTATATGTATATATATATATATTTATTTATTTGTATATGTATATATATACAAATAAATAAATATATATATATTTATTTATTTATTTGTATATGCATATATATACAAATAAATAAATAAATATATATATATTTATTTATTTATTTGTATGTGTATATATATACATATATATATGTATATATATACATATATATACATATATATATATTTTTTATTTATTTATTTGTATATGTATATATATACACACACACACACATATAATATATAATATATAAATATATATGTATTAGATATTATATATATATATATATTTAAACACTCATTTTATTTGGTGTATGTTCAGAATTTTTATTGGGGAAAATATATATGTATTTATGCCAAAGTTGGATCTAAACACATCCATTAATTTTGACTATTGCTTCATCACCACCCTGGTGGGTTTAGTGTACCCCTCCTCTAGCCAAAAGTGCATCCTGACCCCCAGTTTCGAGCACTCCCATAAGGCACCAAAACACAGTCTTAGTTGCAGAAAGTGCATGGAAATATTTGCTGAATGCTCAACAAATATTTACAGAATGAATAAATGTAAAAACATATTAAGAAGTGTTAAAGAGACATGTCCAACAACAAGAGCACAGAATTGTGAGCCCAGAAATCTGAATTCTCAGACAGACTCTGCCTCTAGCCTGCTTTGTGATCTGGTACAAGTTATTTAACATTTCTCTGTGCTTCAAGTACCTCATCTATAAAAAGGAGGTAGTGGTCCTGATCCAGCCTATCTCACAGGGTGGTTGAGAGTATAGAAGGATGTCAAATAGATTTAGAATAGATGTCGAAGTGAAACACGAGGGTTGGAGTGAGGGCGTCCAGACCTGTGATTTCATTGATATAATGAATACCCTTTAAAGAAATCCTCTTTATCAAATCAAATCATCAACTACTTTGAAATTTATTGTTTTAGAAAGTTGCCTGGGCACATGGAGGTTAAATGATTTGTACAGGGTCACACATTCAGCGTGTGTCAGGGGTGGTCTTGCTGACTCAGAGATAGGGTTATTATACAGTAGGCGATGCCATCCCTTGATGAATGGTACTTTTTTTAAGTTAAAAATGCTTCCTTTATTAAATAAAGCCAATCTACTACCTCTAGATTTGCTTGTGCATTTCTATACTATTCAAGGGTGTTATGCCCATGGTGTTAAGACAATCACTGAAAGCTTTCATAAAGCAGATGATTAAAGTGAATCTTACGTTTCATACCTGTTACCTATTTTACAGTCAACATATCTCTCTAGGAAATTAAGAAGTCTCCCCATGTCCCAAGTAAATGTCTGCTTAATGACCTTCTATAGCTTGCAATACTAGAAGTAGAATAGTTCTGAAGGATACGTGGCTCAAGGTATTACAGGCCCCTCTAGCTCATCAACACAATGTTCAATCGTCATTATTGACAAACCAAGTTTTTGCAGACCTAGGGTTTGTTTTGTGTCATAATTTTGTGTAACATAAAGGTGTAACATAATCATTCCAGAACGCATTGAGATTTCCAGAATGAGAGATTATTTTGTCAGAACAAAGTCTCAGAGCCAGTAAATAGAAGAGCATTAGTTATGATTGGAGGAGTTGCTTCCTGTGTCCTACGTGCTTTAAACATGGCTTTGAAAGGTTAGCTTTTACTACTTGTGTACACAGACTTAAGGCAGTCTTTATCACACACTAACTGTTAAGGTGAAGGCAGCCTAACCTGACTTACTACCATATTTAGTGGATTAGTATTGGTTTTAGAATTTTTGAGGACAAATGCTTTCCATTCATTCAAAACTTTAGAGCCAGTTTCTACTTAGTTTAAGGAAAGTTTTTTTTTAAATAAGCCTAAATTGCCATCAGATTATGAACAATATGGTAATCAAAGGAGAGTCAGTAACTATAGACGTTACAAAAAGGCTTATTAATTCTCCATTCTATCCTTATGGCCACTTTTTTTTGGTTTTAATTGTATAATTAAAAACCCTGAGATTAAACAATAATCTTTTCATTTTCATCTTCAAAAATGAAAACGATGAGTCCACCACCAAGGAAGAGGAAATTAAAACAGTAATTAGGAACTCTTTTGCCCAACTATATGCCAATAAATTTGACAATGATGAAATGGATGGACGTTTACAAAAATATAAATTGCCCAGATCAACAGAAGAGGAAGTAAAATACTTAACCCCATCTCAGAAAAAGAAATTGAACAAGCCATTGATGAACTACCTAGGAAAAAAATCTCCAGGGCTAGATAGATTTACAAGCGAATTCTATCAAACATTTAAAGAATAATTAATTCTAATACTATATAGATTATTTGGGAAAATAGGTGAAGAGTCTTACCAAATTCTTTTTATGATACAAATATGGAGCTGATACCTAAACTGGGGAGAGTCAAAACAGAGAAAGAAAATCATAGACCAATTTCCTTAATGAATACAGATGCAAAAATTTTAAAAAATAGCAAATAGATTACAGCAACTTATCACAAGAATACTACACTATGACCAGGTAAGATTTATACTAGGAATGCAAGGCTGGTTCAATATTAGGAAATTTATCAGCATAATTGAGCATATCAACAACAAAACTAACAGAAACCACATGATCATCTCAATAGATGCAGAAAAAGCTTTTGATAAAATACAACACCCATTCCTATTAAAAACACTAGAAAGCATAGGTAATAAATGGAGTCTTCCTTAAAATAATAAGTAATCTACTAAAACCTTCAGCAAGCATTATATGTAATGGGGACAGCTAGAAGCATTTCCAATAAGATCGGGGTGAAACAAGGATGTCCATTATCACCACTGTTATTCAATATTGTACTGGAAACTTAGCTTTAGCAATAAGAGAAGAAAAAGAAATTGAAGGTTAGAATAGGCAAAGAAGAAACAAAGCTATCACTCTTTGTAGATGACATGATGATATACTTAGAGAATCCTAGAGAATCAAGTAAAAAACTACTTGAAATAATAAACAACTTTAGCAAAGTTGCAGGCTATAAAATAAACCCACATAAATCATGCATTTCTATATATTACCAACAAAGCCAACAGCAAGAGATAGAAAGAGAAATCCATTTAAACTTACTGTAGACATTATAAAATATTTAGGAGTCTACCTCGAAACAAACCCAGGAACTCTATGAACACAATTACAAAACACTTTTCACACAAATAAAATCAGATCTAAATAATTGGAAAAACATCAGTTGCTCATGGGTAGGCCGAGCTAATATAATAAAAATGACAATTACCTAAGCTAATTTACTTATTCAGTGCCATACCAATCAAACTACCAAAAATTATTTTATAGAGTTAGAAAAATAATAAGATTCATTTGGAAAAAAAATCCAGAATATCAAGGAACTAATGAAAAAAATGCAGGGGAAGGTGGCCTAGCAATTCCAGATCTTAAATTGTATTATAAAGCAGCAATCATCAAAACTGCTACTGGCTAAGAAATAGAGGTGGATCAGTGGAATAGGTTATAATGCAAGACACAGTAGTCAATGACTATAGTAATCTATTATTTGATAAACCCAAAGACCCCAGCTTCTGGGATAAGAACCCACTCTTTGAAAAAACTGCTGGGAAAACTGGAAAAGAGTATGGCAGAAACTAGGCATAGACCCAAATCTCACACCATGTACCAAAATAAAGTCAGAATGGTTTCATGACTTAGATATAAAGGCTGATACCAGAAGTCAACTGGGAGAACAAGGAATAGTTTACCTATCAGATCTATGGAGAACAGAAGAATTCATGACCAAACAGGAGATAGAGAACATTATGAAAAGCAAGATGGATCATTTTGATTACATTAAATTGAAAAGTTTTTTTGCACAAACAAAGCCAATGCAACCAAGATTAGAAGGAAGGTAGAAAATTGGGAAAGAATTTTTACAACCGGTCTCTCTGAAAAGGGCCTCATTTCTAAAATATATAGAGAATGAAGAGAAATTTATAATAAGAACCATTCCCCAATTGATAAATGGTCAAAGGATATGAACACGCAATTCTCAGATGAAGAAATTAAAGCCATCTGTAGTCATATGAAAAAATGCTCTAAATCATTATTGATTAGAGAACTGAAAATCAAAACAACTCTGAGATACCACATAATAACTATCAGATTGGCCAACATGACAAAACAGGAAAATGATAAATATTGGAAAAGATGTGGGAAAATTGGAACATTGTTGGTGGAGTTGTGAAATGATCCAATCATTTTGGAGAACAATTTGGAACTATGCCCAAACGGCTATAAAGATGTGCATACTATTTTATACAGGTTTATATAATATCTAGTTTGATCTAGAACAAGACAGCTCCCCCTCAGTGAAACTCTGGCCTAAGTATATTTGTTTTACATATTTAGCAAGAAGATACATTAAAGTGGAAGTTTTTCAACTTGTGCCAATGAAGGATCATCTACATCCTTCAAGAGCTACAGTTAAAGACCCTCCTACTTTCTCTGAAATAGAAGCTCTGTTAAGATCTTCTGGTCCATTTGCTTGATATTTGTGTTTAATGCCTGGAAATTTCTTTTTGATGGCATCATTGGAATGTGTATAGATCATTTCACTTTTGGGAGGTGCTAGTTCTGGTGCCCATAGGAAAAAAAAATCAATTCTTCTTTTCTTGATTCCTTTGTTTCAAAGCTTGCATCACAAAGCTTAGAGATAATCCTTTTCAGGAAGCATTCCCACAAAATGCCTGAAAGGATCACTAATGGTTACACCAACATCTCCCACTAAGATCTCTTTGCCTTCTTCCACAATGATGCATTTTTTTTTTGTCAGCACTGAAACAAAAATAACTGCCTTCTTTCTTTTCTTGATTTCTTCTGGTGTGGAACATTTCCAAACCTTCATATTGTAGAAAATGTGGCATACTTCATCAGCTACCTGCACTCCTATAGCCATCTTTTCAAAGAAGACATTCTGGAGCATGGTCTAGTCCCTGGGCTAGCAGGGGCAAGGAGGAGGGAGAGCTGAAAGTCTGGGCACTGCTACTGTCTAGTGTGGAGGAGCATCTACCTCCCAGGAACCCAAGGAAGGGAACAGTGAGAGCTGGCAGGAGGGAGACAATGATGAGGATGTTGCGGTGTGCGAGGCTGTCTGATGAATGTATTATTATTATTATTATTATATTATTATTATTATTATTATTATTATTATATTAGTTTATACACTTATAACAGGATATTTGATGTTTATCAAGTTTTTGAAACATTGAAGAATGTTTTAAAATCAGATTAAAATCAGATCCCTATGGTGATTACCTTGAATACCTCTCTGTCCACTCCCAACTTAGAAGGCAGAATTGCCAGATACATACAATACATACAATTTCTGAGTGTTTAAAGGAAGGACCTGACAGAATGAGAGGCCAAAGAACCATTAGGGATATGATATTAGAAGGTCAAATGTGAAAGGCAGACATAGATTCAAAGGAAAATCAAGTGTGCTCCAGCTCATGGGTGCTACAGAGAGGATCTCTTCTCTTCCTAACTTTTGGTGGCATCTGTCACATATGATGATAATTCTAATGATGTACCAGCTACCAAATAGGTACTTTGAAGTTTTTCTCCCCTTAGAAATGGGGATATGTTATGCTGAGTCATTCATGCTCTCTCATGTAAACACCCTTGAGCTCAGTGACATGTGTTGTGAAAAATTTGTGGTCACAGACATGGGCTCAGTTAATTGGTCCAGATGGGGACAGAAGCTGTGAGTTTGACCTCAGAAGCCCCATGCTCTTTCTGGCTGAGCTCACCAATCACATGTGCAGGACCTTACATAGACTGCACACAGGTGCAGTAAAGTGCGAATTCAGACATTCGGCCTCGACAAATTTGTTGTAGGAGAGTGGCTGAGAAGAATTAGTGGTAGATGTGAAGGATTCATGAAAGGGAGGGAGCCAGCCAAAGACAAAACTTATTGAGACAAAATTTGTTTAGAAGCTTCTCCATCCTCAAGAGACCCTTATGGCCTGTGTCCAGGCTGTCCAAACTTCTCTATTACAGTTCACCCTGTGTGTGCCTCTCCTAGACCTCTCTTTATGCTTGGGATCATTCCTCCAGACTCAGAGAACGCTGAAATATAAGATACTCTGAACTCTTCTGCTCATCAAGACTTACACATCTGGTGTCCCATTTCCTAAGGGGTTTAATCTCAGATAAAGTAATGTTAGGGTATATATAAGAAGTTGACCCCTTCAGAGGGAAGGTATTCACATTTTTACGAGGGCCTCCCTACCCAAAAAAGGAACTATAATTTATAGCGTACAAATTTCAACTTGCACCCATATACCTCAATAAACATTTTTCCCCTTTTGTCCCATGAGACACTAATAGGCATCAATGTTGAAATGATGAGTTACTCTTATCTCATACCTTCAATGGGAATTTGAAACAACAATGTGTTAGTGAATAGAACACTGGATGGGTACTTGGAAATGCGGATCCTTGTTCTAAACCTATCATTGCTCATGTGACGTTGTTAAGTCATTTTCTCTCTCTTGGAGGCAGTTTCCTCACCTATAAAATGGGAAGGAGGAATTAGATGACATAAGGTGAGGGGCAGTAGGATATGGAAGTCACAGAATACCTGATTTAGATTTGGAAAGACTACAGAGGTCATCCAATCTGACCTTATAATTTTACACAAGAGGTAACTAATGATAAGGGAGGTTAAATGAATTGTCTAAGGTCAACAGGGAGTGAGTGAGCAAGGATTCAAATGTAGGTCCTTGGAATCCATGTCCAGTGTTCTTTCTGCTATGCAGTGTTGTCTTTACAAAGACCGGGGGTCAAATCAGGCTTCAACTCATACCTTTGTGATTATTGTCAAGTCACTTACACTCTCTGAGCCTCAGCTTCCTCAAAATGAGAATAATGATACCTAGACAATCGTTTTACAGTTGTCTGAGTCTCCATGACCCCATTTGGAGTTTTCTTGGCAAAGGTATGAGAATGGTTTGCCATTTCCTTCTCCAGCTCATTTTACAGATGAGGAAACTGAGGCAAACAGGGTTAAGTAACTTGATCAGGTTTACATTGCTAGGAAATGGATTTAAATTCAGGTCTTCCTGACTCCAGGCCTGGTACTCTACCCACTGAGCCACCTCACTGCCTCCAGTGATACCTAGTACCTCTTTTACAGAAGTATTGTGAGGCTCAAAAGAAATGGATGTGAAGTACTTCGCAAACTTTAAGTCACTACATTGAGGGAAAGTCTACACTCATAATTTAATTGATATAAGGAACTCCTGGATGAGGGTATTCCTTTTTCCAGTGTAAGTCAAAACTTTCTCTTCATCTCACTTTCTTAGAGAGTTTCCGAATGTGAAGCACTGAGAGGTTGAGTGATTTGCTCTGGACCACATAGCTGGTTGGTGTCAGAGGCAAGACTTGATCCAGGGTGGTCTCTGAGGACAACTCTCTATCTACTGCATCATGTTTCCTCTCTTCTATGGGTTTATTATTAGTAGTAACATCATTATTATCATCATCATTATCATTATTAATATTCATATATTTAGAACTAGAAGGGACCTTAAACATTTTACTGATGAGAACCTAAGGCAAGAGAGGTTAACTGACCTGCCCCTACTACTACAGGGAGGAAAGGGAGGGTGAGGAGGAGGATGAAGAGGACACTATCCCTTCTGCCTATAACTGATGGGGATTTCAGCCATGGAGGTCAGTGGAGCCTTTAGGCAGCCCTCACATAAGCAACCACCTAGTCCATCCATAGTTGAAGAGTTGCTCTTGCATGTTCTTGCAAGAGGACTCTATGTGTAGAATCAAAACACCTATGAAATGGATGTGCTTTAGGGTCTAGGCTACCATTCCGATTGCAAAGGAACAATTGAACAAAATTTATGTTAGAATTCCTAATGTTGGCAAAATCAGCTCAAAACCATTAAATCCCATTAGATGCACAAGATAATAATTTGCTAATTTGTCATTAAAGTATTTCAAATTAGCATCTGAATTTTAAATACTGAGTCACTAAAGAGTCACTGAAATGTTCCTAGGCAGCCAAAACCTGGTTCTTGAATATCAAGAAATGTGGACAAAGATATTAAATAGAGTAGTGTTGCCTATCCCAATGGAACTGATGAACCCATATGGCTGAAAACTGATGCTTATCAATAAGAAAATTAGAATAAATGAATATTTAAATGTTTAAATGCACAACAATGTGTTCCAAACACATTTTCAAAACGTTATCATTCAAAGTGAGAAACCAGTGTTAAGTTGGTTACAAATTCTTTTCTAAATAACCTCTTTTTTACCCCATTTCAACTCATTAGCAGCAGTATTAGCTTCTAAGTGTAATGGTGTAATCTTAGCTGTACTATATACAAATTAGTCTGGTTCTCACTCTGACAATGTTTAGTAATAATCCCTCTTGGCAGACCTTTAACAATCACTACAGGATTATGGAAAAAGAGAAACAAGAGTTTAAAAAAAAAAAAGAAAGAAAGAAAAAAGAGCTAGAATGGCCTTCTTTGGCAATTATAGTAACAATATAGCTAAAAAACCTTAACCTTTGATAAAATATCATACCTAGTTATCTTTAAAAAAAGAGATACTAAAAAAGTATAAAAAAGGAAAGTGTTTTGTTAACTCAATAGAAAGCATATGGTTAAACTGAGTCAACATTCTATGCAATGGGGAAACCTTTGAACCTTTCCCACTCAGAAGGACAAGGCTGTACCTCATATCTCTATTCTTTGAGACAATCTTAGAAATGCAAACTGTTAAGGCAAAAAATATTTAAAAACACAAAAATTTAAAGATATGAAAATACATAAAGAACTTTTTTAATTTAGAGAAATAAGCATTAGTATAAAAGAAAGTTAAATCAACTATTTGTAGATGAAAACTTTAGCAAAAATAGTGAAAAAGGGTATAAACCCACAGTTTCCAAATGGAAGTAATGAAAAGTTATAAAGACCATTTAAAATAATAACATAACATTGAGGAAAGATGGTGGAGTATAGGTAGCAACCCAGCTGTATTCTCTAAATATCCCTCTCCAAACAACTTTAAAATAACATGTCAAATCAATTTTGGAGTGACAGAGCCAACAAAAGGTCAGAGTGGGACATTTTTCAGCCTAAGACAGCTTAGGAGATCAGTAAGAGAGGTCTGTGACAGTGTACTCAGGGCCAGCCCAGAGCACACTTGGTGGCATCACCAGTGGGGTCCTTAAAGGCAGTTGCCAACAGCGGCAGCAGCAGCTTCTGGAGCTCTCATACCAGAGATAGTAAGGGAGCTGAACAATCGATCAGAAAGAGATTACAGAGGACCCCTTTGCTGGCACTGGTGCAAGTGGCACTGATTGGAAACCCTATTGCCCATGTGTAGCTCTGGGTGACAGTTCCAGGGTAGAGAGGAATGCTAGAGATTGATCACAAGAGCAGGGCCATGTTCTCAATTCCAAGGCAGAGAGGGGCACTAACACTTGTGGCTACAGGAGAGCAGGGGGCTTGGACACAGTTCCAAGGCCAAGAGGAGTGCTAGTGCTTGCAGCTGCAGGGGAGTAGGGGCCCTCCTTGGACAAATGCCAGATTGCAAGCCAGGAGGGCAGTGACCATGCTTCTTTCCAAATTATGCCATTTTGGAAGCACCAAAAACTTTTAACCCCCTATTCGCTGACCCCACCAAGAACTAGCTCTGAAAACAGCATCATGGAAAAGCCTAAAGCTTGGGACAATGTCTCCCCACCCCCACCTCCCATCCCCTACCTTAGCAGAGCCCAACTTTAATATAAAGTAGTTAAAAGCCAAGAAATAGGCTGGGAAAATGAGCAAACCACAAAAAAAGAACTTAAAAAGCTACTACAGTGGCAGGGAAGGCCAAGACACAGACTCAGACAACAATGAAGTCATAAGAGCAACATGGAAAGTCTCAAAGAAAAATATGAATGGGACTCAAGCCCAACAAGAATTTTTGAAAGCGTTGATAAAAGACATAAGGGTGGTAGATGAAAAATTAGAAAAATAAATGAGAGTGATGCAAGAAGATTATGAAAAGAGAATTAACAGCTTGGTAAAAGACACACAAAATAAAACTGAAGAAAATAGCATCTTAAACAACAGAATTGGTTTAATGGTAAAAAAGGCACAAAAATTCACTGAAAAAAGAACTTCTTAGAAAGCAGAATAGGCCAAATGGAAAAAGAGGTACAAAAATTCATTGAAGAAAAGAACTCCTGAAGAAGAATTGGCCAAATGGAAAAAGACATACAAAAGTTCACTGAAGAAAGTAATTCTTAAAAATTAGAGGTGGGCAAGTGGATGTTAATGACTCCGTAGTCATGAAGACACAATAAAACAAAATTTTAAAAAATGAAAAATACAAGAAAATTTGCAATATCTTGCTGGAAAAATAACTGATCTGGAAAATAGATGGGGAAGAGATAATTTAAGAATTATTGGACTACCTGAAAGCCATGATCAGAAAAGGAGCCTAGACATCATATTTCAAGAAATTATCAAGAAGAACTGCCCTGACAAAACAGAAGCTGAAAGAATCAACCAATCACCTCCTGAAAGAGATCATTAAATGAAAACTCCCAGGAAT
This sequence comes from Phascolarctos cinereus, assembly GCF_003287225.1. Classification (NCBI taxonomy): domain Eukaryota; kingdom Metazoa; phylum Chordata; class Mammalia; order Diprotodontia; family Phascolarctidae; genus Phascolarctos; species Phascolarctos cinereus. The sequence goes on along the minus strand of NW_027555625.1, from coordinate 392,128,401 downwards.
GTTAGAGCCAAATTTCACAGTTCTCAGGTCAAGGAGAAAATGTTTCAAGCAGCCACAGTCAGGGCCATGCAAGATTTAACAGCTTCCACTTTAAAGAATTGAAGGGCTGGGAATATGATATTCTGGAAGGCAAAGGAGCTAGGATTACAACCAAGGATAACCTACCCAGCAAAACTAAATATAATCCTTCAGAGGAAAAATTAGATATTCAATGAAATAGATGACTTTCAAGCACTACCAATGAAAAGGTCAGAGCTGAAGAGAACATTTGACTATCAAACACGACTCAAGAGAAGCATAGAAAGGTAAACATGAAAGAGCAATGATAAGTATTCAGTAAAGTTAACCTGTTTACATTCCTATGTAGGAAAATAATACCAGTGTCTCCTAAGAGTTTTGTCATCATTAGGGATACACACACACACACACACACACGGATATACAAATCTATTGTATCCAATAAGGAAATGTGAGGGGAAAGAGATAAGAGATATACGTAAGAGGAGAGGACAAAAACAGGGCTGGATTAAGGGAGTCAAAGGTCAGAAGGAAAACAGATTTTTGAGGAGGGCCAGGAGAGAGAGAAAGGGAGGGAAGGAAAGAGAGGAAGAGAGAGAGAAGCAGATGGAAATAGATGGAGCAAAATATACAGTAATTATAACTGCAAGTGGGAATGGGAAGAATTAACTCATAAAACAGAAGCCGAGAGAATGATTTAGAAACGAGAATCCTACAATATCATGTTTACAAGAGACATACTTGAAACACACACACACACACACACACACACACACACACACACACACACACTTAAAATAAAAAGGTGGAGCAGAAATTGTTGTGCTTCAGCTGAAGTAAAAATAAAGCAGGGGGTAGCAATCACTATATTAGCTGAAGCAAAAGCAAAAACAGACCTAATTTAAAAAGATAATCAGGTGTACTAAAGGTACTTTGTTTTTTTCTAAAAGGTACTGTAGACAATGAAGTAATATAAAAAAATTTTTTTACAACAAGTTTCTTTGATAAAGTCCTCATTTCTCAAATAGGGAACTGAGTCAAATTTATAAAAATAAAAGTCATTACCTAATTGATCAATGGTCAAAGGATAGGAATAGGCAGTTTTCAGAAGAAATCAAAGCTATCTATCATCATATAAAAAATGTTCTGAATTGATACTAATAAATGCAAATTAAAACACCTTGGAGGTACCACCTCACACTTTTCATTAATGACAAATGCTGGAGGGGATGAGGAAAAATAGGTACACTAACAAACTCTTGGTGTAGTTGTGAATTAGTCCAACCATTCTGGAGAACAATTTGGAGCTATACTCAAAGTGTTATAAAACTATACCTTTTGACCCAGAAATACCACTACTTGGTCTGTACCCCAAAGAGATTACAGAAAAAATAGGAAAAGGACCTATATGTACAAAAATATTTACAGCAACTCCTTTTTTTTTTGTATCGGTGAAGAATTGGAAATTCAGGGGATGTTCGTCAATTGGGGAACAACTGAACAAATTGGAGTATATGCTTGCGATGGAGTGCAATTGTGTTATAAGAATTGACAAAGGTGGTAGTGTCAGAAAAACTTGGTGAGACCTATATGAACTGATGCAAAGTGGAGTGAGGAGAAGTAGAAGATCACTGTGCACAGTAACAACATTATAATGTGAAAGACTTAGCTACTCTGATCAATACAATGACCTTAGACAATTCCAAAGAATCCATGATGAAAAAATTCCTCCCCAGAGAGAAGGCTGATGAAGCCTGAGCATAAATTGAAGCACAATTTTCTCACTTTTAATTTTTTGTGATGTAGCTAATATGGAAATATTTTGCATAATTTCGCATGTATAATTGATGTTATGTTGCTTTCCTTTTAAGATGTGGGAGGAAGGGAAATAACTTGAAACTCAAAATTTAAAAAGAAAAGAATGTTAAAAATAAATAAATAATTTTTAAAAGAAATGATGGTGCAATATTTTCGATGTCTGGGAATAAATCTACCAAGACAAATATAAGACTTTTATTAAGTAAATTACAAAGGAGTTTTTGACAGAACTATAGAAAGAAATGAACTATTGGAGAGATATTCAATGCTCTTGGTTAGGACAACCTGATATGGTAAAGATGACAATACTTCCCAAATTAACCTAGACACTAAATGCTATACTGATCAAAAGGCCAACTTTGTATTTTATATAATTATTCTTAAAAATAAACCAGTATGTATAACAACAATGGTTGCTGAGCATTCACTCTTGATGCTGATGTCAGTCACTCTTAATTGCCTTTACCTTTTTATGCAATAAGTTTCCTCCTCTCCTTGGGTATGACTTTCTTTCAAGGCCTCCTTTCTAGGCTTTAGCTCTTCCCCTCTAGAGGATGACTTTCCTTTCACACTAGTCCTGAAAATTGGAGATGGTTGTCTCAGAGTCAGCCCAACCAATTAGCTCATCCATTGCCACTGCTGCTGATTCATTTGATTAGAGAAATCCCAGTTTAAAAAAGTATTCTCTCTGTACTGGAAAGTTGTAAAAATCAATTGATAACAGTTGCCTAACTCTGAGACCCCATTCAGAGCTTATACTCTGATAATACAGTGTAACTTTTTTTAAAAACAATTTTAAAAAATTTTTTAACATTTTAACATTTGTTTTTAAGACTTTGGGTTCCAAATTTTCTCCCTTCCTCCCTCCCCACTCATCCTCATTGAGAAGGCAAGCAACTCCATACAGGTTATACGTGTGTAGTCATGCAAATACAGTGTAATTTTAAAATCTCTCTCCCTTCCTCATTGCTCAAAAGTCACCCTTTTCAGTACTACATTTGAATAACAATAGACATAGTCTTGTAATGAAGGTGTCTAACAGCTTCATCACAAAGTAGTTAAATGTTTAAACACAAAATGAGGAAGCAAACTTTGAAGAAACAAAATAAGAAACAAAAACTCTGAGGCATAGATTTATCTTCTTAAGAGAGAAAAGGAAAACATCTGTGTTGGGGTGGTGGGTAGAAGAAATGAAAACTCAGCAGGCTCTAATCCTGGTCTTCATTGATTTCAAAGGCCAAAGATTTACCCCTAACACATCTTGTGCAGGATTTGTCCAAAGCATCTTTGGATTCTGAGTCCTATGCTGACAACCTTGAAGGTACATATCCCTATCCCACTTCTTTGGAGGCTGCACCTTTACTTCTTCCATCTTTCTTATTCCTATCAGTCTTCCCTATTTCTCCATAGATCCACAGGGTGGGGCAGGAAAGCTTGTCATTCAAATCAGGCCCTACAACAGTCCCAAAGTCAAAGCAAAACCCTCTGGGGGGTTGAAATGGAGAACGCTGGGAAATTTCTATCTCAAACCAGCAGGCCACCATCTCTAGTGCCCTGATCACCTTGGCAACGCCTGGAGGAAGTATGGCCCAGACAGCATCACATTTGGAAGAATATAAAATCAAGAATATCAATGGAAGTTGTGAAAAAGAAATGGGAGAAGCAGGAATTTGTACTGCCACATCTAAAATTGTACCACAAAGCAGTAATTTCTAAAACTCTTTGCTACTGAATTCAAAACAAATGTGCAAAAAAAAAAAAGTCCAATGGAATAGGTTAGCTAATAGCAAACTAAAACCAGATAGCAGTTTGGTAAAAAGAAACACATAGAAACAAAACCCATGGGAACAGCACAGATATCAGAGACCTCTAGGAACTCCAAATGGATCAACTATCAAAATTTATTTTTAATAACAGTATAAAAATGGACAGAAGATTCTTACATTTATCACAACTGTAAAGAAGAGGAAAATTCTTAGCAAGTCATTACTTGGAAGAAATCATGAAAGACAGAAAAGGTAGATTTAACTACATTAAAAATGTTCCAAAATAAGAACAATAAGACAGAAACAAACTAGGTGGTGGGATTTTTTTTTAATCAAAATATCTCATAAGAATAGATAATGAACTGATACAAATGAATAAGAGCAAAAACAATTCTGTAATAGATAATTGGTCAAAGGATATGAATGGACAATTGATGAAAGAAGAAACCAATAATACTTAATAGTCACATGAAAAAAAATCTCCCAAATCTTTAAAAATCAGAGAAATGCAAAATAAAATAGCTCTAAGATTCCCCTGAATACACATAACATTGGGAAAAGATAATAAAATACAGCAAAATTTGATGCTGTGTGACTATGGCAAAACAGGAAGTTTACTGAAATATTACTGGTGGAATTGTGAATTTGCATTATCATTTTGGAAAGCAAAATGTAATTATAGATTAAAAATTACAAAAATTATATGCCCTGTAATGAAGTCATCCCACTAAGTAGCCTATAGCCAGGAAAATTATTGAATGGAAACCAGTCCTATCTCTACAGAAACATTTCTGGCAGCACTATTTGTAACAGTAAAGCACTAGTAACAACTAGATTCCTTTTGGGTATGGGTTGGACTAATTGGCTAGTATAGTCATTTCCAATTATTTAATTCTGTGATCCTGTAATATGAATGTAATGGAGAATGATTGCACCATGAAAAATGATGAATTGAAAGGCTTCAAAGAAATATGGGATGACACATGAAGTGATGCAGAGTGAAGGTCAAAAAGGATCATGAAAAGAGGGACCATAGGAGTTCTAGTATACTGAAATTAACATCTGCATCTTTTGCTTGGGGAGAGCAATCACTGAGAAACAGAGTTCTGTAGTGGGATTGGGAGCTGACTTTGGAGTCAGAAAGAACTAGGCTGAAGTCCCATGTCTGATACATACTAGCTGTGTAGCTATGGCAAGGTACTCAATCTCTCAGTACCCCCAGGCAACTTTGTAAGACTGTAAACTGCAGAGAAGTTGAAAATCTGAATTAGTAGAGGAAATTACTGACTGGGAGGTTGCTTATGAATGAAAGCACAGGTTTAGGTTTTGTTTTTTTTTTAAATTAGTAAGTATAGATTTACAGATGTGTAGACTTATTAGCGTGTACATGGGAATTATTTTTATTTCCTTTTTTTTGACCTTGTTTATTTATTTGAATATTTGCATTTGTCAATGGGAGTTGGAATATTATTTTTATGAAAAAAAAATTTCTTAAGAGTTAGCTAAGTTTAATGGCTACAGTGTCTGAATAAATATCATGAAACTATGATTTTCTGGCTGTAAAACTGAACTCCAGGTTAACTTTGCAAGAGACCCACTTATCTACATGGCTAGGGCCAGTGAAGATATATGGGTCAGCCACAAATAATAATTTAACTAATGTTTCCATCCGAGGGATGGGGATGACAAAAAGCCATATATCTGTGAAATTTAATATAAGACACGGTTCCTTACTGTGAGGGCAAAATAACTCAAGGCTTATCTTGCACTTTAGTAACTTCATTAGATTTTAGTAACATAAGATGTTCTTAAAGTCAAAGTATCTAAATACCAATATCAAAGCTAGGTCATTTCATTGGTGTAGGTATTCCTTCCAATGATGCAGAGCTATGCTTCTCTGTACCTGCTAGGCAGAGACTATCCTTTCATAAGATGTTCTAACCCCCCAAATGTGTTATACAATGGCCAACCTTTTGGTGATAAGCTTCTCTGCACCCAGTTCAGCTGATAGTTGGACAACTGGTGATCACTAGGCTGAAAAGTAAATTCTTGAGGCTTGATTACTTCTTGCAGAGAAAATACTCACAGACCTATCCTTTGGGACCCTTCATGTCATAACGAGACATGAGAGAAGAACATACAATCTCAGTCAAAATACTGTATAGACAGTAGTGAAAAATTCTTCACGACTAAAGGTTAGGTTCAGTTCTTCAATCTTTTTGGAAGAGCAACAGCTGATATTCATTTAGTATTTTGCAAAATGCTTTCTATAGACTACCATATTTAAGTCTTTGTAGTTTAAATGACTTAGGTTAAAACTCTGGCTTTTGTATTTAATAGCTAGAAATCTCAAGAGAGGTGATAGTTGTGGTCCATGGAACAAAGTGATGTGAAAGTGAGAACTTGATATAGTGGGAAGAATACTGGTTTTGGAGTCAGAAGGCCTGAGATCAAAACCTGTCTCCACCACTTATTATTTATGTGACTCTGGGCACTTAATCTCAGTTCTGTCTCCCATAAAGTGGAGAAAACCTTTAGGATAATAGATTTAGACTCAACCTTAGATATCATCAAATCCAAAACCAATCCAATCCAATTCAATCAACATTTATTAAGCACCTACTGTGTGCCAGGCAGTTGGGATTATAATTAATAAAAAGACAGTTCCTGCCCTCAAAAAACTCCTAATATAATGAGGGGAGACAACACAGAAAAGGAGGAAGGAAAGTCTGGGATGAGAGGGATTAGACACCAGTGGGTACCTAGCATGGGGGACATCTTGTTCCATGAAGTTGAAACCAGGAAGAGCAGCAGATAAAAAGTGGAGCGAGCTGAGTCCAGTGTCTACCCTCTATAAAGGAGGGTATTGGGAGGAGTTTGGTACTGTGCCGTCTAGCCTTCTAAACAAAAGAGAGAAGAGGCTGAGGGAGGTGATATCCATACTTGCATTGGCATCATGGTGGTGAGTTTGGAAGTGATAAGCTTGTCCTGGGAGGGGCATCTTGTTCCATAGGGTTGAAAACAGGCAGAGCAACAGATGCAAACGAAGTTAGGTATCATCATTTTTTAAATGACAAGTAGACTCAACTATATTAAGTGACTTGCCTAAGGTCTCATAGATAATAAGTGGCAGAGCCAGGATTTAAGTCCAGGCATCCTGACTCTGAATTTATCTGTCCTTGTGCTGTACAAGGTTTTTCCCTTTACATCTCTTCCTGTGCTATAGATCAGAGCAATCACACCTCTGAAAATAAGAGAGAATGGGGTTCCAAGTTCAGAGCAAGGCTGAGGACACTTATCATTGAACACCTCTATGAGGCTTATAAATATGTTCCTGGGATTGTAGCAGCAACAGTGGGCAATGATTACAATGGAACACTTTGGGAAAATCAACCTACAAGCTTCATAAATACACACATACACATACATATATACATACATACCTTTAGTAAAGGAAGGAATCAAATTTCACATCCTAAATATCCTTCACTGCTCATTTTTAAATTATTGTTATTATTATCTAGTCTCCTTGGTAGATCACATTCATTGTAGTGAAATGTGCGCTTCCTGGGAATTCTACACACTCCAAAAACTGACGAGTAAGCAAAAATAACGCTGCTCTTTAAACCCTTCACAGTTTATAGCCACATTTACATAACATTAAATAAGTCAACAAAGGCATCATTAGCTCCCATTAAAATATGAGCGAAGAAATTTAAACGAACAAGACAAGCTAATTGGTAAGTAATGTTGTGTATCAAAAATTATGACTGTAAGATACCACAGTTAATGAGAAGCTCTACAATCATGTTTACTACATATTTAAAAATTAAATGAAGGTGAATAAAAGTTAGGATGGGAAAAAGTTTTCCCAGCTATCAGTGCCCCTACTTCTCCAAATTCTAAATGTGGAGGGTTGTTCTCCCAGCCTAGCTCAGCTAGAAATGTCCAGAAAATGTATTTTGCTTTAGTTTTGCTTAAAAGGGTCCAACTAGGGAAGATACGGCTCTGGGTTAGGGGTGGGGATTGGAACTCTTCAGTTACCATCAGTGGGTATGCTCCAATTTTGCTAAATGCCCTTGGTTTAAGCAAAAGGCATCTCACTAATGCCCTCACATGTGGGTAGAGCTGGCCTTTGGTAAAACTTTGATGGATGAAAGTTTGTCTACATCACTTTTTCCTCCCCTTTCCTGTTGTTTCTGTCTTTTCAATACCTCATCCTTGTGCCCAGGTACCACATGCTTTCTTGTATCTTGGGCTAGCCAAAGAAGCAAGATGTCTGATAGCCTAATTCACACTAAGATAGTAGTGGTCTCAGTCTCTTCATCTGCCAAATTAAAGGGTTGAATTAGATGATTTGAAAATTAACTCTACAATTATGACTTAATGTATTACTTTTCCAGAGAATTTGTCTTTTGAAAAAGAATGTTATAATGCTAGGCAACTGAATAAAATGTAAATGGCGGCATTTTAGGCAGTGTGACATGTAGGCAGAGTTGTATATTGTTTGTTTGGGTTTTTTTTCCCCAGAGGAAAAGGGTGAGATTTTTTTTCTTCCCTTTTACTTCAAATTATACTAGGCAGGTCACTATCCATGTGCAGAGATTGCCCTGGGCCCTTAATTGTTTCAGTCAGCCTGTGTCAAAGTACAGACAGAACTGCTATTCACTGGAGAAAGCCCTGGGACATGGGACTCCAAAGGTGCCTTGTACTGGAAAAGTTTCATCAGGCAAGCATGAGCTGAGGAGAATATGGATGGTTGTTAGAGTTTTTCAGTTGTATCCAATGCTGTCCATGGGGTTTACCTGGCAAAGATGTGGGAGTGGTTTACTATTTCCTTCTCCATCGGATTAAGGCAAATAGAGGTTAAGTGACTTGCCTGGGTTCACACAGCTAGTAAGTAACTGAGGCCAAATTTGAACTCAGGTCTTCCTGACTCCAGGCCCATAGCTCTATCTGCTGAGCCATTTAGCTGCGCAGAATATGGATAGACTAGTTCAAAACTACCCCTTGAAAAGGAAAAGCAGGCCATGGGGCCTTAGAAGACAGAGTGGCAGCACACAGTAATGATTAGAGCAAAACACAGACTAGAAGAACGACATGGAAAAAGAGAACAGAGAGAACCAGGTTTAATCTGCTCAGGAGCACAGATGATCACAGGTAGGAGAATCTGGCAAGGGGTCTGGAGAACCATGAGAATGATCAGAAGCCATTTGGACTGGTCTGAGATGACTTAGGAGCCTCTCTAAGAAGTAAGGCAGCTCTGAGGCTTCAGCACTGCTCCAGTTTAGATCTCTGAGACCAGGGGGAAGAAAAGGCAAGCAAGAGGTAGACGGAATTAGACCCAGAGCTTCCCTGCTGCAGTTATGAGTCTGAACTGTAGCAAAGCAAAGTGGAAAGCTTCCTGGATTAGTAGTCAAGTGTCTTGAGTTCAAATTTCATCTTTGCCGTTTACTACCTGTGTGCCTCTGGGCAAGTTAATCAGTATTGGTGGGCCTCACTTTCCTCATTTGTAAAATTAGGGGTTTGGATGACATCAGAAGTCTTTTTAAGTTTTATATCTATGATCTTATGACTTTTTGATTCACCTATTATGGCAGGGAAGCAGGAGTGTTAAAGGAGATGTTGAATATCATTCCCCTAGAGTGGGAGATTGCATCCATTTTGTATATGATTACAGATAATGTGTGCTGCCTGGTTCACTTTCTTCTTAATTAAATGCCCTTTCCCTTATGGATCTATCCATCTTTTGTATGGTCTGGAATAGTGACTGCATGGCTAGGGACTTGGGTTGTGGTTTACATAGATAACCCTAAACATCACACTGTACTTTGGGAATGTGGGATTCTAGAATCACATGGGGATCTATTGGGCCCAGGGCTACACTTAAGTTTGGACCTGATATATTCTGATTTTGAAGGGAACAAATGACTTTGCACTTTATTTCTGTGGCCTCATAGATGGATTAAATGTCAATATCCTGTATGAAAGAAACCAAAATGGGTCTTGGTGGTGGTACTACCTCTGCTGCTTGGAGATGGTACGGGGGAGGAGAGTGAGGGTGATGTACCGTCATCATGTTTTATGTTTCAAGAGGGACACTAATATTTCTTCAAAAGTAAATGCTTTTTTTTTTCTGTAAGTATTCCACCTCCCGGCCAGCATAAGGCAATGATCATAGATTACGTGATAGATGGCCTTTTCACGATGAAAAACTGAGAAAGGTCTGAGAGACGGCAGTTGTGAGATTGTTATTAACAGCAACTGCTTATCAATTCTAAATTCAAGTTAGAATCCAAAAATCTGTAGTAGCCCCAGCTTCACATATCATATGAGATTTACCCAATGCTTTAACATATATAAAAGACATTAGGCTTGAAATTGAATCATTAAGTCAAGAAACTAATATACTCTGTTGCAAATTTGCAAACCGAATTTCGTTTTATAAACCTGCAAATGATCCTCTCCCAATACATTAAAGCTTAAAGTTGAAAAACATTTCTAAATTAAGTAGCAAGTCCTTGACTTCACAGAATTATATAATCTCAGAGTCACAAAGGACCTGGGGCCAGCTAGTTAAACTTGTATATTAACAACATTTCCCTTTACAAAATATCTGGTCATCTGTCATTTGCTTAAAGATTTTCAGCAACGGGAAACTTTCTGAGGCAGCTCATTCCCTACCCACTTCCATTCCATACTTTCAGTCAGTTCCTCTCAATTCAACAAACATTTATCTGCTATCTGCCAAGACATTATACTGGGTGCCAAGACAGATACAAAGATAAACAGAACCTGGTACCTACCCTCCGGGACCTCATGTAAAGGATAGGGGATTTGGTTCTCATTTATTTAGAGTAATAACAGAAAGCCAATGTCACTGTGTTATGAAGTGTAAACAGGTTTCTCTAATAGAATTAAAGGAAGCAATATTATAGGATGCACAAAAATTAGACATGGCTTTTGTTGGGCTTTAAATATCTAAGCCCTAGATTCTTTCTTTCTCCCTCCTCCCATCTAACATGTTGCTACTATTATAGTAGTAGGTATTTCATCCAGAAGGCAGCCAAAACTCTCCATATAAACACAGATATAGAAAGCCAATTGCTCACATGTAAAATCGGCTTCCACTACTAGAACTTCTGGCAGCAACAAGAGTCAGTTAGGGATTCATGAGAGAATCAGCCCTGGGAATTGAGACTTGGAAGCAGACCCTGTTTGCTCAACTGCAGTGTACCCCACAGAGATGCTATATACCCAGAAAGAAACTGAATGTGGACCTTTCAAAGAAAGAAAGGACTTCCAGGCTCTGCAATACCAGAGTAGCAAGTAGTCTTGGCAACATATCCCCTATATGTATATCTCACTGTCATTGTACTCTAAGTTTGTGCCCACTCTTGCCACATATGCATTTGTGGGAAAGTGTGCCCCAGAAATATTCAGGAAATATCTTTTGTAGCTACTGTTTTTATTGTGTTATTTTAGTAAATGCCTTTGCTAGGAGGTAATTGTGTCTACTGCCTAATCATTAAGGAAAATCATACTTGTAGTGGCTCATGAGTTATAGTATTAGGAGTATATATCAGAGCAACCCCTAGAATCAAAGAGCATTTGCCTTCTGGGGACTCAAACTGAAAGAGTGAATACAAATTAGAGACAGTAGCTCAGAAGAGATACCATGCCTATGCAATCTAGGAGAAGAGATGAAATGTCACATAGAACTATAAAACAAATTAGAATATAACTATACAAGAGAAATAAAACAAGGTATAAGAGATTTGAAAGGTGAGAGAGAAATTGCAAGTAGACGGAAATCAAGGAATGTCATTAGAGGAGTAGAAACCTAACCTAGGTCTTGAAGGAACAACTAACAGCTGGAGATTTAAGAAGGTGATTGAAAGAAGAAGAGGATTTTCTATCCTGAGGCATCAAGAATGGCAGCACGCAAAGGTTTGGAGGTGGGAAGGGCAAAATAAGACTGCAGAATGGTAAGTAAAATAGTTTTACTGAAGCACATAATGTGTAAATAATCTTGGAAAGACAAGGACAGAGTCAAAATGTGTAGAGCCTTAAATGCAAAGTTTAGGGGTTTTCCAGAGGCAAGGAGGAGCCATTGAATGTGATTAAGTAACTCTTTGGGGTCATGGAAATCTTGGGGCCACAGATCCACTCATTTTCAATTTGCATTTACCATAGGGAAGACCAAAGACTGCTTATTGAATTATTCCTTCTCCGAAGCAGACGCATGTGTTTACAACATCTTCTTTAATCCCAATCTACCAAACCCTTTCCCCCCTCATCATGTAAAGGACTCCAGGAATCCCTACTCCTCATGAAGGCTTCCTATGAGATAAACAACTGCTTATCCATCCATCCTATTGCTCCTTGCAGGGTTGTTGAATACAATGCCTACTAAATTTCAGGACCCCAAACATGCCAAGTCAAAAAAGGATAAATACATCAAAACATAAATAAATACAGGTTGATTCTGGATGAGAGTTGTATATGGCCCAAATAACAAAAAGAAAAGGAAAGTATCTTTTACATTGGCCAGCTGCACTTAGAATAATATACAGAACTCTGTGAATCATTTCATGGTTTATTAAATGAAATTCTGTTTGCAACTAGCAAGTTAGGAAAATAAACGTCCATGTTTGTTTTCATTTTCCATTTGCTGGATTTGTCCAGAGACTTAGGTGCAGTCCTCGACTCAGGCACTGTCCTCAGGAATCTATTAGGTAGCCCAGTGTCTGCACCTTTAAGTGTCCAGGGAAATCAGCTTCACATTACCATTAACCCAATGGGACCAACAACAGGAAATCCTAGCTACTTCCCCATTGCCAAGGAAGGGATCTAGGACATTGGTCCCAGATAGAGAGGTTAAATGCATCTCTCCATTTGTGGTGCCAAAGACATGTGATCATGCTAGGATGTTGACCACTTGGTGTTATATTTTGGCCAAATTTAGGTTTAGGCTAGGAGGGGTCAAGGGGCAGAACGGCACTGCTTTTTCTAAAGTGTACTGCATTACCACTGTTTGCTCAAAATTTTCACTTAGGGGTGATGTTGTATTTGGCATAATTCTCTCCATGTCTCTGGTCTGCAAAGAGGCTGGAAGCCAACTCCGGGGCACCAAATGGCCACACAACTCAGTGGTAAGGCAGTCGTTTGTGCAGACCACATGTTGACTTTGGCCACCTTGCCTTTTTCTAGATGGTCCACCTGGAATCAGGAATAATAATAATAACACGTTTATATCACCACTCTATGTGCCAGGCATCGTACGAAGCCCATATGAATATTATCTCATTTGATCCTTATAGTAAACCTGGGAAACAAGTGCTATTATTATTATTTTCATTTTTCGGTTGAAGAAACTGAGGAAAATAGAGGTTTGCCCAAAGTCACACAGCTAGTTAAGCGTCTGAGGCTAAAACATGGGAGGTATAATGGATAAAGTTCTGAACTTGACTTGGAGTCAGGAAGACTAGAATTTGAATACTGCCTTAGATACTCTCATCTGTAAGATGGGGATAATTATAGCAGCTACTTCACAGGCTAGTTGGGAGAGCCAAATAAGATAACGTATGTAAAGTATTTTGCAGATGTTAAAGTGATACATAAATGTGAATTGTAACTATTTTTATTGTGAATCTTCCTCACCTCACACTTATCAAATATCTTCTATGGGCTTGGTCAGCACTGTGTTAGGTACCATCTGGTTTACCTCCAAAGTGGCCATTCTGGATCCCAGGCTGGCTGAGCATTAGATATTTGTCTAGCATATCACATTCCCTTACCCCAATCTGGAAGTTATGATCTAGGCTTTGTTTTGTGTGAACATAGAGAGCTAAGGATCATGTTGTTCTAATCTAGCCTCAAAATACTGACAATCTCTTTTGCCCTCTAGGTGTCTACAATCTAATTAGAAAGACAAAATACAGGCATTTAAAGGTAAGCAACAACACGAGGTAGGGAATGTTAACTGTCAAATAACAAATTCCTTAACATTTGTCCTGGGAATCTCTTTGGAGGAGTGGGAGATGAGGGGGGAGGGAAAAGGAAGAAAGAGGAAGATAAAGAAAAGGGAAGAATAGGGAAGGGAAGAGAAGAGGGATGGGGGGAAGGAGGGAAAGAGAGGGGAAAGGAAGTAGAAAAAAGAGAGAGGGAGGGAGGGAGGGAGGGAGGGAGGGAGGGAGAGAGAGAGAGAGAGAGAGAGAGAGAGAGAGAGAGAGAGAGAGAGAGAGAGAGAGAGAGAGAGATCTGTTCAGTCTATCATGCTGATCATCTTTGGCCCTTCACCCTTGCGGAGACAAAGCTAGACAAATAGTAGTTCTCTCCTTCATCACTGGTTAAAGGAAGATGGTCACAATTGGAATAATCTACTTTCTTTGCTCAGCACAGCCATGCCTTAACTATTATATCTATCTCTCTATCTCCAAGTCTTCAACACAGGATAAAGTAACGAGAATCTTTCAAGCTGTTAAACAGATTAAAGCAAAGCCCTGGTCACTAGTGAAAACACCTATATTTTTTTCTCACAGACGTCATGAGGGAAGCTGAAATATCAAAGAAAAGATATTCTAGCCGTAGAAGAGCTGCAGCTGCTTGAATCTGGACTTGTCTTGACCCAAAAGGAGGCATTGGCAAAGTGCCCCTTGGCAGTTGCTTGGCAAATCCTCACTCTGGACTTTCAGGGAAAGTTGGATAGAGCTAGAACAACAGACAAAGCTGCTGCACCCTTGGAACCTAATGGACGCCCCACAGCACTCCCCAGAGTTATACAAAGACCTGAAGCAGCTCCTAGTCAGGCTGTGTTAGGAGCTCAGAGAAGGCTCTTCAAACCGACCCAGGCCTATAAATCATCAAGGGCTAATATTACCTCCTTCTTCAATCCACAGTTACTTATTTAGTCAGGGGGGTTAATACTACTTGTATTCATATCACCACGATAATGCAGGAGCTACAGTCTAGAATGAACCAGCGGAGCCTGTGTGCTGAGCAATAAGACACTTCTGTCCAGGGCTGGGGAGTATCTGCTTCAGAGTGAGTGCAATCAGCCATTCTACAAAAAAACCTTTCCCAAGATCTCCACTTACCAGGCTTTGTAAGAGTTATAAATAGATAACTCTCTCCCCTTTTGTGACTTCGGGCCCCCTTTCCTGCACTAGGGTAACATTTGTTATTAGGATACACAATACCTACTTAGATGTTTGACATTCTCCATCACAGGAGATGAAGCAGCAGGTACTTTTTTTCTCCCTCTTTTGAAAAAATAATCTGGGGTGGGGGTGGGGGTGGGGGTGGGGTGGGCTAGTGGTGGCTGCCATTTCCAAAACATCATACTCTTATCTAATCCTGTTTCCTTTTTTGTGTGTGACAGACAGTTTTCAAGCTTTGAAGCCATGCAAGCGCCCAAACCTACAAATCTGGCATAATCTTAATAGCTGAGAGGGTGGGGTGGGAGGGGGTGCTCACTGCTTCCTTTTCTTAGTGTTGCGCTAAATAGTACAGTTGACTACAGGAGACTATTTTGATTTCCCGTTCACAGCTGCTATTTTGGTTCTGTCTTCAAACTGAATTTCCAATGGTAATTATCCCATTTCCTTTATTTTCAATGCCATCTTATTTCCAAAGGAAAAAACATAATGTCGCAAAGAGAGACAAGTTGGAGCAAATGGTTCTGTTTGTGCAAATATTTATCTACAGAATTACATCACACTTGTAGGAAATCAGGTGGCTCAGTTTTGATGTGGTCACTCAGGTCTTTGAGTCCATCTGGAAAGAAGCAATTTAGATGAATGGTAACAAAATTCTGTCTCTGGGAGCAATACCTGACCTTGGTTGTAGAGGTAGATTTCCCCCATCTAAGAATTTTTTCATTGTCATAAAATAAGTTTAGACTTGGAAGGGACCTATAGCTCTGTCTATCTATCTACACATACATACATGCATATGTGTGTATATGCATATATGTATGTACATCTGTATACACACATACAATCACACACACACACACACACACTTTACTCTGCCCTCAAGTGAGCCTTTGACCTCTTGCAACAAAGAAAAACAACTAAATATTAGAGACTAAAGCAAGCACTGAATTGCGCTGGTGAGCTTAAGTCTTGGACCCTTGGCTGCCTTTTTCACTTTTTGTTTCATTCTCTGAACATCTCACAGAAATACTGAGATGGGCACGTCCAGTCTTGGAAGCAGCCTTGTGAAATTGGGAAATTGACTTTTCCTAGTTTTTTCAGTCAGTGCCATCTGCACTAGGTGAGGTGCCCTCTCTCCACCTAATATTGTACTTCTTGAAGGAGGGAGACAACAGCAGCAGGACGAGCCTAAATTCTGGCCTGGCTTGCCAGAAGACAGGGTCAGAAAGAATTGTGAGGACAGTGCAGAGCTGAGGTGAAATGTAAACTGCTTATTCACTAGTGTTAACCTCCTAAGAGAATAACAATACTTACATCACTGTTGCTTTTATTTAAAATTTTCTCTCAATGTGCCTTTGTGGTTTTTGTTTGTGTTAAGTATATCTTTTTGTGTAGGGTTAATAAATAGGTGTCCTGTAACTCATACACATTGTGCACTGGGTGTTTGTCTATTCTACCCTCACCCTTACTTCCACTTTGGGAAGATTGTATTGTTGTCCTCAAAGAAGAACATCAGAAAGGTGATGTCTTGACTGGCAAATGAATTGCATTTAAGTGAGGCAAAGCTGGGCAAAGTCATCAACCTCACTCTCTCCTCCAGAATCATTGGAGTCCAGTGGCAAGACATTTGTCGAGAAGACTGGCGATGGCCCTGAATGCAGCGGGAGACTGGGAAGATTCTACACGCAAACCGAAATCCAACTTTTAAGTAAATTCTTCTAGTGCTTTTAGAGGGGGTTGTAAAAACCAAAGTGTGAGAAGACTGAAAAAAAAACCTGACTCTTCTTTTAGCTGGTCAGGCTCCCTCAGGACAGAACCCAGTCCATGTTTGTGGGTCTAGAACAGAGAAGGGTCCCTTAGCGAAGAGGAAGAGGTTATAGCACCCCAGCTTCCTGGGTATATAGGAGTAGTTAGTTGCAATGGTTAAATAAGCAAAACCAAACAACACTATTATCACAGATTATGGAATATAAGTGGATAGAACAAAGAACTTGAGTCAAGAAGATCTGAGTTCAAATCCTGCCTCAGACACTTACTAGCTCTGTCACCACTGGCAAGTCATTTGACTTTTCTTAGCCTCAATTTTAGCATCTCCAAAATGGGGATAATAATAGCACCTACCGGTTAGGGTTGTTGTGAGGATCACAGGACAACTTGTAAAGTACTTCGCAAACCTTTGTTTTCCAGTCCTTTCAGTCGTGTCTGACTGTGATCCCATTTGAGGTTTTCTTGGCAGATATACTGGAGTGGTTTGCTATTTCCTTCCCCAAATCATTTGACAGATGAGGAAACTGAGTCAAACAGTATTAAATGACTCGGTCAGGATCACATAGCTGGTTAAGTGTCTGAGCCCAAAATTGAACTCAGGTCTTCCTGACTCCAGGTCTGGTACTCTATCCTGTACACCACTTAGCTGCCCTGCTTGCAAACCTTAAAACACGATATAAAAGCTGCTGCTAATAATTATTATTTTAGAAAAGAGGTAGATTTTCTCATCTCCTTTTTAGGGCCAAAATTGTTCATTACAGTAACATATCACTTAGTTACACCATTTTATTTTAGTGGGTTTTTAAAATTCTTTTTTACAGCTCAAGCAACAAACATTAAATACCCACTATTTACTAAATACCTACTATGTTTCAAGCATTCTTCATGAGCCTGAGAATATAAAGACAAAAAAATGAAATCATCCCTCCTCTCAAGGAACTTTCCTTTTGATGGGCAAGAATATACAGAGAAGTATATACAGAAAGTATATGCAGATGAGGAAATTTGAATCCAAAGATTAAGTGGTTTCCTTCTGATCACAGGAGTAATAGGGGGCAGAGCTAGAATCTGAACCCAGATCTTTTGACTTCATAACAATTATTATGTCCACTGCACTGCCCCAAACTATCTCAGTGAGGTTTAAAGTTTAAGTAGCCATCATGTTGACATTTATAACTCCATTCCTGAATTTCATCTGGTCAGATATGAGATGAAAACCTGATTTGAGGTTAAAAACAAAAAGCCACGAGGAAGAAAACTTGGATTTGTGCATTTTCCTAGGGGGAAAAAGCTTAAGAGATATTCTGAATGTATACTAAAAGAAACCTATCACTTCCCCTAAATAATCACTCTGGGACTATTGGTAGGGAATTGCAAAGAGTAACATTGCACACTTCTAAAATGACAGGACTTCTAATATATTTGTAAGACATTACCTCTGAATCTTTCTATAATAGCCAATTTTGTTTCTTTTCCTCACTGTATGTTCACTCCATTCATTCACACTATAATTTGGGTTATAGTTTTGCCAGACTAGCTATTCCTAGATATTCTAACTAAGCTGGACTACTAGCAGTTATTCTCCTCTCTCACCCTGTCCTCACTCATATCCATGCATACACACAATCCATCCTTTCTGCAATGTTGCAATGTACTGCCCCTATCATATGTCTTTTGAAATTCTTTTCTTTCAAGAAAAAAACCATCCATTCTCCCCACCCCCAAGGGCAAAGCGGTTTATTTAGAAAACTCCAGAGAATTAGCAAATGAACTTAAACAAGTTAAGTAGCAGGATAAAAAAATAAGTCCAGGAAAATTGATAATATTTCTATATAACAACAAATACAGGAGTAAAAAATGGAAAGAGAAATTTCATTTGAAATAGTAACAAACTACTTAAAATATCTTGTGGTTAATCTACAAAGTCACATTCAAGACATATACATACAACTACAAAATACAAAAAAGCAAAAAACAAAAACCATACAACATACAAATACAAAATACAAAATAAAGAATGACTTTAATAATTAGAGGATATTAGGTGCTCATGTTTAGGTGGTACCAATACAATAAAAATGACAGTACAACCTAAATTAATTTAAAGATTTAATTTTATACCAAACCAACAAGTAGGCACTTTAGAGAGCTAGAACAAGATGATAATTCAATTGTAGGTCCAAACTAAGAATGGATGATTTTCAAAACTAAGGAAGGTATGTAGGAGGGGAAGAGTGGCAGAATGGATAAAAGGGTGGCATTTGGGTCAGGAAAATCAAGGGCCACATCCTACTTCGGGTACAAACAGTTCCCCTAGGAAAATGTTTTTAACTTCTCAGAGTCCAGGGCAACTCTCTAAACCCATAAATTGTAGGGGAGTTAATAATCTGTACCTATGGAAGGAATTTCCATAGCAGGAGTTCTATATACTGATGAAATCACAGGCTGAGAATGCATCCCCTCCCACCCTGGCATCACCCCCAATCCTGGGTCTATAGATTCAATGTTAAAGTTTGGATCAGCTGAAGTAGGGGACTGTGAAGGACTGCCTGATGACTTTGGCAGCCACTAATATTTCATAACTCAATCACACAACTGTAAATAATATGTTACCCCAGTGAATGGGGGTAGCATTTTAGAAGGGACTTTATTCCCCAGATTAGAGTTTGGGAGAGTCACTAAGTAAATGATAAACTCAACAGAAGACAGTAGATTACTCACTGCAACTGAAATACAAACCTAGGATCTTGATCACCCAGAGTGGTAGGAGGCATTTTGACCTTAGACTCTTCATTAATCATAAAGGGGGCTTAGAGGTGAGGTTGTTCCTTTCTAGGTTCCAGCATCAGAAACAATTCCTCTTTCCTCTCTAGATTGTCCTACGACATTTATCTAGCTTCTGGGAGCCAGAAAACCCCAATGCAACATCCATTTCTTTTGCTACCACATTTAAAGTTTCACTTTGACAAATATGGTTAGAGAAAGAAACAATGCCAAGCACATGGTGGTGACCACTGCAGGACCGCGGAGTCTCCAAATTAGAAAAGATCTCCGAGACCATCAGTCTCCTAGCAGGAATCCTATGACTATAGTCCCTACAAGGGGCCATTACTATATTTGAAGAAGAAGCCAATACCTGCCAAGGTAGCCCACTCTGCTATGGGATAGTTCTAATGATTAATAAGCTTTTTTTCTGATATCAAACTGGAATTTGTCTTTCCAAAATGTCCACCACCATGACTTCTTCTGGAACCAAGCAGAATGAGCCTCAACTTCTTTCAAGACATATGTCACATCCTCCGTAAGTCTTCTCCGGGTAAAACATCCCCTGTTCCTTCAGATGATTGTTATCTGGCATCATCTGCAGTATCTTTACCACACTGGAGAGAGAATTCTAGAATCTTGGAGTAGGAAGGCACCACGTAGGCCATCTACTCTGACCTATTTCTTTGTTTTCTTTATTTTTCTTTTAGGGGTGAGGGTGGGAGAAGGCTTAGCCTATGATTACCTTTTCTGCAACTTACAGTCACAGAACGTTACCTGGTCCTTGAGAAATTAAGTGACTTATTCAGGATTGCACAGTGAGTTTCAGAGGCTGCACTTGAATCTAGGTCTTCCTGACTCCATGGCCAGTTTTTTATATATATATATATATATATAAACATATATATATATATATATATAAACATATATATATATAAACACAGATACATATATATACACACATACATATATATACATATATAAACACATACACATATATACATATATAAACACATACATATATATACACATATATATAAACACATACATATATATACACATATATATAAACACATACATATATACATATATATAAACACACATATATATACACATATATAAACACATACATATATACATATACATACATATATACACATACATATACATACAAGCCCATACATACACACACACACACACACACACACACACTATTCTGGACCATGAAGCAGCTAGGTGGTATAGTAGATAAAGTATCGAGTATGGAGTCAGGAAGATACATTTTCCCAAGTTCAAATCTGCTTTCAAACACTTAGTAGCTGTGTGACTGTGGGCAAGTCATGTAACCCTGTTTGCCTCAGTTTCCTCATATGTACAATGGGGAGGAGAAGGCAATGGCAAAGCACTCTAATATCTCTGCCAAGAAAACCCCAAATGAGATCACAAAGAGTCAGATATGACTGAAAAACAACTGAACCACACAACCTGCTGCACTATGTCACCAAACCCATTTTACATAAGAATCTATGCTATAACATACCTAGCAAGTGGTTACTGAGCCTCTATCTGAAAACTTCTAGTGCAGCTCAGTGGTGCAGTGAGATCACTAGGCCTGGAATCAGGAAGACGAGCTCAATTCAGCCTTAGACATTTACTCCGTGCCTAGCAAGTCACAAAACCTGTTTGCCTCAGTTTCCTCATCTGTACAATGGGGATAATAATAGCACCCGCCTCCCGTGGCAGTTGTGAAGATCA